>NW_015167537.1:510015-526609 GCF_001447785.1 Gekko japonicus | reverse complement strand
GCATTCCTGGCTCCCATTGTTTCCAATGGGCCTACAAGTCTCTCCCATTGTTTCCAATGGGCAATCCTGTCCTTCCTTATAGTAAAAGGTAAAGGTAAAGGTTCCCTTGCTCGAAAGCCAGTCGAATCCCGCTCTAGGGTTGCGGTGCTCATCTCCGTTTCAAAGCCGAAGAGCCAGCGCTGTCTGAAGATGTTTCCGTGGTCATGTGGCCGGCATGACTAAACACCATGGTGCACGGAACGCTGTTACCTTCCCACCGAAGTACCTATTTATCTACTTGCAATTTCTTGCTTTCGAACTGCTAGGTTGGCAGGAGCTGGAACTAGAGACGGGAGCTCACTCTGTCATGCGGCACACTCGGGTCTCGAACTGCTGAACTACCAACCTTCCACAGCCTGCAGTTCAGCGTCTTAACCACTTGAGCCACCGCAGCTTATAGTACATCCTGTCAAAACCTTGGAGAGGGTTCCCTCTCCCTTTTATATATTCTTAGTATTGCACTGGTATGACTTCCAAGTGGCTGGTAACTAATCATCAGTACAATAGGAATCAGTGGGATGTATGAGTGATTAATAAACTTTACTTCACTTACAAGAACAGCCTTGTTAAATCAGCTGCTCTTTCGGAGCTTGCATTGCCAAAAACTTGGCTTTTGCATCCTTCTGCCTCTTTTTCTTTCTGGGTTCTGTACCCATTCCATCCATTTAGGGGTTAGTTATGGCATTTTGTGGCTGTAGAAAGAGGTCTGGTAAGCTGAAGGTCTTTATTGCCTTAAAGGTTGTGATTTAATTGGGAGGGAGGTGGAAAGAACAGTACAACTTTAAGCACTCTTTGTCAGTTGTCATGTCGGGCTCAGAAATGCTTGATTTGGGCATATTTTATGGAGAAGTTGCAATTAGATCATTCATATATATATATTGTACCAGTGAGATATGTGCTGAAGTCTGTTTAAATGATCTTAAATGCCTGAGAAGTGGGTGTCTGGTGATGTCAGGGGGTGTGGCATATGCAAATAAGTTATGCTAATGAGTTATGCTAATAAGCTCCTGCACCTCTTTTTTTGTGAAATGACCCCTGTAGACCATAATAAACTAATTTATTCCTCATCATAATGAGCCATGGCGGTGTAAAGTCATCTTTTAAAATCAAATGAGCAATCCCATACTCGTTGTGGGCTAACTTCAACCATTATCTAAACACAACTATCCACATCCTAGCTTCTACTGTCACCATTCCTGACTCTATTCCAATTGCTGCATTTGATACATTCGTGGAGTTTGAAAAACTGCTCTTAGAAATTTGGACTGGATCCTCTCCATCAATATCATATTAGCACTAATACCAAATGGGGCTGCATATAACATTTGCATTAAAGATTTCATGGTAAAAAGCTTAATAGCTGCTGCCACATTATGTCCCCCTCTAAGCCAGCTAGGTAACCTTGGGTCAGTCACAGTTCTCAGAACTCTCTCAGCCCCACCTACCTCACAAGGTGTCTGTTATGGGAAGAGGAAGGGAAGGCAGTTGTAAGCCGCTTTGAGACTCCTTTGGGTAGTGAAGAGCAGGGTATAAAAACCAACTATTCTTCTTCCTCCCCCTCCCTTCCTTCTGTGGATACTTAAATCTAGATATTGGGGCCATGAACAGAAAAGACAGATCTTTCTTTTTACAAACAGGAGAAAATTCCCAGGTATGCCAAACAAATCTGAAGTCTAAACAAAAAAATACACAGGGGGTTTAAAAGTTTTCAAAATAATAGAAGCAGCACCTGTAGCTTTAAGGAACAAATGCCCCCTTTGGCTGTTACTGGGCACAGCCGCATAATATCAATCTAATCTACATCACAGGGTTGTTGTGAAGATAAAATGGAGGAGAGTTATGTAAACTCCCAGTGTGGAGAAAGTTGAGGTATGAAGTAAATAAATAATAATAAGTAAATAATAATCTGAAAAGCTGAAAATGGGGAATAGATTTTTAAAAAGATACCTTGGTGGAAAGGAGAGAAGGAAGCAGGGAAAGATTTTGCGTATTGGAGCTACCAGCAGAAGAGAAAGAGGAAATAGTATACAGAAGGAGATTCAGGGGAGAGTGAGGTGACCTATCAAAAGGCCTTGCAGTTACCCCACAGCACAACTGGGCCTGGTAGCCAGCACCACGCAACTGGCCCCAGTGGCTAGCACCACACTCCTCAACCAGAGTTTTCCTGGCTACCAGGAGAAGGGAAGGAAGAAAACTTGAAGACAGGGGGCAGGTAAAGGTAGAAGAAGCTTTGGGGGTTGCCAATGAACGGAGACAGGAAATAATGTGGGAGGAGGGACTGTGATGCCTCCTGCAAGTTCTTGTGGGTCCCCCACTAGTATTATCTAACTTCTGTAGTGTATTTGCATTTTAAAATTTTAGGAGCCTCTTTTTATTGCAGAGGCTTTACGATAGGGAAAAGGTCATGGAGGTGATCGGAGTCTGTGACAAAATTTTGAAGTTTCATACACTTAACTCTTCAAAGTTTCACCATGACTCTCAAGTTTAAGCATTAAAGAAACTGCCTATTCTAGCAGCCTTACACCCTTTCTAAGCCCACCGCCTTCAATGCACTTAGAAAGATATAAAGATAGGATTGCACCATTTCTCAGCAAAATTATTTAGTTAATGTTCTGTATTTCATGATAACTACTAGAGTGCATTAAAGCATGCAGTCATCAAAGTTCTCCAGCCAATTGAAAATTCTGTCCTGAATACTGGAACTCTGACGGTATTATAGATCAGGAATATCCTAACTGTTAGATCGCGCTAACAAAGGACTCGTACAGTGATTCAGCAAGTGATTCAGCTTTATTGGAAGTAACGAGCAAGCACTAACTCAGTAAGAAACCAGAACAGAAAACAGTGGGAGCTTATGCTCCTTTTAAACATAACCGGGCTAATGTAGCCACGCCTATTTACAAATAACAACCAATGAGATTGCTAGAATAAAGACCAATGGGAGTCTTTCCCTCCTAGGGAATGGTATCGTTCTGATTGGTCGCTGTTACGAAGCGACCAATAGGAAGTTCGCTCAGAGGAGCCCTGGTCTGGCTCGAAGCTTAACAGGGGAGTCCTATGAGGTGATTCATGTAATCATTTCAATACATTACAATTCCTCCCCCCTAAGTTAAGCCATCATCCCAATTGTTTTATTATTTACAAACATGCAATCAACCTTTGTACATCAGTTATTCCAACAGTATTTACACTCATAGTCCTTCAGATAAGTCGGCATTTGCCGCGAACGCTGGGACCTGCGGAGCGGTGCAGGCTCCACGGGCAGACAAGGTTGTGGGTCAGAGTGGGGTTCACTACAGCCTGGATCAGGCACAGACTCGACTGGGATTTCAGCCCCGCACACAGGGTTCTGCCCTGACTCGGGGACAGTACCGGGCCTTTCGGTACTCACCGCCTGCTCTGGGGGTGTCCACTCGACATCAGGGGATTCAGCCGTCGGAGAGTCAGCGCTGTCCCTAGCCCAACGTCTCCTTAACTGATCTATGTGGCGCCGCCATATTCGACCGTCAGCTAACTGCACCACATACATTCGAGTACCCACAGAGTCGGATATAACCCCAGGAAGCCATAAGTGCCCGTTTGCATAATTTCGTGCGAAAACCTTGTCCCCTTTTTCAAACATGCGCACCTTCGGTTGCGCCGTGGTACGCTCGGATTGCTCTTCAGTGAGGTCTGGGTGCATTCGGTTCAAACGGGTCGTGAGTCTCCGCCCCATTAACAATTCGGCCGGACTACGGCCTGTAGCACTACAGGGGGTGGTGTGCTGCAGCAAAAGAAAGGAGCCCAGCCTCTGGCTCCAGTCCCCTTCGTCCATTTTACCCAGGGCCTCTTTGGCCGTCCTGACCATCCGTTCGGCTTGGCCATTAGATGCCGGATGGAAAGGGGCCGAAGTCATTTGGCGTATGCCATTACTCGTGAGGAAGAGCCTAAATTCCTCAGACACAAATTGAGGCCCGTTGTCACTGACGATGACGTCAGGCAACCCGTGGGTGGCAAAAAGTCGGCGGAGCGCATGGATCACAGCAAGTGATGTGGTCGATTTCATATGCACGACCTCCAGCCATTTGGACATAGCGTCCACCACAATTAGGAACATTTGCCCTTGGAGAGGGCCAGCAAAATCTATATGCAATCTGGCCCAGGGTTTACCAGATGACTCCCAGCCTTGGGGTGTAGCTTGTGGGGGATCGGGTCTGACTTGCTGGCATTTGGGACACCCTCGTACCCATTCTTCGATCTCTTTGTCCAGCCCCGGCCACCAGACATACCCTCTGGCCAACGCTTTGGTGTGTACCATACCGGGGTGACCCTCGTGCAGCGACTCTAACACTCTCGTCCTGAGTTTGTCAGGAACCACCACCCTGTTCCCCCATAATACACAGCCCTTAGAAATGGATAGTTCATTTTGACGGCTTTTGTAAGGGCCGAACTCCGGTTCAACGCTTCCAACCGGCCACCCCCTCCAAACCCAGTTTAATACTCGGGACAGCACGCTATCCTTGGCCGTGTGTGCTGCAATGTCCCTGGATGATACCGGGGGTCGAGGAAGCTCCTCAATTGCCAAGACCTCACAGGCGGGGGCAGGGTCTGCGCCAATGTCCGGCACCGGGCACCGGCTGAGGGCATCCGCATGCCCAATCGCTTTCCCAGGCCGGTGCTCTAAGTCAAAATCATAAGCCTGCAAAAATATCGCCCATCTAAGCATGCGTGGGGACATGATGTTTGGCAATTGCTTATCGGGCGCAAAAATCCCCAGTAGCGGCTTGTGGTCAGTGACCAGCAAAAATCGTCTGCCAAAAATAAAATCATGGAACTTTTTGACAGCCGCTACCAACGCCAGACCCTCCTTGTCTATCTGGGCATAGTTCCGCTCTGCCGCAGATAGTGATCTAGAATAAAAAGCGATAGGCGCTTCGCTCCCATCAGGCATCAGATGGCTTAAAACTGCGCCTACTCCAAAAGGTGAAGCGTCAGCAGCTAACACCAGGAGCTTGTGTTCATCATAATGCGTGAGTACGGCATTAGATGTCAGCAGCTCCTTGACTCCCACAAAAGCCTTTTCCTCGGCCTGCCCCCACTTCCATTTTGCCTCCTTGTGCAAAAGCGCGTGCAAAGGGGCCGCCACTGATGCCTTATGCGGTAAAAACGCATGATAAAAATTCAGGAGTCCTAAAAAGGATTGGAGCTCCTTCTTACTCACCGGCCTGGGGGCGTTTTGGATTGCAGATACCTTCTCATCCGTGGGGTGGACTCCCTCTGCGTCAATGCGAAACCCCAGGAAGTCCACACTTTCCACCCCGAGCGTGCATTTTGAGCGCTTAACTCTGAGACCGGCATTTTGAAAACGCCTGAGGACCTCTTTAACCCGGTCCAGTAGTTCCTGTTCAGACCCGCCCGCAATCAGCACGTCGTCAAAATAGGGCACTGTGCCAGGTACCCCCCTTAGTAGACGTTCCATGAGGCCCTGAAAAATCCCAGGTGCTACGTTGACCCCGAATTGCAGCCTGTTCACTTTAAAAGCCCCTTGGTGGGTTACAATTGTTTGGGCCTCGGCAGCCTCCGGGGTGACAGGCAACTGCTGGTATGCCTGGGCCAGGTCAAATTTGGCGAAAATCTTGCCACCCCCCAGGGAAGCCAAAATGTGGCTTATTACCGGGACCGGGTACGAATGTTGCTGCAGCGCCTTGTTAATCGTACATTTGTAATCGGCGCATAGTCGTATGGACCCATCTGATTTGACAGGGGTTACGATCGGGGTCTCCCATTTGCTGTATGGTACTGGCTCTAAAACCCCTTGCTCAACTAGTTTGTCAATCTCTTTTTCCACCTTATGTTTGAGAGACACAGGTACTTTCCGATACTTCAACCTAATAGGTTTGACTGACGGATCTAAGTCAAACGCAACCGGGGGGCCCTTGTACCTCCCCAACCCTTCGGCAAATACATCAGGGAACAGGTCGTACAGCATGCCCCATTTATTTTCAGACATCCTGTTAATCCCAGAAATACCAATGCCCAATGGCTCAAACCAATCTAACCCTAGCAGGTTAACCCGGTCTCCCTCTGCAATCAGGAATGACAGTTTAACACATTTCCCCTTATACTCAACAGTAACAGAGTCCCGTCCGGCCAAGGGAATTCGGTTGCCCTGGAAGTCGGACACTCTGGTTCCCGCAGGCTGGAGCCGCCGCCGGCTTCGGTTCGGGAACAACTGGCGCCAGGACGCGGCAGAAATCACCGTCACGGACGATCCTGAGTCCACCTCCATTGTACAGGGTCGGCCGTCGAGGAGTGGAGTCACGGTGATCTTGCCCTGGCTGCTGGTGCGATTTACGGCCGATGCGCTCGACAAGGTCGCCGTCAACTGGCAGCTTGCTTCCGATGCTGAGGAACGGGTCTTGCCTTGGGTGCTGACTGGAGTGCCCCTCTGCGCTGACCGGTTGTTAGTTGAGGGATCCTTCTTTGCTGATCTGCAGACTCTGGCCAGATGACCACGCCGCCCACACGCTCTGCAGTCGACATCACGAGCCCAACAGGAGTCGCGCTGGTGTTTCCCGCCACAACCGGAGCAAGGCTTGACGTTGGTAGTCTTCGCTGGGGTCCGCTTGCCTCGAACCGCGTTGACGTCATCATCCGCGTCTTCGCCCTCGCTGTCTCGTTGAGCGTGTATACTGGGCTCTGCCACCCGCTGGCGGACCTCCTTCGTGGACTTCTCCGCTGCTTCCGCGGCCACGGCCTCTTCGTAGGCCACTGCCCAGGTCAGGGTGGTGCGGGCGAACAGCCTCTGTTGCAGCCTTTCATCTTTGAGACCGCAGACGAGACGGTCTCTGAGGGCTTCCTCCACGTTGTGGAAATTACATGGCCGTGCGGCTTTGCGAAGGGCCGCCACGAAATCTGCGATGGTCTCGCCTCCGGCCTGGTTCCGCTTGTAAAAAGCGTGCCGGCAGGCGATCTCCGACGGTTGTGGAGAATAGTGAGCCTTAAGCTTCTCCGTGATGTCAGCGTAGGTGACAGTCTTTATATCAGTTGGGGCCACCAACGACCTGGCTATGTCGAAGGTCCCCTTCCCGCAGGAACTCAGGAGGCATGCTCGTTTCTTCGCCTCATCGGTGATGTCGTGGGTCTCCAGATGGAACTCGAACCTGGACAGGTAGGAGTCCCAGTCTTCTGAGGAGGGTTCGAAGCACTCGAACTTCTGGCTTCCAGCCATCGGGGGAGACTTGGGCACCGGAGCTGGTGGCGCCTCCGCCGGATCGGCTGCTGTGCTCTGCCCGCTTTCTTCCGAGTCCGAAGTGTGGATGTCCGCAGGGCTGCCTACCTGCTCTAACATCCCATCCTCGTCGCCAATTGTTAGATCGCGCTAACAAAGGACTCGTACAGTGATTCAGCAAGTGATTCAGCTTTATTGGAAGTAACGAGCAAGCACTAACTCAGTAAGAAACCAGAACAGAAAACAGTGGGAGCTTATGCTCCTTTTAAACATAACCGGGCTAATGTAGCCACGCCTATTTACAAATAACAACCAATGAGATTGCTAGAATAAAGACCAATGGGAGTCTTTCCCTCCTAGGGAATGGTATCGTTCTGATTGGTCGCTGTTACGAAGCGACCAATAGGAAGTTCGCTCAGAGGAGCCCTGGTCTGGCTCGAAGCTTAACAGGGGAGTCCTATGAGGTGATTCATGTAATCATTTCAATACATTACACTAACGATATGAACACAGAAGGTACACCCCTTTCCCACATTCCTCTGCATTGCTGCAGTTCTTCCCAGCCTCAGACTGGGACTGCAGGATCCATGCAGAAGAACAGCTGTAAGGTTTGAAGGGCTGTAATTTAGGAGGGGCAAGGGCAAGAGCTATACTCGCAGAAGATGAAAGGAGAGCAATTTCCATTCCTTGTACTTTCTCACTCCAGCCCCCACAACCCACATGATATTTTCTCCATGGGACTGATCTTTTCAGGAGTTGGAAAGAACTGCAGTGATGTAGAATAAGGTGAGGAAGCTATACTTTCCATGCAGAGATAGTAGGATAGTACCTGTTATCATGAATTATTCAGTAATAAACACTAGACAGAGGAAAAAGTCTATCTGGATAAACTTTTAAAATAAACACTTGTTTAATTTTTATTATATTGAAAATATAAAAAATGGCACTGGTTTTATCTGATCTCATTTGGAATTATTATCTTCTGTAGGAAGCTAATTTGGCAAGCTGTTTTTTTTTGTGGCAAGGTAAATAGCGGAGACGGTAGTAGAAGAAGGAGGAGGAGGAGGAGGAGGAGGAAGAGGAGGAGGAGGAGGATTGAATTTATATCCCGCCCTTCACTTGGAGTCTCAGCGTGGCTTACAAACTCCTTTCCCTCCCCCTCCCCACAACAGACACCCTGTGAGGTGGGTGGGGCTGAGAGAACTCTTGACACAAACTGTGCCAGAGCTTGTGACTGACCCAAGGTCACATCAGCAGGTGCAAGTGGAGGAGTGGGGAATCAAACCCGGTTCTCCCAGATCAGAGTCCGCATACTTAACCACTACACCAAACTGGCTCTCCTAGGCTTTTGGGGCCAGTATGCTAGAAATGACAGAGAGGAATCAATGGTGCCTGTTTATTTTCAATTGCACTGCAACATTTTATTTCTTTTAGAGCTAGTACTGTTTATTCTGTTTGATATCATCACTTGGGTAATCTCAGACTATTAAAATAATTCAGTGTTTACAGATTACAAACTAGATTACAAATTAGGAGCATTAAGTCTATGTGGTTTTTTTGTTTCCCCCATAAATTCATATGGTTCTTACATGGAAAAACATTTTTGTAATATTTATCTAAGTTTTATTTATTGACTATGCAAATTTTAAATCTGTGTAAATAACCCTTACTCCTTCTAGTAAAAGCAGGCCAGCGAATGCACATGTATGGATGGTTATTGATCTTGCTCATTTGTAGGGTAGCACCTACAGAAGTCCACGCTCAAATGAGCACAGGGGGAAAGGTAGTCCAAAGTATGAAGGTCCAAGGTCATGAAGGGCTTTTGATTGTGATGGCCAATAACTGTCAACAGAACCCAGGAGCTGATGGGCAGCCAATGGAGAGACAGGAGAATGGGGCTAATATGCATGCTCTGCCTAGCTCCTGATAATAACAAAGCTGCAGCATTCTGCACTAACTGAAGTCTCCAACTTGACTTTAACTATTTAGAGTACATTACAGTTGTCTACTCTCAATGTTCCCATGACATGGATCCAGGTGGCCAGATAAGCTAATCAAGGTAGGGGGGCATCTTGTGGGCTAAACTAACCGGTAGAAAGCAACTGCATTATTTCTCTTCTCCAGCAGTAATGTTGGATCCAGTATAACCCCTAAGCTCTTGACCGAGTCAGAGAAGGTGAGCTGAACCCTACTGAAGGAGGGAAGCACAATGTCCTTCAAGAAATGAACTGTGTTAAGCAGTTTAAAAATAAAACAAAAACCCACCACTGCATGGATACCTTATTTATTTATTTTATTTCTTCACATTTATAATCCGTCCTTCCCAGAGGTGGGCTCAGGACGGGTAACATGTCATTTATACAAAATATATTAGTTAATGCAATAAAATTCAAATTTAAAACATCATCATAAATATTAAAATGGTGGCCACAGCTGATAACAAAGAAATTTTCTGGTTGTGGGATGTTCCTCGCCATAGCCAGTAGTTGTTAACAGAGTGACATACACCTCAAGGAGGCCATATATGGACGTCTGCTGCCTCAGCCAAAGGCCTGGCGGAACAGCTCCATCTTGCAGGCCCTGCGGAATTGAAGTAAATCCTGCAGGGCCCTGATCTCAGTGGGGAGCATGTTCTACTAGGCAGGGGCCACGGCAGAAAAGGCCCTGGCTGAGGCAAGACAGATGACTTTCGGGCCAGGGACTACCAGGAGGAGTTAATCCATAGAGCATAGTGCTCTTTGGGGCATATACTGTGATGTGAGTATCCATTATACTTGAAGTACTATCTGTTTTTCACACATTACATTTGTCCATCAAATCCCATTTCTGGGAACAGCTGAGAGGAAATATATTGGAGGGGGGGTATGGGGAGACTACAGGTGCAATATTCCTGAGGTTCTGATTACCCTAGCTCCCACTACCAGGTAAGGCATATGATTTGATTCCAGAGATGCCAGTTGCCCACATTGAGTGGGTATTCTCCTGCTGCTGGACCCACCCTTACCTCTGGGGCCAGCAGGAAAACAGTGGTGAATAGAAATTACATGGCTCTAGATGCTGACATAACGTCCAGGTGAAAACCCAGATGTGACATCAGCTGACACTCTATGGCAGGGATGTCAAACATGTGGCCCGTGGGCCAGATCTGGCCCCCATGGGGCTTGTATGCAGCCCGCGAGCAACTGGCTGTCATCTGCTTCCTTCTTCCACTCTATTGCTTCCTTCTGTGTCACAGCTTGCTTTGCCAGGCTCTCTCAATCACAAAGGAGCTACAGAGCAAAGCCTCTCTTTCCTCCATTGGCTGAGACTCCTCCTTCCTTGGGGAGGAAGAGAGTGAGAGCTTGCTTTGGCTGATGCTCCTCCCCCTCCTTGTCCCCTGGTGGGGAGGGAGAGAAAGAGTGAAAGTGTGCTTTGCCCAGTTCCCTCAATCACATCTGAGAGATATGAAGCACCTTTAAAACCAACAAAATTTTATTTAAGGTATGAGCTTTTTGCCTTGCTACACAGAGAGAAAAAGTGTGTGTGTGTTAATTTGGGTTTGTTATGCTAGGGGTCTCCTGGATGCAACTGGGTTCCCCTCCCCCTTTTCACTGTATTCATGCCCTCATGATCCAGTCTTTCTCAATAGGAAAGCAATGTGAACTATTTAGATGAGGAATAACAACAAGCCAGTGAGGTGGATTAGGCTGAGAGTCTGTGTCCAGAGCAAGTTCACTCAGCACATTTCCTTTGTAGACGGGGGATTTTGAACTTACGACTTCCCAGACAGTAGACTGATACTGACCCTTGCACTGACCACTATATCAGACAGTAGACTGATACTGACAAACAAATAGCCCTTAGTCTGTGTCATGGCGCATTCATATGTTCTTGACCAGCACACAAAGCAACTTATGTACAAAATCTTGCAATGCCCAGCCACTTCATGTTTTCCTCTGGGTATTAGGCTCAAAACATTGACCATGAGATTTATGTAATGAATGTCAATAAATCAAAAGTAGGTTTGCAACTTACAGAAACATATCTGAACAAGCATACTCAAGACTGCTCCAGCACAGACATTGTCTCCAGATTTTGATGCAATAATTCAGAGCAAGAGGTGTTACTTATCAGAGACTGTTAAATAAACAAAATATTGCAAGACTGCTAATGTTTTAAGCATGTTTTATTTTAAGTTTTAAAAAATCTTTAATTGTGTTCGTCTGTTTCCTTTATAAAGTTTTTATTTCTGCTACCTGGCATTACATTTTATGACACACATGGCCCGGCCTGACAAGGTCTCATTTATGTCAGATCTGGTGCTTGTAACAAGTGGGTTCAACACATCTGCCTCTTGTCCCATCCCCAAACCCTGGCATTCGTATTTGCTTCATATAATGTTTGGGTTGAGTATGGACATTATGAGGGAATTATTTCCTGGGGACGCATGATGGAGAGAAGCAGGGGTGAGGAGAATCTTGGTGGGTAAGGAAAGAAATAAACTTTTATTTATATCCAAAAGCACCACATCAATAGTGAAAGACTCACATAGGTATAAAGAGTGACATTTTCCTCCCAAACTTTCCCCCCCAAGAATAAAGACTCAGACTGCAATACTATGCACACTGTCTAGGGAATAAGTCTCACTGAACCCACTGAGGATTTACTGCTGAGTAAATACATATTTAGGATTGCATTGCTATTCATTAAGGCTCTAATCCTGCACACAACAATCCCAATGGATGTAGGAGGGGCTTATGTTTAATTTTTCTATCGGCAGTTTTAAATTCTGATTTCAATTCATGACCATTTATGTTTTATGTAATTTTATGTTTTATGGTCTTTCAACATAAGCTGCCCTGTGTTCCATAAGGTAGAAAGGAGGCTGATATATTTTTTTAAAAAAAATGTCTGTGTCAACATTCATCAGATTAGGCTATTAAATTCAGAGAAGTTGAATGGAAATACAGCTATCACATGTGTTTACTTTTCCATCTGTATTTTGTATCACAATACCTATACTCAGGTACAAATTACGAACTGAACACGGTGGCTCTCATTTTTGCACATGCCCAAAGTGAATGACACAGTTTTCAGCTTCCTAACCCTTGCCTTCCCTGAGGGAGTAGAGTCTGTTCAATTTAACAGCTTTTCCTACTTTGTCACCCTCATCTCTTGTGACACAGTTTCCCTCTCAACAATACATGCCTCTAGTCAATGAGTGCAGCTGTCTGTTTTTATGACCGAAGACAATGCGAGAGTCCAGGAAAGGTCAAAACAACTAATTGGCCACAGGGACGTTTCTCGATGTAAAAGTCCATGGTGAAGGAAGAAGTGTGCTTATGAAGTAATCAACTTGACACAGGGGGATTAACTGCTACAGGTAACACTTGTCATTTGTGCCACTGAAAACTATAATTTTAATTTGTATTTCAAGTAGGTTAAAAACAATCCTGTCAGACATCTTAAGGAAAAGAGCAGATCTTTCTCACAGTAAATAAATGGCCAAGGAAGTAGTAATACATTCATTTGTTTTTAAATTGTCCAGAACCATAGTCATAAGTCTCAAGGCCATATTACCACCTCATTTGTCCTTACAACAGCCCTGGAGTGTTCTCATAGAATTAGAACCTGAGGCTAAGGCTATGGCCAGAGGATCCATTTTTCAAAAAACAAACATATTTCCACAAGGCAGAATTTCTGTTGCAGAGACACTGAGTGCTAGGAAAGTTAGAAACCATAATTTCCACCCAAACTGGGGAAATGTGATTGTTCTCCTCAATCAAGCCTCAGCATATTAACTGCTGTAGTGAGAACTTTATGGATGGGTGCTCGAAAGCCCTGTTGGATCGGTCCTATCACATCAGTAATGATATAAATATCCCCCACCCATGCCCCATTCTGATCATTTTTAAAGTATATAGATATACAGAGGGGTAGTAGGCGTGAAGATATCAGCATTGGTAATGAGACAGGAAAACAGGAAACCTAGGTCTCAATTTCGTACAGGAGGATTCAGTCCAGGAGGAGACAACGAATAAATGGAAATAAGACTGAATAAGTGAGCAAAAGCTTCCATGACTTCCCCTTCTATTTGCCAAGGAGTGATGGGACCGGATGCCATGATCTTAGGTTTTTTTGATGTTGAGTTTCAAGCCAACTTTTGTGCTCTCCTCTTTCATCCTAAGCAAGAGGCTCTTTAGGTCCTCTTCACTTTCTGCCATTAGAGTGGTATCATCTGCATATCTGAGGTTGTTGATGTTTTTCCCAGCAATCTTAATTCTGGCTTGTGATTCATCCAGGTCGGCATTTCGCATGATGTACTCTGCATATAAATTAAATAAGCAGGGTGACAATATATATCCTTGTTGTACTCCTTTTCCTATATTAAACCAATCAGTTGTTCCATATCTGGTTCTGTCACTTCTTGACCCTTATACAGGTTTCTCAGGAGAGATGTGAGATGGTTTGGTACTCCCATCTCTTTAAGGACTTGCCATAGTTTGTTGTGATCCACACAATCAAAGGCTTTAGTGTAGTCAATGAAGCAGAAGTAGATGTTTGTCTGGTACTGCCTTGCTTTCTCCATAATCCAACCAATGTTGGCAATTTTATCTCTAGTTCCTCTACCTCTTTGAAACCCAGCTTGTACTTCTGGCAGTTCTCTATCCATGTACTGCTGAAGCCTAGCTTGTAAGGTCTTGAGCATGACCTGTGAAATGAGTGCAATTGTGCGATAGTTTGAACATTCCTTGGTCCTTCTTTGGAATTGGAATGTAAACTGACCTCTTCCAATCCTGTGTCCACTGTTACATTTTCCAAATTTGCTGGCATACGGAGTGCAGCACTTTAACAGTATCATCTTTTAAGACTTTGAATAGCTCAGCTGGGATAACATCACCTCCGCTAGCTTTGTTGTTAGTAATGCTTTCTAAGGCCCATTTGACTTCGCACTCCAGGATGTCTGGCTCGAGTTCAGTGATCACACCATCGTGGTTGTCAAGGACATTGAGGTCCTTCTTGTATAATTCTTCTGTGTATTCTTGCCATCTCTTCCTAATCTCTTCAGCTTCTGTTAGATCCCTACCATTTTTGTCCTTTATCATGGCCAGCTTTGCACGGAACATTCCCTTGATTTCTCCAATTTTCTTGAAGAGATCTCTAGTCCTTCCCATTGTATTGTTTTCCTCTATTACTTTGCATTGTTCATTCAGGAAGACCTCCTTATCTCTCCTTGCTGTTCTCTGGAAATCTGCATTCAGTTAGGTAAATCTTTCCTTTTTGTCTTTGCCTTTTGCTTTCCTTCTTTCCTCAGTTATTTGTAAAGCCTCATCAGACAGCCACTTTGCATTCTTGCATTTTCCCCCCCTTTGGGATGGTGGTGATTGCTGCCTCCTGTACAATGTCATGAACCTCCGTCCATAGTTCTTCAGGCACTCTATCAAATCTAGTCAAACCTATTCTTCACCTCCACTGTATATTCATCAGGGATGTGATCTAGGTCAAACCTGAATGGACTAGTCCTTTTCCCAACTTTCTTCAGTTTAAGTCTGAATTTTGCAATGAGTAGCTCATGGTCTGAGCCACAGTCAGCTTCAGATCTTGTTTTTACTGACTGTAGAGATTCTCCATCTTTGACTGCAAATGACATAACCAATCTGATTTCGATGTTGCCCATCTTGTGTTTTCCATGTGTAGAGTTGCCTCTTAGGTTATTTGAAGAGGGTGTTCACTATGGCCAGCATGTTCTCTTGACTAAACTCTGTTGGCGTTTGCCTGGCTTCATTTTGTTCTCCAAGGCCAAACTTGACCATTATTTCAGTTACCTTTTGACTTCCTACTTTAGCATTCCAGTCCTCTATGATGAGGAGGACATCTTTTTTTGGTGTTAGTTCTAGGAGCTTTTGTAGGTCTTCATAGAACCAGTCCATTTCAGCCTCCTCTGTGTCAGTGGTTCAGGCATAGACTTGGATTACTGTGATGTTGAATGGTTTGCCTTGGATTTGGACTGAGAGCATTCTGTCATTTTTGAGATTGTAGCCTATCACTGCCTTTTGCACCCTCTTGTTGACTATAAAGGCCACACCATTTTTTCTACGGAATTCTTGGCCACAGTAGTAGATATAAGAACATAAGAACATGGCATCTCTGGATGTTAGCCGAATTGCTCTTTAGGAGGATTTGGACTGAGAGCATTCTGTCATTTTTGAGATTGTAGCCTATCACTGCCTTTTGCACCCTCTTGTTGACTATAAAGGCCACACCATTTTTTCTACGGAATTCTTGGCCACAGTAGTAGATATAAGAACATAAGAACATGGCATCTCTGGATGTTAGCCGAATTGCTCTTTAGGAGAGACAACTGGAACAGTTTAATAATCGGGATTCAGATCAAGTGTATACGCAGGATGGGCTAAGCCGTTACGTTTCAATGTATGGTAGATATCAGCACAATCGCATTAGCAGGAAATCGTTGGTTTCTGGATGATATATATTTACCTATGTCGTGTGCGTCGCTCCTAAAGCTTCCAGCGGGATGGGGAGGACGGAAGGGATAGAAAATGGGGTGGAAACACGTGGAACCAGGCCAGCCGGGACCACGTGGATTGACCTTAGCTGCAGACTAAGGCAAAGTGGTAATCAGGGGTTTTGTATAGTAAGGGGGACAAGAGAGGTTTAAGCAGACAGGAAGAGGTCGTTGGTAGGAAGGAAGGTAGGTAGGTAGCTCTCTTGGCTCTGTGCAAGGTGTTTTAAGGTCTCGGCTGCGAGGGAAGGGGGTGGGCTCAAACGGATTATCAGGTAGCCCGACCCCAAAGGTCAGTGATTGGTGATGATGTCAATATTCAAACTATCGATTAACTAGAGGGGAGGTGTCTGGGTGGAGCGGGGATACATACCGGGTCACCAGTAGCGCTGACGTGCTGGTTGCTATGTGTAATGGATCCTCTATAGATGGTCTGGCACGGGAGGACTTAAGCTTGTCAGATGTAGACATTCGGTCTGGGCTAGGCTTGATTAGCTTCGGGGTGGTGATCAACCTTAATGTTTGCATACATAAAGAGCTTAACGACTCCGGAGACTTTGCTAGCTAGGTGATAATCATCCTATGCAGCTGGCATTGTCTTTGCCTGTCCCCTGGTTGAACCCTGTGCTTCACAGTTTCTTCACTAGCCCTTGCTGTGTCAAGCATATGTCCATAAGCATAACTCATAACATAGTCCAAAATGGATGCCGTTGGTAACATGGATCAGGCCAAAGGCCCATCCAGTCCAACACTCTGTGTCACACAGTGGCCAGAAATACCAGTGCCATCAGGAGGTCCACCAGTGAGGCCAGGACATTAGAAGCCCTCCCACTGTTGACCCC
>NW_015167537.1:508834-508982 GCF_001447785.1 Gekko japonicus | reverse complement strand
AGATCTCCTCTGGAACCCTTTTTAAAGATGGGAGTGACATTAGCTACCTTCCAGTCCTCAGGAATGGAGGCAGATTTTAAGGAAAGATTACATATTTTTGTCAGGAGATCCACAAGTTCACATTTGAGTTCTTTAAGAACTCTCGGAT
>NW_015167537.1:470396-508560 GCF_001447785.1 Gekko japonicus | reverse complement strand
TCGGTTCTGGAGTGGGCAAGCACCTCTCATCTTTCACAGTGAAGACGGAGGCAAAAAATGCATTTAGCTTCTCAGCCATTTCCCTATCATCCTTCAGTACTCCTTTTACCCCTTGGTCATCCAAGGGCCCCACTGTTTCGTTTTATCAGCCTCACTGTGACTAGCTTTCCACTGCTTAAAGGAATCCTTTTTACCTTTTACAGCTTCCATTACTTTGTTTGTTAACCATGCAGGCTTTTTCCTATACCTGTTTGTGCCTTTCCTAACCTGCGGGATATATATTTTTTAGCTTCTAGGATTGTAGTTTTAAATAGTTTCCGAGCTTCCCCAATGGTTTTGACCCTTTCTACTTTTCCTTTCAGTTTCCTCCCCACATGTCCCCTCATATCAGAGAAGTTACCCCTTTTAAAGTTAAAAGTGGTTGTGTCAGTCTTTTTGGCCAATTCCCTATTTATACAAATGTTGAACTCAACAACATTATGATCACTGTTCCCAAGCGGTCACTTTTACATCTCTCACCAGGTCTTGAGTGTTAGGACCAAATCAAGGATCGCCTCTCCCCTGGTAGGTTCCGTGACCATCGGCTCCACAGCACAGTCATTTAGAGTGTCTAGAAACTCAATCTCTTTTTCTTGACTAGAACACATATAATGGTGTTCTGAGTTAAATTCGCCCATTCCCATCCACTTTAGTTCACTGATTCCCAAGATGTCGATGCTCAGTCTTGCCATCTCATTTTTTACTACATCCAACTTTCCTTGATTCATAGATCTTACATTCCAGGTTCCTATGCAGTACTGTTCTTTGCAGCATCGGACTTTCTTTTTACCATCAGACATATCTACAGCTGAGTGTTCTTTCGGCTTTGTCCCAGCTGTTTCATTCTTTCTGGGGTTACTTGTACTTGCCCTCTGCTCTTCCCCAGTAGCATATTGGACACCTTCTTCTGACCTGAGGGGCTTATCTTCCATGTCATATCTTTTAGCCTTTTGTTACTCTCCATGGGGTTTTCTCAGCAAAGATACTGGAGTGGGTTGCCATTTCCTTCTCCAGTGGATCACGTTTTGTGTCTGAGTTCTCCGCTGTGGCCTATCTTTCCTGGGTGGCCCTCCACAGCATAGACCACAGCCTCATCGAACCATGCAAGCCCCCTCGCAACGTCAAGGCAGCAATCCATGAGAGAGCTAACTCCTTTTACCTCCTGCCAAATTCCTCTTCCAGTACTATATGACTGATTCCCCACAAGCAGCTGTGCCGCCGTTCCACTTGCATTGGTCAATTTCACACTATTCACTGCATGGCCACATTTTGACCCACAGCTTCCCCCAATTTCCCCCATGTCTTCTCGGTCTTAAAAAACAAGGATCGAGATGACATGGGGGAAATTGGGGGGAGCTGCAGGTCAAAATGCGGCCATGCAGTGAGTAGTGTGAAACTGACCAACGCAAGCAGGGGAAATAGAAGAGCAATGGTGGCACAGCTGCTTCTGGGGAATCGGTCTATGTCTGCATAAAGCAATGTTGTAGCTTTCTTGACTGAGAATCTGAATAGTTTTAATATATCTTAGACAATGGAGTCCCTCTTCTTCTCTCTATAGAAGTACTTTTCTGACAATTCCCGAACAGCAATTACTGACTCCCAAAGTCTCTTCCCTCAGAAGCCAAACCCTTTGGCTACTGATCCAGATGTTACCTCTCAGACAAAGACAAAAAGTGACTCAGAAAGCAGATCAGCTGTTTTATTTCCTCTCTCAGCTGATGCTGGCCAATCAGAAAGAGAGTAGAGCAGAGTAGAGCAGCCAATCACATAATCTCTTCTCTCCAGGGAAGATTAACTCTTGAACTCCCTAACTCTCTGACACAAGCAGCATTTTAAAAAGCCTGCTTTACTGTGCAATCCGTTACACCTGCCTCTGAGTAACTACCAACATTGTAAAAAAACAGAAGACAATATTTGGGGTCACAGCAAAACATTTTGCAGGAAAGGGTGAGCTGATCCACTTATGGTGTCTAAAAGGAGAACTCACAAGGGGACAAGGGAGAGGAAGGCCAGAGTAGATAGTCAGCTCTGAAGAGAGAGGATGTCTTGAACACAGGTTTACAGATAGCTCTCCTTGCCCGCCCCTTACAACAATTAAGTAGTAATGGATCAGGGTACAATCTCTTTGTAAATTAAAGTGAAACAAATTATTCAAATGTGTATTCTTGGCAGTGTTGTCTTAACACATTCTACCAACAGCGATGAAAAAAGAATTAAGGAACCCTTTCAAATTGAAATGGAGGGGCAAGATTCACAGGAGGGTTCAAAATGTGCCCTTGGATATATGCAAGATTAAAATGAAAAGATGCAGTGTATTTTAAGAGCATATGTTGTTGTTACTTTTCATACTCAATAATATAGGTGCTCCTGATAAATAATTACGCATGGTCTGAAACACGGACAAAGGAGGGAAGCACACTCCAAATGGTGTATTTGGAAACAAAATCCCATACAACAAGGCTATACAACTAATGATTAAACTGCAGAATTCATTGTCAATGGCCATAGTGATGGCCCTTACCAAAGATGGTTTTAAAATGGGACTAGACAAATTCAGAAAGGAGAGGTCCATCCATGACTAGTTGCCATGGTGACTAAAGGGAACTCCATAGACAGAGGCAGCAAACCTCTGAATACTAGGGACAGGAGCAGTAGAAAACAGCAAGAGTCCAGCAGCACCTAAAATGCTAGCAAAATTTGTGGCAGGGGATGAGCTTCCATGAGTCACTGCCCACTTTTGACAGGAGGTAATATTAGGCCTTGGCCTCTGTGCCCTGTTTGTTGACCCTCCAAGGCAGCTGGCTGGCTGCTGTGTGAAGCAAGTTGCTGGACTAGACAGACCTCTGGCCTAATTTAGCAGGCTCTACTTATGGTCTTTTAATGTTAAGGCTACTGCCCATCTCATTATTTACAAATTGGATAAGTGCCCTGATGCGAACAGATCACCGCTAGCACTAAAGGGAATTTAATTTTAAATTATCTGGAAATGCCTAGAAATAACAAGTTGGTCAAAGCTATCAAAGTCAATATCCAAGGGGGTATATATACAGTGTGGTATTCTATGTCCAACTCTCATCCTCCTAGCTACACTCTTTTGTTCATTTTATTCATTTATTCCCTGCCTTTCTCCCCAATGGGGGCCCAAAGCATCTTAAAACATTCTCCCCTTGTCATAGCAACCCTGTAAGTAAATTAATCTGAGAGAGTGCAACTGGCCCAAGGACACTTCGCAAGCTTCCACTGCAGAGTGGAGATTCAAACCTGGGTCCTCCAGTCCTCCTACCAACTACTACTCCACACTGACTTTAGGGCACAAGGGCTCACGGGTACATGGAGGCACTAGGCTTCTATGTAGATATTGTCATTCTCCACTGCCGGGCTTACACATAAACACAACAGCGTATATGTACCAATTTATTTATTTTTAAGTAATAAAGTTCTTTTTCCGCTTCATGAACCGGGTGAATTTCTAGCTTTGCTTTACTAGTCAAACCTATTTTGCTTTCATGCTGGAGATGGATCACTATAGATTCTCCTTTTTCATCTGAAACTTCTATCAATGCTGCTCTCTTCATCAACTAGAAAAAATGACTCTGGAGAGCAGAGAATCTGGCAGCCTCCCAAGAGACCAATGATCTGCCCCAGAATGTGTTTATACTCCACCCCCGCCCCCATGTCCTGTCTGGCACCAGGAAAAATGACTACAAGACAGCAGCAAAGAAAACTGTACCTTTTCATAGCAGCAGAGAATGTCAGGATTAAGGTGAACCCCTCATGGGCCAAGCTATTCCATTCCCATTTTATTTTATTTTATAAAGAGCTTGTGTGCTTAGATCCTTCATCTAAACCACCATAACATCCTGCTGTTTTCTGAGGGAACTAAGCGCACTTGCCCAACAGTTTTGAAAAGTTTCAATGGAAAGAGGTGACAGGAGAAAATTCTACGTCAGCTGCTCAGTCTTGATCAAAGATATAGATTTCAAATTTCACTGAAAAGGTCACTTGCCCTGGGAAGATTTCCTTCACGTAAAATGTCCCCATAAATCTTCTTCAAAAGAAAAAAGAAAGCAATTTGAAGTCTGTTTGATGGCAACATATGTAATCTGTGTAACTGCCTTGGAAAATGTGAGCCCAGCAACGTCTCTTAATGGCAACAGCTCTGCCGCCATCTGTGCAGAGTACCCTACATTCATAAGCTTAGGTTATTTCTGTTGGAGGACTTTGTTTGGTGACTGAATGAATGCTTGCTCTCATAACAGATTCAGATTCAATCATCACTGCATGCTTCCATCTCCACATCCAAATAACCCCAGGCATCTTGTTTCAACTGCTTAATCTAGCATGAGGGGTGGTTTCTATCAGTATCCAAAGCTAAGACTCAAACTGGCACCAGAAAACATGGTATTGCTAACAGACCAGCTTCCGGCACTCTAAAGAATTCCAAGATGTTCACTAGAAAATTACCATGTCTGGGGCCAGCCCCTGGCCTATTCTCAGCAGAGGTCCCTGCGGCAAAGCCAGAGACTTCCCCAGTGTTGCAGGAGCTGAGCGGGAACCCACCCCCCTCATACCTCAGACAGCCACCATCGGCTTGGCCAGAACTCCCAGGACGGGACCCTGGGCAGCAGGTAGCTACAGCATCAGGCCAGCTGGCAAGCATGCAGGCACCCAGCAAAAGCCCCACCATGATAGCCTGGGTGAGGCACAGAAGGAGCCCAGCCATCCAGGGACCTGGGAGGAGCCGGACACAGAAGGCCTGGCTAATGGTGGCCTCCTAGGAACTGGCCAGCGAGAGAAAGGGGGAGGACCAGCAAGGATGTAAGAGGGGACTGGAGGAAGTGGTGCTCCAACCCTAGCCTAGGTAATGGCTCCGGCCATAGCGGTAGGGTCAGGAAGGTGGGGCTGGAGCTGAGGGAGAGGGGAGGAAACATAAATGGTGGTTTCACAACCAGACCAATGAGAAGCAGAAAGGTGAAGTATGCCATACTCTGCAGGAACACTGCTCCAGGAAAGAGGAGGACTTGAATGGCACAATCCTGTGCCTCCTTTCCTGTTCTAAGGCCTGGGGTGACTCTGGGGAAGTAAAGCAGCGCAATGGCTGAAGGCCAGGGAGTGGCACCGGTGATGGAAGAGCCTCACATATTGAACATTTCAAAAACAGTATTTTAATTAGATATGCCTTGATACACAAAATATCTGGTTTATTGGGGGGGAAGCTTATGATTCAGCAAAAATTAATACTTTCAATCATCTGTAGCACATGAACCCTATTTGTGCTTTAAAAACTGGAAACCTGTCAAGACAAGCATAATTTTATGAGATGGTGTTTGCAGTGGTAGCCTTGCAGACTCAGGCATCATCATCAACACACACTGTTTGCATTACGTAGTGCTCAACAGTTTTAACGGGATAGGAGTGTCTTAGGGGACATCCACCTGCAGTTTCCCACACTAGGTTCAGTGCATAAACAAGAGCATGGGAAAAGTCTTGGGAAGGCAGATGCCCTTCTCCAGGACACCCTGACACACAGCATCCAATCTACCAGACCAGACTCATGCTAATCTACCGTGATGCACTAAAAGTGTTGTGTCTTCTTATAATTACTATAGGGATTCCCTGGAGGCTTATGAGACAATCAGTAGTAGCAGACAACTTCCCATAAAAACAGACAAATTTTGTTATCATTATTTTTTGCAGTGTGTACCAACCAGAGGTTGGAAAGGCCATGCAGTGTGCCTACTTTATATGACTAATAATTTGTATCAAGGGAAGAACAGCGTGCATCTACTTCCACCAGGAAAATGAAATACTACCCAGTGGTTAAGACGCTGAACTGCAGGCTGTGGAAGGTCGGTAGTTCAGCAGTTTGGTCGGTAGTTCAGCAGTTTGAGACCCGGGTGCTGCATGATGGAGTGAGCTCCCATCTCTAGTTCCAGCTCCTGCCAACCTAGCAGTTCGAAAGCAAGAAATTGCTAGTAGATAAATAGGTACCACTTCGGTGGGAAGGTAACAGCGTTCCGTGCGCCTCGGTGTTTAGTCATGCCGGCCACATGACCACGGAAACGTCTTTGGACAGCGCTGGCTCTTCGGCTTTGAAACGGAGATGAGCACCACAACCCTAGAGTCGGATTCGACTGGCTTTCGAGCAAGGGAACCTTTACCTTTACCTTTAGGTACTGTATAATTCAGGCCAATGTTCATTGCATAGGGAAATTCACTAAGAATGCCATCCAGGACAGAGTCACACCTGTCTAAATAATCAATTGAAGTCAATGGGCTTAGACGGGTGTAACTCTGCTTAGGATGACACTGTATCTCATAGCTTCAGTTTACATTATAATAAATAATAATACAACAAATTAAAATGCTAAGACTTCTTACAGCTTTGTTCCAAAGATGGATGAGTATAAAGCTCTCTGCCTACAGTGAAAGAGGCTGATGAATGTTAAGCTTTGCTTTCAGCTTCTCCATTCTTAGGAACATGAACTACAATGATATCATTATGTTTAAAAATAATTCAGACGCTTTATCTTGCTGGCCTTGCATTTCCTGTCTTCTCAGGGTCTGCATTTGCCAGGGACCTATACGGCATCCTTTCATTATATCAAACATAGATGTTCTACAAATAAATTTGTGTTGAGGGAATACAGATTCAAGGCTTTATTTTGCACAACATCACTGTTATATGGACTGATACACAGTAGGTATAGTAGGTATTTTGTCTGAAACAACGAAGTACTGAGTGAAGATCTTTAAGTGAGACTGAATGTTTGTGTTGATATACTGGTACAAGTGGGAGCAAATAGTAAATGCACAAGTTTTAAAGCTTAAAAGAGCTGAAGTCAATTGCTAATGCACATATTTCTAAAATATAGAACAAAAAACCTCAGAACTGATATAAGTAGAAGCTAAATATTATATTATCATATTGTTTTATTGCATCATTTAAAAAAATTGTAGTCCACATTAAATGGTAGAGAAAAATGAAGACTATAAATAAAGTAAACAAACCTATGCCTGCATTTTATACACAAAACTATACTTTTGGTCATTTGCCCATTAAGGATTCCATTAGGAAAATTAAGAATCAAAATCCAATCTGAACTGTACTAATTCTTTAATACAGTTAATGCATCAAATCCAGTCACAATAACTTCCAACATTCAGGACTTGGAAACATTCCTATCTCTTTGGTGCATCTCTTTATGGTTTCACTTTCCCAGGCAACAGAAGTGCATGCCATAGTTGCATTATCCAATCAAAAGAGCCTTCTGATGTTTCAATCAAATAGGATATCCTCACTGGCATTTCTGTGCATTGCATTTCCATTGCCTACCAGTAATAATGGTCCAACAAAAATCTCAGTGGTTCCAGGAAGATGTTCTGATGCTATATCAGTTCAGTTTCTATTTCCTATAAAATGTTTCATTCTCTGGGGGACAGTGTATTCCTACTTTTTACCAAGGCATTTTCTTCTGTTTGCCTGCAATTTGGAGGGTTGCATTTCTTGGATAGAGAGTAAAACACAGGCTTTGATCCCAACTGAATGCTCTGGGGTGAACTGGGAGGCAAAAATGGCCCTGAAAAGGACCCACCCCAGCCTTGCTCCCCAATGGAGAGGGGAAGGAAGAAAAACAGGCAGCTACTCATGTTCATTTAAGAAAGCTGGATAAATTTTTTGAGGTCTCAGTCTTGGTTCTTTTGAATTTCATGTAGAAACATGCATTTGCACTCCCCCCATGACTATTAACCCCAGAAAGAGGAAAATAGATGGAATAACCTCCCATCAATATGTAAAGAGAGTGAGGTGTGGGTGGCCTATTCTTAAAAGAGAGTCTGCAAATGAGCAAAACTGAATCATGCCTTTGCCACCTATTACTTTTCAACCTCTCTGCATTTTCCCCAGATCAGCTGGCTCCTATCAGAGCTGAGCTAAGACAAAACAAATGGAAAGCACAGGAGTACAATGAGGTAAGTTACAAAAGGAGGCCAGGTTTAGCTCTCCTTGCCTTGATGCTCCATTTTTGTTTAAAAATAGACCCCCTGTTTCTTGCTTGAGGTTTCAGGGAGAGGAACAGTAATCTATATATCTAATAGCCAAGTTGCCCCCTCCATGCGGATATCTAAATCCACACATCAGGGGCACTTGGGGGGCAGAGAGATTTTCCTGCACACTTGGAGCAGTCCCCAGGTGTGCAGAAAAATCTAAAAAGTTAAAAAAAAACAGGGGATATTTAAATCCCCCCAAAAGTAAAAGCATTCCCTGCACATGCGTGGAGAATGCTCTGGCTGTTGGGGGGGAGGCTCGGCAGGCCCAGTGGCTGGGAGCCGCTCAGGCTTCGCCGCCGGTGCCTGGGGGGAGCAGGAGAAGGTTTGGCAGGCCTGTGTGGCTTGCTGCCGGGGAAGAAGGATTGGCGGGCCTGGCGGCTGGGAGCGGTGCGGGCCTCGCCATCAGTGCCGGGCGGGTTGGAGGGGAGAAGGATTGGCGAGCCTGGGCCTTGCTGTTGGTGCGGGGGGGGGGAGAGAAGGCTCACCTGTGGCTGCTTCCTCCTCCATGTAGAGCTCCCCCCCCCCCCCAGAGACATCCCCACTTCTTGTTTCATTCTAATGTCAATTTACATCTCCATGTGGCTGCTCTGCAAGTGAGAATTAGTTACCTGTAATGTGGGGACAGTATCATGTTTGCCTGTAATTGGGAGGGGCAGATTTTTTGAATGAACAGTACAATTCCTAAGAATTTGACTCCAACTGGGCAGAAAACAAAGAAGTTTCACACTAGCAAAATTGCCTATGTAAGTCAAGTCTTCTGATATGCTTATAATATGCCTCCTCCAAAACTATTATCTGAAGGTTCTCTTTGGATTTCTTGGCAACTTTAAAAATACTCTACTATAAACAAAAAACAACACAATTTATATATTACAAACTTAGATAACAGAAAATTAACATATAGATTTTGGCAGCCTGCTTCCCTCTGGGGTGCGCAGGCCCCTTCTTCTCCCCCCCCTTGAGCTGCAGAAGGGCCCGGTGGTACTTGCCAATGGCTCCGGTGCCAGGAGGTCATAGTCTGGGCAAGGCTGATGGGCCTTCCTCCAATCCCTGGGGGGTGAGTGGGGTGAGGGAGGAGCTCAACTCTCAGGCGACATGGGGGGGTGGCTGCTTCCCTGGTGGCTCTCACAGGAATGAGGCAAGGAATGCCAGAGGGGGGGAGATGACTGCGGTCACCCCCCTGTCCAAACCCTCCCCTGTCCTTGTGGAAGAGTGGTCGGGCGGGGGGCTCCCCTCATTGCTGCACCTCATCCACCTCGCAGGCCCGCCCCCCCAGAAAGCCAGGCCCTCTCAGGAAGCCGAGGCGAGCCAGCGGCGGGGCAAGCGGAGGAGTGGTGTTTCGCGCATGGTGACCCAAGCCGGTTTAAAGAGCCACCCTTTTTCGTGCCTGGGGGAAGATTTTGGTGCTGGGCAGGGGGCGGTCCGGAAGGACGGCAGAAACTCCCTGGTCTCCCCATGCCCAGGGCGCTCCTCTCCGCCTGGCTAGCTGACTCCTGGATGCATTTCCGGCTGCCTCGGTGCCTCTGCCTGGCTCACCTCCTGCCGCCGCCAGTGGCAGCGGAGCGAGTCAAAAACAAACAGCAAGGTCGTGGCCCAGACCTCTAGGCGCACAGTCGGCCCGTCTGGGACTGAGAGGCAGGCTCCCCCCCCCCGGCCCGGGACTCACCTCCCAGGAAGGCGTCCCCTTGCCCTCCGCCGCCGGCTGCTTCTCCCCACTGCGCGTAGCTCCTGCTCCGCCCCCCACCCGAAGCACATCCCCTGGTGGAGAAAAAGGCCCCTCCTCTCTTCTGACCCCCCCTTCCTGGGGGCGGTCTTTGCCCGGCCTCTCCAGCCAGCGGCTCAGTGGCCTTAACTCTCTCGGCGCTGCAGCCCCCATGCACAAAGGCGCCCTGCCCGCCCTCCTCACGAGGAGGAGCCTCCAGCCGGGCAGCCCTGTGCGGCGCCCCATGCACGTCATTGGGACTGCTCTGGAGGAGCTCTGCGTGGGGTGGTGGGGGTGGGGTGTCTCCCCCGAAGGGCACTGCTCCTCTGTGGCAGGCAGTAGCAGGGCCCTTGGAGCTGAGATTTTGGCGGGTCAGAGGGCAGATTGCGGAGCGCCTCCCTCCTCCAGGCACCTGGCCGCTCACACCGGGGCAGCGGGGGCAGCTCCGGCAAGTGTAGGCGGGCTGGCGGCGGCAGCAGGGCCCTTGGGAGGCTCAGTCCGGCACCCTCATGATGGCCCCGCGCTCTAGGCGAGAGACTAGCTTACCTAGTGAACGGGCCGGCCCTGCTCACAACAACCTGGCTTAGGTAGGTTAGGCTGAAAGAGTGACTTGGCCCAGGGTCACCCAGTGAGTTTCCATGGCAGAGTGGGGATTCAAACCTGGGTCTACCAAATCCTAGTACAACACTCTAACCTGTGTTGCAGATGGCACCAATACAGGACAACGGCTGCTTAACCAGAAGAAAGCATTTCATTTTAATAAAATTAATATAGTGTTTGAAGTGAGGCCAGAGATCTCCCAGAATTATAGCTGTAGAGAAAATGGCTGCTCTGGAGAGCAGACTCTATGGCATTATACCCCACTGAGGTCCTTCCCCTCCCCAAACCCTGCCCTCCCCAAACCCTGCCCTCAAATCTCCAGGAGTTTTCCCACCCAGAACTGGCAACCCCTTCAGTAGCAGAGAAATACCAATCTGAAGACTGAGTTAATTAACACAGTTTACAAGGTAGTTTACATGATTTTGCCCTGAACATGGCAGACCATAACTGGAAAACTTATTGCATATCTAGAACAACAATTTTGTCAATATGTGTTTAAAACTGGGGGGGGGGGGGGGGGATCCTGATTTTCAATCAATTAATTTTTGCACTTTTTAGGTTTATGGCTCATGGCAGTTTACAGCTATTATATATCATTTAAAGCAACTGCTCATAAATAGGCATAGAACCTACTTAAAGGTGAGGCAAAATAGGTGACATTTTCGTTTCAGGAAAGAACTGCAGGCATAAGAACACACAGTCTCATTTCACGGAAAAGACAGTGGAGGAAGGATGGTGGTCAAGGCCTTCATTATCTCCTAAGTCCTGAAGCTTATGCAACTAGTTTTAAAACTTGGATCTCTGAAAGCAACAAAACTAAACAAAACTCCCATCTGCTTTCTTGTGTCTGAGTCTGCAGAAGGGCTTAGTGCTGTCATGTTTTCAGTCTTCTCCCCCCCACCCACCCATGCTGGCTGCAAGCTTTCTTCACATTATTCCTGCTTACACCAGGCCAATTGCTTCTTTATTACAGCACAGACACTGACATCTCATATGGTTCTGAGATCACAGCAGTAGACAAGCCCAAACAATTCAGTTACCTTTTCTGAATGAAAAAGGCAATTGTCTGAACAGGGGGGAAAGGGTGTTCTGCTAATTCTCTTTGACTGGTATGAACTCAGTTCACAGGCTCTTTTCAGGCTGCCACAATGTACAACGAACTCGGCTGGGGGGGGGGGGGGGGGAGTTGCATCTCTTTGGCTTTTAATCTTAACCATGACATTTCCTGTCTCATGTTCTCATTGCGGGACTTCCTTGTTCGGCTTTATAGTGTTGTCATATCTAGCTTGGCCCAAACTTAGCTTCCCTGAGCAGACAAAGGTCCAAGATCTGAAACGTAATGAAGAAGCAAAACATGTAAGGGGAAAGGGTATGTGTGAACTGTTGATACAGAAGGGTAAAAGGTACAAATACTATAGTAGCTATATTTTTTAAAAAAAGTGAAGGTCAGAGAGTAACTCACACTAACTAATTAAGGAATTTGCCGTTTTCTGTGAGGAGCTATATGTTCTATACATGTGTGATCTGTTGATACATAAGGGAAGCTATTAAAAACCTTCACTGTTTTAAATATCAGGATTTTAAAAAATGCATTTAACTCTTCCCTGTCTTTGTTTTGAACGTTATTTTGTCTCCGTTCAGTATGACACAAAAATTAGCATACATCAGGGTTACAATAAATAGCCCAGTTTAATCCAGCCAGGAGCCAGTTTGGTGCAGTGGTTAAGTGCACGGACTCTAATCTGGGAGAACCGGGTTTGATTCCCCACTCCTCCACTTGCACCTGGCTGGATGACCCTGGGCAAGCCATAATTCTGGCACAGCTGTTCTTGAAAAAAGAGCAGTTTCTGTCAGAGTTCTCTCAGCCTCACCTACCTCACAGGGTGTCTGTTGTGGGGAGGGGAAGGGAAAGGAGTTTGTAAGCCACTCTGAGACACCTTTGGGTAGTGAAGGGTGGGGTATAAATCCAATCTCTTCTTCTTCAAATCTAAATATTCCTCTGGGGTACATCTGCATTTTCAAAAGTGGGTGAACAACTCCATTCCCATTGTTCAACTCCACCAAATTTCCTAAAACAGAAGGAAACAGCCCATAACACACACCTAGTAAAGTGATTTTTTTAAAAAAAATCTGGTGCCATTTCAGTGTTAAAGAAGCTGGTTTTATGAATCATGAAGAGTTTTCAAAATATAGTGTATACAAATGCAGGGTGGTGTGGGGGACGGGACATAAAACCAGCTCTAGTCTAATCCAAGGAATTTTATTCAGATTACTCAAGAAATATTCCAGCTATGTATGCATGTGTGCCTGTGCTGGATTCTTTAACTGCAGTGATTTCTGGTACACATTTTCTATCAACATGTTTTGCCAACCGAGCAAAACCCCCCACCATCTTAAAGTTTCAGAATACAAACTCAAACACTGACATGCATGGAGATGGATACATGCAAGCCAATTAAACTTGGCAATGTACCAGTTAACAGATATTTCTTCTTTTTGTCTTCTTTGTTCCTACAGTGTTGTAAACTACATATACTAGTCAATTTATACCAGATATGATTTCCTATTATAGCAGTTGTTTAACAAGCTGTTTCAGGTGCAGAAGGACATCCAAATTTTCCAAATTTTTCTAAAGTATTCTGAATATCTAGAACGTAACAATAAAGCCCTCCATAATGAATCTTTGTTATTTTCATCTGTAGTGTACCTGAGAATATTTTTGACTTAATTGGACTTGCCTATAGCACCTCAGAGCGCAAGCTTTCTTCTTTGAACTTAAAGTTTCACCATTCAAGGAACTGGACATGACCAGTTACATCAGTGGCTGTGTACCAGTTCTCATTATTTTAGAGCATAATGTTTGAAAATTATCCCAATAGAGGAGTAAAAACAAAGCAGACAAAGTGCAGGATACTTATTCTCTATGCCGACTATGACAGTAGAACAAGATATTAATCTATCACGAATAGAAATTTCCTTTGAGAAGTAAATGAATGGTCTAATGGCAGGTTCTATGGTTCCCTTGCCAACCATCAAATGTTTAGGTGATCATGATGGAGGTGATCACCGTGCTAGCATTACTGTTTTTTGCATGGTTTTAGTTATTCTCCCAGTAAGGCAGACCTTTAATACTAATTGGTTACAACAGAGCCAGCTGAAACTTAATCCAGCTGGGTCCTGTTCCTGAGCCATGGGGGGATCGGGTCAGGAATCCAACTCCCAGCCCTAGTTAGGGCACCACTGACACTAGCACCAATGGTGAGGAGTTTAGGAGCAACTCTGGATGCGTCCCTTTCTATGAAGACCCAAGGTCACTAATGTTGCCAGGTCAGCATATTGCCATCTTCGGCTGGTCAGGCAACTGGTTCTTTTCCTGTCCTCTCGCGTCTTGGTGACAGTGATCCATGCAATGTTTGCTCAAGGCCTGATTACTGCAAGTTGCTCTATGTGGGCCTACCCTTAAATCTGATCTAGAAGCTTCAGCTGGTAAAAAATGCAGTGGAGCACCTGCTGACTGGGACATCTGTGCAAGCGCACATTCAGCCAGGGCTGCGCCAGCTGCATTGGTTACCAGTTGAGTACACAGTCAGGTTTAAGGTTATGGTGTTAACATTTAAGGCCCTATGTGACCAGGGACCAGCATATCTGCAGGACCGTCTCTCCTCATATGTGCACTAAGAACCTTGTGCTCTTTGGATCAGCACCGTTTGGTAGTCCCCAGACAGAAAGACGTCTGCCTAGTCTCGACCAGAGCCAGGGCCTTTTCAGCCCTGGTCCTGGCTGGGTGGAACATGCTCCTGGTTGAGAGCAGGGCTCTGTGGGATTTGTTGCAATTCCACAGGGCCTGTAAAATGGAGCTGATCCCCCAGGCCTTTGGTTGAGGCAGCAGACATCAAATAACATTGGCCTCCCTGCTTCAAGCACTCCATGGTGCTATTTAGATCAATTGGTGCCAGGAGCAACTGATTATTTCATAAAGCAATCCGCCACCATTTCCTGGCATGAGCGTAGCATATATTGGAACTGAAATCAATGGCTGAGCTGCTAATAGGTATCTGAATGAGTTATTTAAATTTAATTTTAATCTGTTTGGACCTTGTTTTATAATGTAATGTTTTTATTGAACAATTTTATTGTTTTATGATGATGTAAGCCGCTTTGTGGGGTACGGCGGGGGATAAATCTCAAAAATAAAATAAATTAAAAAATATACTACTGCTTTTGAGCCAGAAGATCTCTCCTTTTGACCTTCCCCACCCATAAATGAGTAGCTCTTATAAGTACTGTGTGAGAACTACTTGTTTTCTCCCTGGGCGATCGGCCATCTCCCTACCTGCCATTCAAGCATTTATTGATACTACTGTACATTTCTTTTGTAATTCATGCATGGAACCTAAGTGCCACAGCACTAGCAAGCCAGCAGCCTCTCTCTCCAGCCATTACTGAGTGCAAGGAAAACCTTCAGAGTGAACTGGACCATTCTGACCATCCCCAGGCATAGAAACACACAAGGAATTCCTGCTATAGGGATCCAGATACAGTCAGCAGTAATACCTAGGACTGGGGTGGCTAGGCCCAGAACGAGAATAGGATCCCCAGTTTTTCAACATGGCCCTTCTGTGATACACTTGTTGATAATAATCCCCATGTGAATGAAGACCTAAGGTTTGGGAGGAAAAGATGTAGTTTTCAAAAGCACACTTATTCTTCCCCTCCCCTGCCTCTTTCCCCATGTTATGTATCTCCACAGGGGCCTTTGTAAGGAATAATCACACTCAGAACACAAAAGGGATGTAGGGTATTCGGCATAAGGGCACTGGCTTTTCCATTCTGTCAGAGGAATGATAGGTCTAGCAGTGACATCCCAAAGGTTATGCTAAAAATGAGATGGGATTCTGCAAAGGACCTTGCAACACAGTAATTACAGTGGAAACAAAATAATATTGTAGAAGAAAAAAATCTTTAAAATTGTAAGAAGTAATCATTAGAGCAAAGAGGCAAACTGGATGTAGTAAACTGTAAGATGGATGTCATAGGCCCCGGTCACACTGGGAGAAATAGATGCGGCCAAAGTGCGGCTTTTTTGAGCCGCACCAAAAGTGACGTGCGGCGGCAGGATCAGACAGATCCCCCCAGCCGCTGTGCAGGTCCTTCCCGGCAACATCAGATGCCGGGAGGAAGCCACGGACTGGAGAGCAAGGCCAGCCCGCTGCACATGTGTGTGCATGCACAGTTCGGCAGGACCTCGCATGCTGCGGGAGAGACGGGCGTGCCGGTGATCAGACAGCCATCCCTGCAGCAGATTTTCAGGTAGGTAGTAGTGTTTTCTAGGGGTTTTTTTGATGCACAGTTTTGCCCGGAAGGAACAGATCGGGGATGGGTGCGTGCCCCTTCCCAGAAGTTGTGGTGTTATTGTGCCCGCTTGATGCGCCCCCGATCCGTCCCTCTCGCGTGGCAAATCCTCCCATGTGACCGGGGCCATAGACAATCTTTATTAATTTTAAAGCATGGTAGAGGGAGGAAGGCAAACTTGTTCTTTTGCAAGAGCTAAATGAGACCATACACAAAGGAACGTGTAACATTACTCTCATAGCGTTTTATAAATAAGAGAAGCGGCTTCTGGAATAGCGGGAGACAGTGTGTTTAACTCTTTCCTGGCCCAAGTGGCATTTACCTTGTAGAATCCAAATTTGAGGGGAAACTTGTAGCTGGAATCCTGAAGGGAGGGGAAATAGTTTAAAGTGGGGCATATTACAGAAGCTTTACTTGTTTTCTCTGCTGATTGTATCTCATGAGTCCTACACAACATCCTCCATAATCTGTCTTTATTCTGAGCAAAGAAACTGGCAGAAAACAAAGTAAAAGGGGTGGTGGATAATGCTTCTTCAGCCTGGATCCCTGCTGTTGGTTAAGATTAGTACAGTACATTTACATAACAGATTACTAATCCTCCACAACAGCAGTGATCTTTGCCATTTATTAGTTGCCTTGAAAGTCATTACTTCCAAATTCTGGATTAAACTTCAGTTCCCTTCAACATTCCAGCAGCAAACAAGAAGTCTTTCGTCTATTAAAATACTTTTACATATAACCCTATTAGTAGAAGTCAGTCAAAGCATAAATCAACGCAGCTATTTGCATGTCTAAAACTAAATATGGAGTTAACTGTTTTACAGAATGCAGAGCCTAAATGATGGGTGCACGGCTCTTTACAGTCATGTGGGCCATAATGGATCTTGGCTGGAGTTAAGTGTGCTGCCCTGTGATGGTGCTGGGCTCCTTCCCATGATGCCATATGGCTCCATTGCGGCCCACATAATAGTGAAGCTTCCCACTGGGAGCAGTTCAGAATGCTGCCTCTCAGACTTCCTCCATTCCATGACAGGAAATTTCTCTATTGCATTCCCAGGGCTTGCAATACAGAAGACCCTGGGGCAACAGCAAAGCACCTACAGGTTCAATCACTGGCATCTCCAGTTTAAAGGATTAGGTTGTGATGATGTGAAAGATCTCCACTTGGGACCCTGGAGAACCACCACCAGAGCAGACAATACTTGCCTTGACAGACCAAAGGTATGACTCCATATAAAGCAGCTTTAGTGCTCACAATGTATTTTCTCATTGCATCCCTGGTCTTTTGTTTCAATCAACTGAAAGGGGCCCTGCAGCAGGAACACTAGGAGGTCAAAGCACCTCTAGTTTTCTGGGAACTAGTGACAAGCTTCCTTGGTTGGGCCTTCTACAGTTGCCAACTCCACCTTGGAAAACTCCTGGAGATTCAAGGACAGTGACCAGGGAAGGCGGGGTTTGAGGAGGGAAGGAACCTTACTGGGGATACCATGTTATAGAGTCTACCCTCCAAATCTACCATTTCCTTCAGGGGAATGGATCTCTGTAGTCTGGGGATCAGATGTAATTCCGGGAGAACTCCATGGCCCACCTGGAGTTTGGGGAGGAACCAGAAGACATCCCGGTCTCTTCTGCCCCCACCCTGTAAACCTCTTGCTGCATCTTTACTGACACCCAGTAAAAGACTAATCAGGCAGGGGAGGCAGAATCAGAATGCTGAGTGTTCCTGCTACCTGGAAAGTTTCTCTCTGGGCCCCAGAGGGGCATGGCAAGAGGCTTCCTGGGGAGGAAGAGAGGGAGTAGGCTGAGAACACCGGCTTTCAGCTGGATGTCGGCATACTGATCTCCCCAAAGAGCCAGGCTGCATAATACAGGCCTCAGGCTGTGCACTCATTTATGGGCGAGAAAAGCTAAGGCAAGGGTCCCCAACTTTTTTGAGCCTGCAGGCACTTTTGGAATTCTAACACAGCATGGAGGGCACAGCCCCAACATGGCTCCCACAGGAGGCAGAGGCAGCCACAAAATGGCTGCCATGTCTTAGCTTCAGTCACACAGTGAAAATCCTTGTGTCGTGGTGGCAGCTGCTACCAAAACAATATTTTTAAAAATCTGCACAGCCAATCAAATCTCCAATGACCAGTCAAATGTATTGCTGGGTAAAAGCCTCGCCTGGCCCCAAATCAGGGGTCATTTGGGGGGGACGCGGGGGAACGCCATCCCCCCAGGTGAGGTGCGGGAGGGCGGGGCCTGGAGCTCCCTGCTGGTGCCCGCTGGAGGTCGCCGCCGGCTGTGGAGAGGACACACTTCCGGTGATGTCAGGGGGTGTGGCATATGCTAATGAGTCCCCCTAGCTCTTTTTCTACGAAATGACCCCTGCCCCAAATACTTCCCAAAACACTTAGTGGGCTCCAGGAAAGTTGCTGGTGTGCACCATGGAACCCATGGGCACCATCCTGGGGACCCCGGAGCTAAGGGAAGCAAGGGGGTGGCGTAGTTCTATCCCTCACTGCAAAACAGAGCCCCAAACATACGGGACAATTTGATCCAGGAAACTTATATGATTTTTCAGATAGCCACCGGGGAATTTTCTTTAGCAGTGTAGTAGGATAAAGGCTTGCTTTGCCCTTCGGCGCAAATGCAACAGTTTTGTCTGATGGTAGCTGTCTATTCTTCAGAAAAGAACAAATGAAAACATTTGCTTATTGCTCAAGATCTTCCGCAATAGCTCCCATAGAGAATTCTGAACACAAAATGGTACAGAACAGCACTATCAAAAAGCCTCTAGATTCCAGAATCGGTAGACACAGGATTTATATAAAATTCGATATTTAGATCATTGGTGCATACCATTTTCTTCTCAAGAGTGTGCCCTTCTAAATGCCACAGAGTTTGCCAGAATCTATTAACAACTGTTATGAGCTGGTCCTTTCCATTCTTTGCTCCCCATCACATGAGCTCTGAATCATGAAAGCTCATGCTGGAATAAATGTTAGTTTTCCAGGGGACACTGGACTTCTGTTTTGTTTTGCAGCAACAGGCTCACAGGGCTACCCCTCTAGAATCTCCATCACATGCCAGAGTTTTTGTCTTTCTGTGCTTCCACTGTGCCAGAATTCTCACCCTTAGGCCTCCCAGGCCATCCGCTTCTTGAAAAGTTGAAAAGCATCATTATGGGGTTTTGTACATACCTGAGTACTCAGTCCTATTTGGAAATCCCATCCTCTTTGCCTCATACCATCAATATGATGGTGTAAATAGGTGAAGGAAACAACTCTGTATGTGATCAGATTTCAGCTTATTCCATACAATCAGGTATTAAAACTGATTAAGACACTGTTTCCTGATAACCTTGGTTAACATCAAGCCACACATCCTACACCACAAGTGACAGACGTCCATCCAAGTTGTTTTCAATGTTTTTAATCTGAAACTCTAGTTTTTAATCACATAATAAATGTCAAAAAAACAAACCTAGTCTTTGAAAAACTTACACTACAATAGGGAACTGTCTATTGACAGTAACCTTACACATTAGTGTAAAATCATTGTGTAAGTAAATCGAACATTTAAATACAGAACTGACCTACCTACGCAAGTAAGTTCTGGACACAGTTTACATGGATGAACAAGTACTATATCAATTTTTAAAAATGAGCAGTCTTATGAGTGAGGCAATACTAGGGCCTCAAAAGTTCCTTTGATACCCATACGTTCCTGTGCACATGCTGCAGGATGCTATGAAAGATATTTCCTAAAATGTTTTTGGGAGCATCTTTTTAAATGGGCTCCATTCAGAATTGCTGCATCAGAAGCTCTGTTGTGATCACACCCCTTAACCCACTGAATCACGGCAATAGCTATTATTTTAGAAGCAGCCATCCATCTTTAACAACCATATTCAGTGTGGCATACAAATTAAGGTAGCCAACCTCCAGTTGAGGTCTGGAGATCTCCCTGCATTACATCTGAGCTCAGGTCACCTGAAGAAAACGCTTTTGCACTCTATGGCATCGCACCCTGTGAAGTCCCTCTCCTCCCCATGCCCCACTCCCCAAGTTCTACCCCAAAAATATCCAGATATTTTCCAACCCAGAGCTGGCAGCCCTAATACAGATAATGACTGTATCTAACAATAAGGCAGATGATAAGAGTGGTAGGAAAAAGAAGAAAACTGCATCAATACGGAAACTTGTTTTGAACCCTGTACTGTTAAAAATCCCCTATTTTCATTTTCTGCACGTAAAGTGTGTTGTACCAACCTGCGTGGAGTTGGATGGGGTGGTTTGAGATAAAAGAATCTCATGTCTCTCTGAGGAGACAAGCAAGACTGATGTGTGCACACGTCCTGCTCACCAAATGACCCTCACAGGTCTGTTGAGGCATGTACAGTGCATTCTCACAACATGCTTGGAGTCTCCAGCAAACAGCAAGTGACAGTCTCATGTCAAATGCTGAAATACCAATAACAGTATCAATATATCTTGAGAAGCAGGCAGTCATTCACTGCTGAAAGGCATGTCCTTTTAACAGGCAATGGAATAGCTGTGCCATTATTATATAATGAATGTCTTCCAAATGCATATCCAATACAAAGCGGCTTTTCAGCAGCTGAATATGAACACAATAGCTGCAAAAAATTCAAGCCATGCAATTCCAGAACATGTATGTGGTAAGTAAGAATTCGAAATAATGCCATGAATTTTACAATACTTAAAAAGTTAACAAACAGGTTTCATTAAGCCAGGGGTCCAGAACGTTTTGAGCCTGAGGGCTGTTTCGGAATTCTTAGAAAGGGTGATGGGCCAGCCACAAGACAGATGCCACAGGAGATGGAGCCAACCATAAAATGTCAGGCAATGAGGTTATGCACAATCCAAACTGCACCTCTTCAACATTTCAGGCAGAAGCTCTGCTTAGCAGGATGCCTCATTTTTGCAATTTTTATTTATGTATTTATTTATTTATTTTTCGTATTGGTATCCCGCCCATTCCAAAATGGGTTCAGGATGGGTCACATCATCTTTCAACAATACAATAAGTATAAAAGCACAGTATAAACATTTAAAATCAATAGTTATAGCTACTGGTGAAAGTTCCGACCCATAAGTACAGATGGATATGGCCAGTTGATGATAGATGGATGGCCGGCAGGTAGGAGACAGCAACCTCGGGGAGGCCATATGTGGACTCCCGCTGCCTCAACCAAAAGCCTGGCGGAACAGCTCCATCTTGCAGGCCCTGCGGAACTGAGTAAGGTCCCACAGGGTCCTCGTCAAGGCTGAACAGATGCCTTTTGAACTAGGGACCACCAGGAGATGTTGACTATTAGAGCGTAAAGCTCTTCGAGGCATATACAGGAAGAGGCGGTCCCTTAGGTATGTTGGTCCCAGGCCATATAAGGGACCATAGGGTTGTGGTGGTAGTTACTGCCCCCTGCTCCCAGCAGCCCTCAGTCGGCCCACGAGAAGCAAGAAGCAGGCAGACACCTCTGACAGTCCCTGGTCCAGATCTGCTGCAGAAAGTGAAATCTGAGCCTGTCGAAGAGAAAAGAGAGGTTGTGGAGGGCTGGTGTGTCGTCCATGGAATGGCACTGTTCCGTCCTTCATCCAGCTGGGCTCCTCTGTTGCTCCAAAGAGGCTTAGTCTACGTCCAGGATGGGGAGAACCTCGTTCCCTTTCATCTTCACCCAGTCAACATCCCAGTCCCAGATGGCTTACTTGACAACCACATCTGTAGAGAGTGTGCGCTCAGGAACCGAGAGAATCCAAGGAAAGCGTGCTACCAGTCTTTCAGTTCTCAGGATTTCTTAAGTTCCAAGATCACACTTTATAGCAGCTCTCGTCCTTCCCTCCTACCATCTTGTGTCTCCAATATCAGAGAAAGGACCACACAGTCCAGGAGATCGTATCAGCCCCAGGAGGACGAGGCTTATGCCCAGCGGGTGGAGGGGATCCTTTTCCAGATGGCGCACGGCGAGCTGGGAATGGATCAAGTTCTGCGCCCCCTCCAGCCCTTGGTTGTCCATTCTCCAGCCCCTTTTGCAACCAATAACAAGCTTGTAGAAAGTGGGTAGCCGTTGGAGGGGCTGTTTGTTCTCAAAAGTTAAGGACAGCGAGCTTGTGTCTAGGGGTTTGCATCTGGAGATACCCCAGCCAGAAATGTATCCAAAATTAGCTATTTCAGCTCTGGTATATCTGAACAAAAATAAACATTTCAGGAATCGGGGAAATAACAAAAGGTCACCTCCTGGAATTCTGGGAGTCTTTTTTGGGTTTGGGGGAGCAGGTTCAACCCCCCCTATGCCCTTTTACATTTTTTAAAGAAATAAGGAGAAGGAAGGCATGACCTGCGTTTTGTCCAGGGCCGCATGGCAGCTGCTGGCCCTTCCTTCCCTACAGGCGAGGCCGCCGGGGCCCTGAAAGCTGGGGATGGCTGCTGGGCCCTTGTGCCTGGCTGCAGGCTCCTGGCTGCAAATGGCGATGGCCACGGCTTCACAGAGGCTTCCAGAGATTCACAAAACCCAGACCGGGCCATTGGAGGGGAGGGGTCCTTTTTAATTCCAGGGCATGTTTTTGGGGTGCAGAAATCCTGGAATCTGAAAACTGTGCCCCAAAATAATTCCAAAAATGAAAACAGGCCATCACTGACATTCCATCCTTCCAAAAAGTGTGTCCCATAGAAAACCCTGGACCCTAAATTAAAACAAATGTTTTAATAGTGCACACCCTTAATTGAGTGTCTGGATTCTACTTGGCAGGTACTGAAGATGCGGAGTATTTTATGGCATGAAGTGTTGTCGTCCCCCCCGCAATGTATCCCTTTTCTGTTTTATGCTCATGGGTACTTCATGCTTGCACACTCTCTTAGTAAATGAAGAACAGTAGTTTGCTGTGTGATCTTGCTCAAGAGTACAGATTGACGTGTTCTGAGTTCTCTGTGCTTGAGAAATTTTAGCTCTGATTTTTTAAAAGAAGGTAACTTTGTAGCCATGAAGGACTGCTATGGTTTGTTATGAAGCTGTGCAGACAACATAGTGTTACACGCTCAGAAGCCACAGTGAATGTTAAGTATTTCTTGGGGTCAGAAGGTGGGGAATCTGTGCTCCTCCCCCACAGTAGCAAATGCAGAATAAATGTTGCAAAATTAAAATTAAAATGATTTGATTAATTAAAAAAAAAGAGTAAGGTCCCACAGGGTCCTCGTCGAGGCTGAACAGATGCCTTTTGAACTAGGGACCACCAGGAGATGTTGACTATTAGAGCGTAAAGCTCTTCGAGGCATATACAGGAAGAGGCGGTCCCTTAGGTATGTTGGTCCCAGGCCATATAAGGGACCATAGGGTTGTGGTGGTAGTTACTGCCAAAGCAATATTTTTTTAAAAAATCTGGGCATTTAATCAGGTCTCCAGCAGCCAATTAGAAGCCCTACTGTGCAAAAGTCCCACCTTCCCCACTCACTTTCTAACAAAACTTGGCAGCCACCTGGAAAGGTATTGGTGGGCCCCATGGCACCCACAAGCACCCATGCATTAAGCGGTTGTGCTTACTGTATTTAAATTAATTTTATAACTAATATTTATACACATTTCATATTAATTATGAATATAAAGGTATTCTTATAGGCTGAGATAGGGCAACACTGTTCATTGCAACTTCAGCCACTTAGTCTGCATGAAGAAGTCAGAAGGAAACCGTGTGAACTGTTGGCAGAGTAAGTAACACAGCAACAGTGCACAACTGATTGAAGAGTAGATAAAGGTTTATTTAGGAATTAACATACTTGATAGGAAAGAGGAAAGACCGAGAGGGTAAGCCTGAGTGTGGCACTTCTGAGAAAAGGGGGGAAATTGCCCTAAGAGTAGCAATCTCTGGAAACAGACAAAGACTGACACTTAACAGGAGAGAAGGTGCTGCCCTCACTATCCTACCTAATTGTCTTCTTGCTGCCCCCTGCAGGGTCTTCTTCTCTTCTTCTTTGTACACCAGAGATTGTCTTTCCAAACACAAACTACCTTAAACTGTCTTCCATTTCAGTCTTGCATGTACCCATCGAAGTCCAATCATAACAATGGCAGGCCGAACAGAGATGTCTTGTAGATACCATTAAAGCTTCTCCCCTCGCCCCAAGCTGTTGATTTTAATCTCAAGAAACACCTGGTATTTACACAGGCAGGGATGCACAAATAGGTATAGATATGCCACCATTACCCCCACTGATTATGTCAGAATTCTGCATACCAGTAGTAAATTCTTCAAGTCTCCTCTCTACACCCAAGGTACTGCCCATGATACTCTTTAAAGGGTTATTACTACAGAGAAGAAGCAAAAGGTTGTAATTATCCAAGGGTATAGCTTCTGTTTAGTAAACAAATCTGATTGTGACAAATTAAAGGTCTATAACCACAGAATAATTAATCATGTAAACAAGTTCCAAATCAATTAAAATTAATGCCAAGATGCTTGAAACTCATATGCTCAATTATATGATTATGCAATTGTGGCCACTAAAGAGTATCTAACTAATTAATCCTGAATGCAGTTAGATACTAACGCATACAGTGGCACAAGGGAAAGAATATCTTTTGGAATAATGTTCCCATATCACGGAGATAATGCTTACATTTTTTTTTTCCTTCTGGCACCACAGTCAGTATTTCCCATACTACACACATTTGCTGAAGCTGCAATTTGTAGATCAGGTCAAAGTTAGCCAAGGTGCAAGTTTTAATGCATTCGTTAAGGGTAATGAAAGACTTCAAATATGATTTACAAATCTGAAATACTTCATTCATTTCAGCTCTGCTGAGGAGCACAGCTCCTGCTAAACTAATTTGGAGTCCAGTTCAGTGCCCATTCTTGTACAGGCTTCACTTGGCACAAAATTATTCAAGGTCGGCATTACAGCCTCATCATTTCTGTGTCAGATGACAGATGAGGCTGATGGCTTCTGCCTCAGCTGTCATCGGGGCACCCATGAAGAACTAGCAAGCAGTCAGAGCTTTCCTGCAAAGGCCCAGCTTTCCTTGCTTGTGGTGGCATAACAGCACAGGTGTCTCTTAATCAAATCCAGTGGCACTGCTTTCAGGCAAGATGAGCACAAACTGCATGGTATTTCTCCTGCAGCTTTGCAGGAAACACTAAGGCTTCCAGTAAAACTTAAACAAAACATCCAGACGCTCTCCTCTAAAGTGGAAGCATACAGAAAATGAGCAGCAAACTTCAGCTGAATAGCTGCCATTTTGTAAACAAGGACTCAATACACAACTCTGATGAAAGGTGTTCTCTTATCATTGTATTTTATACTGCAAACAAAAGCCAGCTTGACTGTGGCCCATGGTGGAGACTCCAGCAGTACAGACAGATGGCAAATCTGGGATATCATTTAGAGAAGAGGAGTTGGTTTCTATACCCCCGCTTTTCTCTACTTTTAGGAATCTCAGAGTGGCTTACAATCTCCTTCCCTTCCTCTCCCCACAACAGGCACCCTGTGAGGTATGTGGGGCTGAGAGAGTTCCAAGAAAACTGTGACTGGTCCAAGGTCACCCAGCAGGCTTCATGTGGAGGAATGGGAAGTCAAACCTGGTTCTCCAGATCAGAGTCCGCTGCTCTTAACCACTACACTACATTGGCTCTAAAGGTAGCAAATGTCATCCAAAATATGCCACCAATGTGGACCCTAAACCTAAGGTATCTATCTGTCTGTTGTACAACCTGCCTCTTAGATCACTGCTTTATGAAGTCTATATGAATCACTCATCCCTAGACTCATATTGGAAGCACTTCTCCCTTCTGACAGAGGAAGAAGTTCTCCATGTACAGTGAGAAGCACACTCCAAACTTTTTGTTTGTTTGTTTTGCCTCAGGTGGTGAAAAGGTTGACGCTGTTCCTGGTAATAGGACTTCAGTCTCATAGTTATCATATCACATCCAAGGCTTCTTAGGCCACCAGAGTGGGAAGGACCTCTGCCGGAGGGCTTCTGCCAATTACAGTTGGAGTCATTGGCCATGGAATTGCAACTCCTTAGCAAAAACCCACTGAAAGGTTAATAGTGAGCTGTTGGGAATTACATATCAGAGATAATATTTAGTAAGCAGCTGACAAGGGCCACCCTAGGGTCCTCAGTGACAGAGCAATTGGAACACACGCCTCCCAAGGATCCATGACCCAAAACATCTGACACTTTTTCCAGGGGAAGCAGCAGGAGACTCTCAACAGCAATTTATCTGGATGCAATATAATGTGCCATAATTCTCCTTTACCATGTGTACATATGAATCAGCATATAGTACACATTTTAAGATCAGCAGAAAACAAACCATTACTGTGAAGTATAAACCAGCTTTAATTCTTTAAAAAACTGCTGGTAAGATTCTGTCTAGCTTCAGAGTTTGTGCTAGGGCTGCCAAGTTCCCCCGGGGGGCAGAAATCCCCCCGCCCCAGAGGCCCGTTCCCCGATGCCGGGGAATCGGGCCCCGGGGGGAACCCCGCCCCAGCGTGCGCGTCACAGAGAAGTGACGTCATGATGACGCTGGGCACGCTGGGGGTAGGGCCAAGGCTATACAAGGGAAAACTCTATGGTTTTCTCTTGTATGGTCATGGCCCTGCCCCCAGCGTGCCCGGCGTCATGACGTCACTTCCCTGTGACGTGCATGCGGAGCGCCGGGATCCGCACGGGAGTCCCCCGCCGGCAAGGTAAGTGCCACTTGGCAACCCTAGTTTGTGCCTCTCTTAGCATTACAAGGAGTGATCGCTTAAAATTAAGCTGAACTTCTAGTCCCAATATCTCTTTCAAGGTTTTTAAAATCAATATCTGCTTTTCAACAGCTCTTCAAAAAAGTGTTCCAAAATAGGTCCCAAAGGAACAGGATAGGCAGGCATGAGACATCCTGTTTTTAAAAAGACCAAAGCATAAAGAACATCATCATCATCAACATGGACACATACCCTTTTAAAATGATATCATCTCATCTTTAGATAGCTACGAAGAATCAGTCAGGCAGCTTTCTCTTTGCAAATGTAGTTCTCTATCTTAATACCCAGTGAGATAAACACAAACTCGTACTACACTTGAAATATCACAGCAACAGCTGGCATCCAGTAAATGCCGCAAAACATTCTTGTTCTCTTCTCAGAGATAAGCAGCCAATGTTTCATTATCACCAGGAAGCATATTCAGCTAATCATAGCCCACAATTCAGATATTTATTTTTTTTAAAAAAATTATTTGAAAAATAAGAAACTTTCCAGATCCTATGGGTCTTATCCAGAGGACTCTGCAGTAGCAGATGAATTAGTCAAATGACTGTCCCAACACAGATCCCAGATCTAGTGGTAAGGAATTGCTGTTTCCCAGAATTCAGCTTGGGAGATGCAGTTGATGGAAAATATCCCAGCAAATTAGATATTGCAGCTGTTCTGTCATAAGGATGCCCTTGTGCTGGTGTCACAGGCTCCATCCAAGAACCCTCCCCACCTGCTTCTCCACACCATGTTGAATTCTTACAGTTTTCAAGAAGCACGTGGCTTCTTTTCCATCTTCCTCCCCCAAAGTTCATGAAACCCATCTGTTCAGCATATGTATCTTTCACACACACACACATATATAAAATTTATAAAGAACATCCATTGTGCACAAGGCTGTCTCTCTCCTTCCATCATCCAGGAATGTAATTTTTGTAGTCAGAGTAAATAAAGAACCAGAAAGGGGTGGAAATATTTCCCCATACAACCCGAACCAGTGAAAACAGCATCTGCCTAGAAAGAATTTAAGTTTTACAGAGGAACTACTGGAGAAGCATTAATTATTGAGGAGAAATGCTCTTTTTAATCAATGATTGTTTATTCATCTCAAGTTACAATTCCCTGCGCGCTTACTTGAGAGTAAGCATTACTGAAATGTACTGAACTTACTTCTAAAGAAATATGCTCTGGATCATCAGAGTGCCTGTATTTTTAGTTCTTATATATAACAGAATACAAACCAGATTACATCCTGTTGTAGATATGGTTTACCGTATTGCTTTGGACTTACAATTTCACAGGGAAAACTCTGTGCAGCATTTAATTAATCAGCTATGATTTGGTGAGGAAACGATACCCAACATTCCATTAATTAGATAATTGCTTCTCAGCCTCAAAATAGTCCAAACAAACCAATCATTCAGAAGAAGCCTATCATTAAAAGCAGTTTAGCAGGAATTAAAAAAAAAGAAAGAAAAGAAACAAGCTTGATTTGCCAGGATGTCATCTCACCTCATTCATTTTGGGAATTTAGCATTTAACCCACTGCTTCTTAGGCTGTCCTCCTAAACATGTCTACTTAGAAACAAGTTCCACTTAAAAATCACCGATGCCTTACTTCCAAGTCTCTGTGTTCAGGGTTGGGCCAGCCAGTATCCTTTCGCTATCCTTTCCTGGATTCCTCAGCCTTGGCTGTTGTGGACATGCTGTGTTTTAACAGATGGGCTGGGTGGCAAACTGCAGGCTGTAAACTAGCAAGCAGTGTGGAATCCGCACTGAATGATATTGAACTGAATGCTCGTAAAGTTCACGGACACAGGCAGACTCAGACCTGCACACCATCTCTCTCTCTCTCACACAGCCCCCCCCCCCCAAGAACACACACAGCACTCTCCAGTCTCTCCCCATCCCCCCCCACCTATCTCGGGAAAGTTCAAGACTTGGCATTAGGAATTACATCCGCCTCACACACATTAAAGCCCCATTTCTGGCATAAGCGAAGGAGGAGGAGCAAACATACCACAGCCATATTTACCTCTCCTGATAAATTAGCATATATTAACAAACAAATAAACATGGATTAAACAAACAGAGATACAGGATCACAGCTGAACATGTAAGGTTACATTTTACACTGTTTTTCTGAAACCTATCCCTTGTCAAATAAGTTACATTGTGGGGTGGGGGAGCATTCTTCATCTATTGCAATAAATAGTGAATTGCTACAAGTATATAATTACCATATGAAAAATATATATTCTTAGCTCTTACTATGCTTGGATAGGAAGAAAACAGACACCAAGATGGATTGGTAACATGATTCAAGCAATCCAGCGTTTGTCAGTTTGTGTTTACAACCAAATTGTTGCCATGATGTGTTATATTTGTAGATGCACACACAAATTTAATATACAGCAACTGGGTCCTGCATTGTGTATGGTGTGTCTTCGTGTTTACTTTGAGAATCATCTGTATTACACAACTGGCTAGTTTCACAGGCCTATTCTAATTATCTTCATTGATAATTATTACTTCTGTAGATTGAAACACAGTAATATTGTGCTTTGAATTACAGAGCTGGAAACGAAATATTTGCCATGAACACAATTCCCGTGAGGGGACACCCTTAAAAAAAAGTTCTCATCTTAGAGATCACACCCACCCACAAACCCCATCTGAACTAGTTGCTCTCACCACTGTAACTGCTTGCCCTTGCCAGAATTATTTTCACTAAAGGTACCCGAGACACAAAAAAGGGGAAACCCCAAGATAACAAAAATTCTAAATGGGCATTTCCTGAATTCGTTGCCAAAAGAAAGAGTTTGGAGTGCACGCACAATCCCTGCCGTGTTTTAAACAGCCCGTTGGCAGCACACACAGGTAGAAAACTAGTTGCGGGGCTGGCTAGGGGCACAGCCCGGCCCCCGTGGAGCCTCTGGGCAGCAGAGATCCCCAACACGCACCGCCTAGACGCCCATAAGACAGACAGACAGACTGGCTAACCCCCCCCCCCGGGGGGGGGGAAGAATAGGGTGCGAGAGAGGAACTCACCCTTTTGCGCCCCTCCGATTCCTCTCGAGGAGTCCCACTCCTCAAGGCGCAGCGGTCCCGGCTTCGGAGACGCCTCGAGCGCCGCCCGAGAGCATCCCTGCCCCAGCGGGCTTTCAGGCCGGGACGGGAAGCCGAGCAGCCACGTCCGTCGCGCCCACCCTCTGACAATTCATTGACCTCCCGCCGAGCGCCAGCCTAGGCGAGCGAGGCGGCCGCACAGCCGGCAGACAAGAGAGCAGAGCCGGGGGCGGGCGGTGGGCATGGCCAGCTCTCCTGACGGGCAGCCAGGCTTCCCTCGGCACGGGATGGGCGGGCGCCCAAGGCGAGAAGAAGGCGCCGGCCGGACAAAGGGCGGGCGGCTGGGACGCCGGGAGGGGTGGGGACCCCTGGTGGACAGAGGGCGGAAGCGCAGCTGGAAGCAAGAGCAAGGTGGGCGCCCGAGGGAAGGCGCAGCAAACACAACCCCCCCCCACCCCACACACACAATTCGTGTTTATTTGTCCTCCTCTAAAGGAAGTTGTTGCCGCCTGACATCTGCTCGGACACCCCTCCTTCCTCCTCCACCAAGCGAAAATAATCGGTCATGTGCCTAAGAAACAGATTTCATACTGAGCTGAGAAGAGGAGCGTTTCTTTTCAAACCCAACTTCTCCAATCAGGCTAGTCGCCTTCCTCGCAACAAGATGCTGAAAGTCACGGGCTTACTTTGCAACGGGAGAGTTGCAAAAGGAAGGGGTACAAGCGGGCGGGACGGAGAATGTCCCCTTTGAGTAAGCTATGAAGTTAAGGACCACAGAGGATCTGTCGAAGTGGCGCTTTCCGAAATGGGAATGCAGGATCCTTGCTGTGTTCACTGTATTCCTTGAAAGCAACGGTCCACACATACCGTTTAAGAGACAGGTGAGTGTCCCCCCCCCCAATGCAGTGCTGCCTGGGATCACCTACAGTGGCAGAAAAGGGGCTGCCAACTTCCAGGTAGGTCCTGGAGATCTCCAGAAATTACAATTTACTGCCAGATGACAGAACAGTTCCACTTGGGGAAAAAAACAATTGTTTCAGAGGGTGGACTCTGCTGGGGTCCCTCCCATACCCATACCCTGCCCTCCTAGGGCTCCACCCCCAAATCTCCAGGAACTTCCCAACCCAGATTTGGCAACCCTAAGACTCCCCACCATCATCTACATCACTGAGTTCCAAAACCCAGTGGGACTTCTGGAGAAGACCGTTTCCATCTGGATTTTGCTGTCTGTGCACCTTCCAGTCCTAGCATAACTCTGCAGGCTCAGCTACCATCTGGCTTGAGCCATTCACTTCCACTGCCTTAAGGTAACTTTAGGAAAGAATTTAGACATTTCCGCCCAGTAGCAGTTCTAGGAGAAAGCATGCATTACACTCACTTGCCCTTGGCAAACTGGGCAGGTGCAGGATGTCTCTGTGTGCTACCCAGCCAGGTTTTTCTGCCAAGCTCCACACATATAGCAGTAGCATACCGAAAAATAACCCCAATCAGGACTGGCTTCAGTACGTACATATACTCCACCAGCTGAATGATGAACATGGAAGCTGGCATAGGTTTTCCATATGAACTGCAAATGACATACAAATAGATCCTCACTGACACTTCATGGATGGGTAACTTTTCCTGGTACAGTTGCTGCCATTTACATCATTGGTACCCTCCCAATCAGGGACATGTAAAGACTTCTCTGGCCTCTTTACAAATCACACAAACATGGCCCTTCCAAGAAGTTCAGGTGCCACATGATAAGAAGCCAAACCCCATGAGCAGAAGTATTTACACACACACTGATTGGCGTGGGACTCCCCTGGAAGCAACCACACCAGGAAAAAAGGATATTTGAAAGCATGCTGGGATTAATTCTGGCTCCAGACCACTTTGAGTTTTGTGAGTACTCTTGGACCCACAATATATTGTCTGCCACTAATGGCTAATGCAGTCTTGGCCACCATGACATGGGTGCAGAGTAGAACTCTATGGGGAAGTGCCCTTTTAAATCACAACCATTCCATTCTCACATTCACCCTTACCCAACAAGGGTGATCAGTGCCTCAAAACGATGGATGGGAAAACCCACATCCAGCTGTTGGAACTGAACATCGTTGTGAGATCAAGGCTACACCCATATACTAGTGGACCAAAGATAGCATCACGTGCCAGAAGTGTGGGAGGGCTGATTCTCATCACCTTTCGTCTCTCTTATTACAGGTGATCATAAGTGATAGTTTATGCAGGGAGAAGAGCCTTGTGTTTAACTGCATGAGCACAACCCACTGAAGCATAAAAGTTTGGACTAAGGCCATCACCTTAAAGCACATCACGACAATTTTATTGCAACTCGCTTCAACAGAATTGTTTTTTGCACCACAGATTTATAATTGTGCAGCAAAGGTTTAAAAATCTCACTTTTAATACAGGCCAGCTATGAAGATGCATGAGTTCATAACTGTAATGTTCAAAGTACTTAGTAAAAAGAACACAAATTGCAATCAAAGCACCGAGAAGTATCAAAGAGTTGAGATGAATGAAGGGAGGGAAGGATTTAAAGAGCAAGGGAGAGAGAGTACATAAAGGGAATATTAATCTCCATTTACCAACATTTTGTCTTTGCGAAAGATCTTTACAGAAAAGCGAACATCTAAATTGGCTACTGAAATATTTAATTTTCAGCATTAATGAATAATTATCCTTTTTAAAATACTCTTTGAGTTTGCTGGGAAAACACAGTCCTTCAAAGAGTTCCTCTTAGAAGAAAGAGAGATCTTAAAAAGGCTCCTCTGAAAGACTGAATTAACTGGAGGCTCAGATTGAATACCATTGTATAGAGCATCTCTTAGTCCTTCATTCAAAGCAAGTGCACTTAATCTGAAGTGGAACCCTCTCAACTTGTTGTGTCTACATGTTCATGGGGGTAAAAGCAAATTGCATCAAGGGCTGTCACACAAAGCGGCTGCAAGGTCCCTTCTTCATTTCAATTGCCAGCTCAGGATAGTTGCACATTGGGATACTTAATGAGACATACTAAAATGTTCCAGCGTAAGATCAATTATATAGAAACAAGATCAACAAAGAGGTTAGATTTATAATTCTTCAGTCCAGCTGTAAAAAGAAAGGTTTGGTTCAAACACAACAGAAAACCATGGTTGATTTGTTTCATTATTAAACCAGAAAGGGACCTACAGATTATCTTTGCAACTTGGTGTGGCTCACCAGTTCCTGGTTTCAGCAGGGCCAGTCTTTTCCCCACCTACCGCTGCTCTCAGAAAGGCAAGGCTCTGCTGAGCCATGCCCTCCTTCACTAAGACCAGCACGGGAAGCTGCTAGGGCAAAGCTAAATTTAATAAAAGAACATCATTTCTCAGAATGAAGATATGGCATTTTAATGCAGTCTTTTTCAAAATTTTATTTTGGAGCATTCGATGTGAGAGGAGAAAATGTAACACCCCAGAGAGGTGCTTGTTTTTGAGATATTCCTGTTTTTCCAAGAATGAAGCCAGAGGCATACTGAGAATGTTCAGTCTTACTTCAGGATTAACTGGTGTTCTGCTGGTTCTGTAGCACTAATGGGGTTGATCTGATATATTGCTAGAATAGCATGAGCATTAAAGAGCTTAAATTTTATGAACAAATACACATGACTGAACAGACTGTAGTGCAGAGGTGTCAAACGCATTTGTTACAAGGGCCGGATCTGACATAAATGTCACTTTGACGGGCGGGGCTTTGTGTGCCATAAAACACAATGCTAGGTACCAGAGGTAGAAACTGTATAAAGAACAGCAGCTAGTAAGCTCCGAGTTGGTGTATTCTTACTGGAAGGCCCCATGGGCTGGGAGGAGGGTGCAGAGGAAAACCCACATGGGCGGACTGGAGAGGCAGCAGTGCAGAGTTGGGCAGATGCTCCCATGATGCTTGACTGCTGCAGAGGACGTTTTTCTGTCCTGTTGAAGCCACAATGGAGTGGCTCCACCCACTCCCCCCCCCTGCACTCCCTCCCTTGCATCAGTTGCTCAAGGGCCACATAAGAGCCCTGGACGAGCCAGTTACGGCCTCCGGGCCTTATGTTTGACACCCCAGCTGTAGTGCATACAAGCAACTAATTTTTTAAAAAATCTATCATCAGGGAACAATAACTAAATCCAGTTGTCAGAAAAGTGATGCTGCTGTTCTGGGATAGCAACCAATTGTTTTCAACAAGTGCAGTCATTGTCACCCAACACCTAACAACAAGTGCAGTCATTGTCATCTAAATAGGTGCTCTTTGTCCACTTTGAATACAAGTTACTGAAATGCATTGCCTCTATGAGGCTGTCAGTGAAGAGCATATTAATTTAGGTGAATATTTTATCTGCTAATGAGAAATAGCTTTACCTTAATTACAACACCAAGCCATTTAGTAGCCAGAGAGTAAATTTATTTATTTATTTCATTAAGCTTCTATACCACCTTCCTCACAAGCAGGCTCAGGGAGGTGCACAACAAATTTGTATAAAATACATATAAAATAAGTTAATCTAAAATCCTGATCCATAAAATCTAACATTTATATGGTGCCATAATACAATTTTCTGCCCCCCCCTACATTAGCATGGGGGAGAGAGGGGGTGAAAAGCAGGTAATAAGCCAAATAGAAGGGGCCTTGCTATGCAGTCTGATGAGCTTCATCATCATCACAAAATCAATTTAAACATGTAAAGTTGCGTCTTCATTTACTTCTTACAATTCTAATATTATACTTATTTGGAAAGCAGCACAAAATTATTTATGCACTGCTTGCAACCCATTCATTTCTTTCACCTCTTGCCACCAACTTGCAACTCGATGTTCAATAACTGCTTCTCCAATTTTTCTATATCCACACGATGCTTCATCAGAAAATGCCCATTCAAATGAAAGACTGGTATGTCATTTTTGTACCTTTCATACCAGGCCATTTGATCTGGAAGGGTAATGTCCACTTCCTGCAAAATAAACTTTTAGAAACAACTAAATTACTATATAAACAAAAACAAACAAGCAACAACAAACTTCTAAGCATGCATATTTTAAAAGGAAGTTGCACTGAAATAATAAGTTTAGTTCCAAGAAAATACATTTAGGATCAGCTGATTTGGTTCAAATTTGATCATAATTGTTATTTCTGTAAAAGTGGAGCCAGCTTTTTTAATGCAGAGGGCACTTTTGAGAATGGGGATCTGGGGGTTCCAGTAAGCATCTGTACTACAGAGGTGACTGCAAATGTAATGCTCAAACTGTTTAGCTCCAAGGTACACAATATTAAGTGATTATGAAATCTACAGCTTGTGTATCAATAAATGATGCGGATTTTTGATCTTGTTGCAAGCCTCTTGTACAAGTAGAACAGTAGTATTGTTTTACTCTTTTTTTTTTTAAGTCTGGTGACGTAGAACGTTTTGTGGGAATTAGGTGGAACAAGTTAGATCCTCAAACATGTATTTTTTATATCTTTCTGGAATTTCTGGATTTCAGTGCCTGAAGTTTTCCTTGCATGATCTGTCAGGCACATTTTATATCTGGTTCTTCTTGCTGCATTTATCTCTGGATGACTGTACAGGGACAGACTGGCCAGCCTATAGGCCTCCAGGTACTAATGCATGCAGAGGTTGTCTTCAGAAGTTGCCATCGCCAGTTAGGCTTTTTGGCAGATCTTAGTAAGGTTTGTAGCTGCTGGAGGGAGGCAAGACATCCATCACAAGACAGACTTAGCTAACAAATTCTGCAGCTTTTGGTTTCTCTGCCTAGCTGAGTCCACTTGTCAATCCCTTCAATCAAGAAGCAAAATCCATTGTTCTCCAAATTAGAATGACTTTCTTCATGCTAACTCATTTCTTCTGAGTAAAGAAGCCAATTAGTATCACCTGTAACATGGAAATACACTCTTGAACTCATTCCTATTAAATAGGAAGTAGTCACATTATTTCTATAAAAATGTATTTAGGATTGCAATTGGATTTTCGTGCAATATCTGCCAACAGGCTCGGCTTCTGTTTCAGTGATGAGTGACAAACAGCTTTTATTATGGTGTTGTTGCACCTTGTTTTTCATCTATGCAACTGAGTCTTAATACAGCCCAAATCCACATAGAACAGATGACAGAATGACCACATGTGGAATACAATGGGAGTTATGGGTACGGGGTGTGCAAAATGCTAAAAGTCTGATTGCTGCTTTTTTCCAGAAAATAATTGGGGGGGGGGGATCAAGATTAACTTGAAAGAGAAAATTTGTTCTTACATGAATGGCCCAGATACATGGAATTTGAGACAAATCACAAAGCCTGAAAATACTCAGCAGTGATCTGTTTTATGAGGATAAAATGAAAACCGATTGAAATAATTGCTTGGAGAAAGAAACAGGTTTGCAGATAAAGCCAGACTAAATTTCATTCTCCAAAAGGAATTTCTGATTTTCTCTACATGTTGTGGATTCTTGTGTTCATATAAATACAGGACTGTGTTAATTACCTTATGTTTATATGGCTCTAGCACTGCTTTGGCTTCATCACATAAGGGACATGGTTTCTAGGAGGAGAAAAAAGAAACAGACAATAATGCTAAGAAATAACTGAGCACAATCTTCATCAATGCCTATACCCTATTACACAGATGACTTTGGATTTTATAACACAGAATAAAAAGGGAGAGGGTGCAGGGTCAAGAAAGACAGGAACATCCATTCTCTAGCTCCTTCCCCCACACTTCACCCGACAAGCCAGTCTACGGTGTGTCAAGACTACAAATCATATGGCCCATGGTGAGGCGCATGCAGAGTAAAAGATCAGAAGCACATGACATTGTCAGTGAGTCACTGCACTTGCCATGAGTACACAGCTGTACAAGGCAGAAGCAATACATACGTGGGTGGATCCTACCCCTATCCAACCACTCTGCTGAGCAAAGCATGATGCCTTCCTCCAGTCTCAGGAGCCTTCGTCTGGCATAAGCGTCACTTCATTCAGTAGAAGCTGAAGGAAGTCTTCTAAGGATGGATCTGCTCCATTAACCCTTTAAATGTGTACCCGTGTCTGCCCTTTAACGTGTGAGGCAGCTGGCAAAAGGAAGAGTGGGAGTAAGGGTAAAGGACACAAGGTGCTCCTGTGACCCTCTTTCACTGGCACTTCAATCAGGAAAAAATACCTGTTTGCTTTCTGCACAGTGAACACTCCACTGTCTGAAGCCATGATATGCAGTATGAAAGCACTCAGAAACATTTGATGGGGAGCCACAATTGCTTTGCACATGTTTACTGCATGTTTACAGATGCATGTCTTCCCTCCAGAGTTATAGTATTCATCCCTTGGACTCAATGTGGATGCACTAACTTGCGTCTTCCTTGCCAAGTATGAAGCTCCTTTAAGAAGCTCCAAAGACAGTTGAAAAGGATGGGAAATTCCATTCATTGATTCTGTCTCCTACAGGAAAAACCTGTGGGCCTTTCAAGCTACTGTGATCATTGCTAGTCCACAGTGGTCTCTTCGTGCAAAGTTACTCCAGTCTAAGGCCACTTAAACCAGAACCTTCCTCAGCCAAGTGGAGAGACTTCACTTTCAAATCACAGAAATAACTTTCAAAGAGGCCTTATCTTTATTCAGCTACTGTCAGGGACAATAAAACTTTAGAATGTGCTGTAGTGAGAGTTCATATTTCAGAAAAGCGAGATGATAACAAAGGATTTCTCTCCTTCCCTTTACCATAAAAAATGCTAAAGCTACTGCACAGTATCCCATTCTCAGAAAAGGGATCCCGCTCCAGTGGGAACCCTCTCTACAAATAATACTATTACTGGTAAGATTCTCAGCAGCCTGGCTTTAAGCTACTCTGATGGGACACTCAAGAACTTTTAGGCAACCTTAATTCCCTTCCAAGAGTCCTCAATTGCTTCAGCTGTAAAAGGGAAACTGAATTTTCTACAGAAGAAACATTCAGACCTGCTGGGCACCAAGAATATGAAATGGCAGGTTTATCCCTTCAGTGCATTCTGCCCTCCTTACTTAAAAACATATCTGAGGCTGGACTGAGTGGCTCCAAGCTGGGAACACAAAATTAGGCTATTATAAAAAGCCTGCATTTTAGAGAGATAATTTTGCTCTGCAATCGCCAGTGATCCCACACATCCTCTGCTCAAAAAAAAAAAAAAAAAAAGCACATTAACGCATGCATACATTTAACACAGGGGGCAGTTTAGAATACTATTTCCAGTTTGTTAGTGACAATTTGCCCTTAAAATTTCAAACTGTTAAGACTCGGCATGTGCTAAAGCATCACAAAAGGCTTTTCCTCTACCCAATTATTAACCTCTAAAAGTAATCCTGTTATTCACCACCTCATTGCCTTCTGGATTATAAACTGCACAGCCAGCTGGCAGAGACAGGCCTGCGACTTTAACATTTTCTCGTAGAAAGACCTGTTTTGAACAATGCGCCCAATAAAGCTTTGACTTGGCTTAATTGGATCACATTAACTAAATAAAATACTCTGGAATCAGATTTACCGTTCATTCTACAAAGCCAACAGTCCTTTCTATCCATTTTTAACCACTTTCCTATAAATTCTCATTGCATTCTGACAAACCAAGCATTTGTTTTGCAGATGAACC
>NW_015167537.1:438371-470354 GCF_001447785.1 Gekko japonicus | reverse complement strand
TCATCTACTGAAGCCGATGGGCAACAGAATACATAATGAGACAGAGAAACAATTCTTTAATGCAGTCTTTATAGCTGATACCAAACATTCCTTTTTAAACAAAGAATCCAATAAATGTGTGAATAATAGGTGTATCAGTTCCTTCTAGATATTCATATTTCATAGCTGTATTAGCACAGCCCCATTTTTATAGATCTCTGACTATCTTATGATGGGTTAAGTAAGAGAATATATTATTAGCCCTTTCTTGTGCATTTCCTGAAAACAACTGTTTAGCTGCTGTCAGAAGATCAATTATTGGCTTACCCAACTGTGTTGCGGGGACAGCAGACACAAGATGGGACACTTCTGTGCTTAACAACAAACTACTTATCTACAAAAATTGCCTGGGAGATCCAAGACACAATCAACAACCAGCCATTTATCTTATTCCTGTTGGTCTTTTAGGTATAGCTCCTCCTGTATCTCTTAGATAAAAAGCAGCAATTGACTTACTATTCCTGCAGGCACTCATTTTTAACATGTTACTGGTCTTGGATCCTAGTTTCCTGGGTGAAAGGCAGACTTGTAAACATTTGAAATAAAACTGTGAATCGTGATTACTCAGAGCCCTGCAAAACATCTGAAAGACTGTCATACAGCATACTACTGAATTATGCTATGAGTAAAAAATACGCAACACAATCTTTTTCCTAGACACTATTGATTAATTTGAAATGTGGTATTGGAGGAGAGTTTTACGGATACCATGGACCGTCAAAAAGACATATAAGTGGGTTCTAGATCAAATCAAGCCGGAACTCTCCCCAGAAGCTAAAATGACCAAACTGAGGCTATTGTACTTTGGTCACTTTATGAGAAGACAAAACTCACTGGAAAAGCCCATAACGCTAGGGAAAGTTAAAGGCAGCAGGAAAAGAGGAAGACCCAACATGAGATGTACTGACTCAATCGAGGAAGCCATGGCCCTCATTTTGTAAGATTCGAGCAAGGCTGTTAATGACAAGACGTTTTGGAGGCCATTAATTTACAGTGTCATCGTAAGTCATAAGAACATGAGATGCCAATGTTAGATCAGGCCAAAGGCCCATCCAGTCCAACACTCTGTCACACAGTGGTCAAAAATACCAGGTGCCATCAGGAGGTCCACCAGTGGGGCCAGGACATTAGAACACTGTTGCCCCCCCCCCAAGCACCAAGAAGACAGACCATCACTTGCCCCAGAGCCCCTATCTATACCTTGTGGCTAATAGCCACTGATGGACCTCTGCTCCATATGCTTATCTAATTTCCTTTTGAAGCCGTCCATGCTTGTAGCCGCCACCACTTCCTGTGGCAGTGAATTCCATGTGTTAATCACTCTTTGGGTGAAGAAGTACTTCCTTTTATCCGTTCTAACCTGACCGCTCAGCAGTTTCATTGAGTGTCCACGAGTTCTTGTATTGTGAGAAAAGTACCTCTTTCTCTACCTGCTCTATCCCATGCATAATCTTATAAACCTCAATCATGTCACCCCTCAGTCATCGTTTCTCCAAGCTAAAGAGCCCTAAGCTCTTTAACCTTTCCTCATAGGAAAAGTGTTCCAACCCTTTTCTGCAATTTTCCAAAGCTATAATATCCTTTTTAAGGTGTGGTGACCAGAACTGCACACAGTATTCCAAATGAGGTCGCACCATTGATTTATATAGGGGTATTATGATATTGGCTGATCTGTTTTCAATACCCTTCCTAATAATCCCCAGCATAGCATTGGCCTTTTTTATTGCAGTCACACACTTATATTTTTATTTAGGATTTTTGGCTCCAATGTGCATCACCTTGCACTTGGCCACTTTGAACCCCATTTGCCATGTTCACGCCCACTTGTCCATCCTTGACAGATCCCTTTGGAGTGCCTCACAATCCTCACTGGTTTTCACCACCCTGAACAACTTCATATCATCCGCAAATTTAACCACTTCACTGCTTACTCCCAACTCCAAATCATTAATGAACACGTTAAAAAGCAGTGGACCAAGTACTGATCCCTGTGGTACCCCACTGCTTACCACCCTCCACTGAGAAAATTGCCCATTTAGACTCATTCTCTGTTTTCTATTAATTAGCCAGTTTTTGATCCACAAAAGGACTTGTCCTTTTATCCCATGATTTTTGAGCTTACTTAGGAGCCTTTGATGAGGAACTTTATCAAAAGCTTTCTGGAAGTCAAGGTAAACAATATCTATTGGGTCCCCCTTGTCCACATGTTTGTTCACCCCCTCAAAGAACACTAACAGGTTAGTGTGTCAAGATCTTCCCTTACAACCCATGCTGAGTCTACCTCAATAGGTTTTGTTCATTAATGTGCCTACTAATTCTTTCCTTAATAATGGTTTCCACCAATTTACCTGGTATCAACGTCAGACTGACTGGCTTGTAATTTCCCGGATCTCCTCTGGAACCCTTTTTAAAGATGGGAGTGACATTAGCTACCTTCCAGTCCTCAGGAATGGAGGCAGATTTTAAGGAAAGATTACATATTTTTGTCAGGAGATCCAGAAGTTCACATCTGAGTTCTTTCATAAGTCATAAGTCAGAAGCAACTTGACAAAACCTAGCACCCACCCAGGTCATTTTATTGATTTTATTCATTTTCTCCCTAGTGGGGACTCGAGGCACATCATTCTCCTCCATTTCATCCTCATAACAACCCTGTGAGAGATGATAGGCTGTAAGTGTGGGACTGGCCCAAAATCACCCAACAAGTTTCCATGGCAGAGTGGGGATTCAGACCTGCATCTCCCAGATCCTAGTCCAATACTGTAACAACTGCATCACACTGACTCTCACTGGGCTAGATTCAGACTAAATTTTCCATCAGCAGAACATAACATTTCTGCTTCTGCCTTCCCACTGATCACCACAAACTGCTACTCTTGGGGGACTGGCAATCCTGAGGAAAGACATGAAGTGAGTCTGCAGCGAAAAGACAAAATCAGTGGAAATTGCCAGTTTAGTCTGGATTGAACCTGATGCGTAGTTCCTGCCTCTGGTCTTGATCCCATCATCCTCTCAGCAAGAACTGGCCAGTTGCATACAGCTTAGCAAATAACAAGGACCTGCAAGGAATACTGTAGGGCATCTCATTTCTCCCTTCCCCACTATTTCATCTCTCCTTTCCCGGAAAGCCCCATAGCCTCTTCCCTTTTCCTGCTTCCTTCTCTCCTTTTCATCCAAGAACCAGCTGACCTTTATCTACCCCCCTTCCCTTGCCCTAGCAGACATTACCTGGTAAAATTATGGCTCAGTTGCACAGTGCTTGCCGTTGAGCCTAGCTGTGTGGTGAGAAACCTGCAAGGAGTTGCAGGGGGCATCTCACTTTCCCTGGATCCCCTTCCCCACACTATTTTCTCTCTCCCTCCTCCTGGCAACCCATGTATCTTCACGCTTCTTCCTTCACTCCTTTTCACCCCCTAACCAACTTACCTTTTATTTCCCCTACCATCTTCAGCTATATTTACTTCATTAACAACATCCTGCCTTTCTCGACAATGGGGAGAATGTGTAACTGGCCCAAGGTCACCCAGTGAGCTTCCATGGCAGAGTGATAATTCAAACTTGGGTCTACCAGATTCTAGTCTGAAACCACGGCACCACACTTGCTTTTGAGTGGTGGCTGCTTTTGAACAATACCCAGCAGCTAGGCCTGGGTGAGTCATGCACGTTTTGTGGCAACAAGCAGCCTAGTAGTTGTTGATAGGCATGGCTCTGATGAGTCCTCCCTCAAAGGTCCAAACAGCCCTGAAAAGGGCCCTGCCACCACCACCCTTTACTGACAAAAATGAACACCTAAAGGCTGGCAATACTTTTGTGGGTTACCTAGCAATGGCCACTGAGCAGGGCTGGCTTGCTCACTAGGCAAACTAGGCGCTTGCCTAGAGCGCACTGGCCCTTAGGGGCGCCAAACTGGCACCCGCTCCCCCGCTGTCCTGGTTCAGCTGCAAACACTACTGAGTTTTACACATGTTATAATCTTTCTGATGATACAAACGCCAATTCCACCAAAGAACTTAGCCCTCTGGGCACAGAAGGGTCACTCAGCTAAGTTAAAGAAGAACCTAAGTAGGGGGGCTATTACATTAGGACACTCAAGTTGCAACTGACTTATGGCAACCCCAGCAAGGAACTGTCAAGGCAAGTGAGAAGCAGAGGTTGTTTGTGACTGCGAGTGCCTTTCTTTGCAGAGTCTTCCTTGGTGGAAGCCAGATGTGCAAAGCAGGTAAAGTTACAAAAGCAAAAGTGAGTGTTAAGAGCATGGGTGCCAGGGGAACAGGAGGTCCGGGGTACAGATCCAATTAACGGGTCTGAGCCATGGTGGGCGCATGGGGGGGCGCCAGAAGGGATCCTCACCTAGGGTGCAAAATAAGCTGGGGCCTGCCCTGCCACTGAGGTCATTTGTAGAGTCACTGTTTCTGTTATTTTGGGTGGTTTTAACCCCTCAGTGTATTTTTCAGGTTTGTAGAAAGATCTATCTTGTCTGTTCATGGCTCCAATCTCCAAATTGCATTCACAAATCTGGCTATGTTGAGATTATAGAGATGATGATGTTTCTTTTGAAAACTATGAGTTTAGAACTTCCGTTTTAGGTAACTCAGTCAAGTTTACTCAAGGGGTATTTACCTTGGTGAATAATGTTAACACTGGTAAATTGCGAACAGCTTCACACAATAGTCTTTGCAGTGGACGTGAGGAATATTTTGCTAGCTGCAGTGTCCAGCTCTGGAACCAGAACATCTTTATTCTGTTGAAATAATACAGCATCCCTCTGCAATTACATGCATGGTACATTTTAATTGCAAACCATAAGTTATATATCAGAAAACAGTCACTAGATAGCAATGATGTTTCAATGAAAGATCTGAAATATAAATGCAATTATAAATCATTTTCACAACACTCTGGGGGAAAAAAGGTTTACTATAAAACAAGCACAGTAAATGAATGCAACCCAAGAAGTGCAGTTTAAAATTCAAGTAACGCTTTCATGCTGTAATGCCCCTTTTTAAATTCACTAACACAAATGCTAATATAAATACACTATATGTTTGAAGTAGGGTTGCCAGCCCACTGCCAGGGTCAGGGATTCCCTGCCTCATGGGCCATGGCCCCCTCACTGGTCAGCTGGCCAAAGGAGGGACTTATTGGCAGCAGGGAAAGCCTAGCCCTGCGTTTCAGCAATGTCACCAGCAGCTAAAAGAGCCCTAGGCTCGCATCACTGAAAATCTGGCAACATCATTTCTGGCATGCACTGGAAGTGACATCATGACATCGCCTTAGGGTTGCCAAGTGGCACTTACCTTGCTGGTGGGTGACTCCTGTGTGGATCCCGGCGTGCGCACCGCATGCACGTCACAGGGAAGTGACATCATGATGCCGGGCACGCTGGGGGCGGGGCCACGACCATACAAGGGAAAACCATAGAGTTTTCCCTTGTATGGCCGTGGTGGCAACAGGGGATGCCTGCAATGTTTTCAGTCATGTCATCAGTGACATCACTTCCAGCATGCACTGGAAATGACATCATTGCATCGCCAGCAATGTGGCAATGCTCTGGTATTTGGGCAAAAACTCTATGATAAAAACAGTTTCTACCACAGAGTCTTTGCCTAAATACCAGAGCATTGCCACATTGCTGGCGATGCAATGATGTCATTTCCAGTGCATGCTGGAAGTGATGTCACTGATGACATGACTGAAAACATTGCAGGCATCCCCTGTTGCCAGTATGTCCCACCACCACCACTCCCCACTGCTGGAAACCCCCCCAACACCAGTTGCCAAGGGGTACCTGGTAACCCTGGTTTCAAGTAGACATGTGCCCATAAGAATTACCCCATCTCTCCTTATATATAGTTCTGTTTTCAAGTGGCAGCGTTCCATGTACTCCCTCAGTCATTGGCCTGTCAGCCACCACTCAAGAGTACTTGTGTGCCATTGGCCAGGTGCTGGGTCTGCTCCTCTTCCCACCCACTCCCCCTTCAGCCACTGTGCCCTGTCAGAATTACTGGTAAACAGCTTTCTCTATTGACAAAGATGCTTTTCCTGCTTGCCTCCTGTGTGGGACTAACTTTCCCCTCAGTGGCTGTTGGTAGGTGTAACGAAATGGCAGTTACCTGTGTTTGTAAGATGGCTGTGGTTCTTTGTTTAAAATGTTCCCCCATAAGGTTTAATTGAGCTGTAGTTCCAGAGAGGGGCCTGCAGGGGTATTACTCACTGGGCTGAATAGGGCTTCCTCATCTGCTGGCCTACAGTTCCCAGCTGCCCCAAGGTGAAAAAAGTGCGGGAAAACAGGGACTGTCCCAACGGGCGGGGCGGCATCACTATAGACTGCAGCCCATCCAGGGAGGAGGCAGTCTTCATCCCTGGGAGGCAGCAGAAATTCAGCCACTCCACAGTCGGCTGGACTGGGGAATGAATGGAAGTTTCCCTGCTCTCTTGGGCGATAGAGAGAGTCTGAAGTACAGCCAGAGGCTGGTCCAAGGAGAGATCCTATCCTGAGCCCACAGCCTCCAGAGGTAGAGAGTACTGTGTGTACGGAAAGAGGATTGCATTTAATTCCTGCTGATTTATGTCCTGTTGGTTCATAGTGTGTGCTTACTCCTACAGTGTGTGTGTGCTCCATAACTGTGTAAATAGTAAAATAAATTCATTTATTTGGGCTAATAATCTGTGTTGTGCTCTGACCCCCGCTCTGCACAATATCAAAAGGAGGGAGTAGCCCAGGGAAGCAAGGAAAGGCCAGACCCTTGGGTTGCCAACTTTCCAGGGATCCCCCAAAGATTGGGAATTCCATCTCCAAATAGGGAGATTCGGCCAAAGGGGTCTCACTGTCCCTCTAAAAAGGCAGTGACGGGTTCAGGACTCTCTGGTAGTGGGTGTGTGGGAAGTTAGTTCCGCACATTCAGCTCTCCTTCTAGCTCTTTTAGGCAATTCTAAAAGTTCTCTCTTGTGGAGGGAGAGCTGGCAGGGAGTGTTAGTCTAAGGTGGGGTGGGGTGGCAACTCCCCCCAACTGACTAGACCAGCTCTGAAGCAAGGAAATCCAAGGAGCTCCAATGAGACATAGTCACACTGGGCATTAGAAGAGCCTGAAGAACCGCCTGGGTCTGAATAAATTGATTCTCGACCAAAGGAAGCTAAGTGTTGCTTGTTTTTGTCTTTCTTTCTTGTTATATTTAAAACTATCTTGTCCTTGCAAACTACCTTGTAGGCTGCAATTGGGAAGAACAAAAGTGGCGTAGTGAGGGAAGGAGAAGGGGAATGCCCATATTGATCTATTAATTTAAGACTGAAGAAATTTCCCCCAAGGCAGCTAGTTAAAGAATTGATTCTAGTCAAGGGGAAGGAGAAGAGTAGCAATAGGGCATAAATATATAAAAGCAGAGACCTGATAGTTGAGATAATTTTTTTCCGTTTCTTTCATTCTCTACCCCCCGTTGTTAGGAGGTATTGCTTTAAGAGTGGCGGAGTTCCATTCAGGGTTGTGGAGGATCAGCGGATGAAGAGTGGTGATGTCAGATGTGGGAGACTACTGAGAGAGACAGTAGAATCAGCAGAGGCTGAGAGGAGAGGGGTTTTTGGTGTCCCTAACTAGAAGCTATACTATCAGGCAGCTGCACTATGCTGGATTAAAGACTGGATAAAACTGGAAAATATGAGAACTTTAAAATTAGAGGGTCATGATCTATGTATGGGATGGCATGCTTATGTCTGGTATGGGAAGGACAAAATCCATTCTAACTTCCACAATCATATGTTAAGAGGAGCATTAGTTAAAATATGGAATCATATAAAAGAGAGATATTACAGGAACACTCTCAAATGGGTGTCGCCTTTAGAGGCATTCATAAAAACGTCATTAATTACAATAAATAATAGAGACTCTTATGAAACATTACTAAAAAAGAATAATGAATTAAAATCTGAGGAAGATCTGTTAAAACAGAACATACAATTATCCTGGTGGCAATATTTACAATTAAAATCTAGATATGCTAAAGAGGCATCATATGGCTTTGAAACTTGTAAGAATGAACTGGATAAGATATGGCTTTCCTCTAATGACAAAATGATCCAGAAATTATATAATTTGTTGTTGGAAGAGTATATGCTAGAGGATCTGATTAAACCTTCTATGATTTTATGGATGAAAGATATAGGTCATAACTTGGATACAGATGCTTGGTCGAAAATTTGGAAAACCTCTAAACTTATGAGGGCCATATCATATAAGGAGAACATACTTAAGATGTTTTATAGATGGCATTGGTTGACAGAAAAAATAGCAAAATGTTATTAAAATAATGTAAATAAATGTTGGAAATGCAAAAGAATGCTCTGTACGTTCTACCACATGTGGTGGAGTTGTGTTAAAGTTCAAAAATATTGGTGTAAGATCCAGAAAATAATTTATGAAATTACTGATGTAAATCTGAAAATAGAACCAGAATGCTATTTGTTGAACATGTTCCTAGAAAACTTAAAGATTTGTGACATATATTTAATGATAATGATAGTAACATCAGCTAGAATGTTATGGGCAAAATACTGGAAATCTGATAAAGTTCCGAGTGAGGAAGAGTTGACTAACAAACTGCTAACTTTGGCAGAGATGGATAAAGTAAGTGTAATAATGCAGGGCAAAGATGAAGATATTTATCTAAAGAGATGGGCGAGGGTATATAATTGGATAAAAAACAAGATGGAAAGACAGACCCGAACTGCATAGAAATAGGAGATATGTATGTTTGTTTTTATTTTAAAAACCAATAAATAAATTGTTTCCAAAATAAATAAAAAGGCAGTGACAATTCTGTGAGTGGTGGCAGCGAACTTAAGTGAGATATACCCATGGGACAAGGGTGGGAAGCAAACAGCTGAGTTGTAAACTGGAGCCCGTTTCGCCACAGTAGGCAACTAAGCTTGGTTCAGACAAAGGAAGGAAACTCTTTGCAGGCCTTTGTGAGGAACTCATTGGGGCCAATCCTGACTAGGGTTGCCAGCTCCAGGTAGGGAAATTCCTGGAGATTTTCTGGTAGAGTCTATGGAAGCCAGGGTTTGGGGAGGGGAGAGGCCTTAGCTGAACAGAATGCCATACAGCCCACCTTCTAAAGCAGTTATTTTCTCCGGGGGGGATCTGTTGTCTGGAGTTCAGTTGTGGTACCTGGTGATCCTCAGGCTCCACCTGGAGGTTGGCTGCCCTAGGCATAGCAGTCAGTGCTTCAGAGCAGGGTCTGATAGATCCAGGTTCTTGCTGTAGAAGCTTAGTGGGTGATTTTGGACCAGTCACAGACTTGCAGCCTTACCTACCTCACAGGGTTGTTGTGCAAGTCAAAAGAGGGAGAGGAGAATGATGTAAGCTGCTTTGGTCCCCACTGCAGAGAAAGACTACTTTTCCTCCTGGGAAACCATTGTTGTCAATCTCCAGGTGAGGGCTGGAGATCACTCAGAATTACAACTGCTCTCCAGATGGCAGAGATCAGTTCCCCTGGAGAAAATGGTGGACTCTGTGGCAGTCACCTGGAGAGGTTGAGGTTTGAGAAGGGGTGGGACCTCAGACAGGCACTCCCAACCAGCCATTCCCTCCTGGGGAACTACTGTTGCCAATCTCAGGAGTGGAAATCACTCAGAATTACAACTGATCTCCAGGAGGGAGGGGGGAGGAGATGCAAAGCTGATATCAGAGGGGCAGATAATGGCAGGTTGATGCTTGGCTGGGAAGGAGATAGGGTTGCCAACTCCAGGTTGGGAAATCATGCAGATTTGAGGGGTGGAGCCTGGAGAGGGTGAGGTTGGAGGAGGGGTGGGACCTCAGACAGGTACAATGACATAGACTCCACCCTCCAAACGAGCCATTTCCTCAGGTAACAATTGGTGCCAATTTCCAGGTGAGAGCTAGAGATCACTCTAAATCACAACTGCTCTTCAGGTAACAGAGATCAGTTCCTCTGGAGAAAATGGTGGACTCTGTGTCATTATACCTTGCTGAGGTCACCACAGCACATTGATGCTGAGTGCCCAAGGCCTTGGCACTCTCCCAGAGCCTCTTTCTAGAGCTCATTGTATTTATTTCCACAACGAGCCTTATTCATAGTATTAGCTTAATGCAAAGTGCTGTGCTTTGAAACTCTCTTAATCTTACTGCATTACCTAGCATACAATATTTGTAGTTCTTCAAATTATTGTAACAGCTCGTTTGATAAGATGTTAGTGTTTCCCGCAGAAAGCATAAACTGCAGACAACATGATTTAACTTTGTAATGTGACTTAAAAGCTTTCAAATTACCCAGTGGATTGGGGGGGGGGAGTACTAAATTAATATATGAAAGACCATACAGCTGATTTTGTTTAAAGCAGGCTTTACTTTTTAAAAACTTAGTTTAAGGTATTTTTTATATTTTGGGAGCCTATATGAATGTACATTAGTCCACATTGATTTTTCTCCCTTAATCTTTTCTTTCTCCTATTTTGAGATAGCTTAATAGATATCATCCATTTATCTTCTGTTTTGTTCATTTAAAATATCTGCCCTGCTTCTCTGTATATTTGAAGCAACTTAGAAATCAGTAAGAAAAATTACATTAAAACAAAATTGGTATAATTGTTCATGAAGTCTTTTGAAGAAGCTGGGGGGACAGCCAGGGATCAACCTAACCCTGAAGAAAACAAAACAATTGTTCATGATACAGTTTTAGCATGTAGAGACTATGGCTATAATCCAGTGCAGAACTAGGCATGTTCAAACTAATCGATTTCACTAGGATTAAATATACCTTAATTCTATGATGATTGGTTTGGTGCTGATATCAGAACTCAGCTGTTCATTCTTTATAATTATACAGAATGACATATTATGTATTTGAAATATGTATATTAGATCTGTTGGGGCTAGCTGGTATAGTTAGTCCAGTAACCACTGACTAGTTAGCAGAGTGCATAAAGCTTCTAGCACAGGAGGAAATTCAACCAAAGTAACAAAGCTTAGAGTGCCACAAAGGTACGCAGAGCCATGTTTTCAGTTTAATAGACGCCTGCTCCTTGGGTGGAAAGTTATGGCGAACCTAAACAGCATGATAAAAAGTAGAGACATCACCCTGTTGTATGCCAATAAAAGGTATTTGACTTTGAGACATCACCCTGCCAACAAAAGTCTGCATGGTTAAAGCAATGGTATTCCCAGTAGTCATGTATGGCTGCGAGAGTTGGACTATAAGGAAGGCTGGACGCTGAATAATAGATTCTTTTGAACTATGGTGCTGGAGAAGACTCTTGAGAGTCCCTTGGACGGCAAGAAGATCAAATCAGTCTATCCTAAAAGAAATCAACCCTGACTGTTCCCTGGAAGGCCAGATAATGAAGCTGAAGCTCAAATACTTTGGCCACCAAAGGAGAAGGGAGCACTCATTGGAGAAGACCCTGATGCTAGGAAAGATTGAAGGTCAAAGAAGACAGGGACGGCAAAGGATGAGATGGTTAGACAGTGTCATAGATGCAACGAACATGAAATTGAGCAAACTTCAGAGGACGGCAGAAGACAGGAAGGCCTGGCGTGATCTGGTCCATGGGGTCGCAAAGAGTCGGACTCGACTGTGCAACTGAACAACAACAAAAACTAGTCTCTTTATTCTAGAATTAAAATCTGGATAGGAAAGATGAGAGCTAGGATAGTATTCTAGTCTAGCTAACTAAGGATGGACTCAGATGGTGAGAGGCCATCTGAATCATGGTGCCGAGATGAGGACAGCTTGTCCTCCCTCTTGGTGCATGCAGGAGGAAGGAGAGAAAAGAAGAAACGGAAGGAAGTTGTTCCCTGAGATCTCCATTCTCCATATCAAAGGGATAGTGACAAGAGAATAAACACAGGAAGGAAAAGTCAGCGTGACTATCTAGCTGTCTCTCTCTTTTGTCACGAAGTCTGGAGGTTGAGGCAGGGGACAGTGCCTTCACTTTCAACAAGATCATGGTCCAGCTGTTCATTACCACCACCTTTAGCACTGAGCATCCCTTAAAGTTGACTAATACAAATATGTACAATCTTGCTGTAGTATTGCAGTACCCAAACTGTGCACAGTATCTGCTCAAAGATGCCCTACAACAATAAAACCCTACACTTAAAAAGATGAACAACTCAGAAATCAACTCATCTCTTCAAGGAAATTGCACAGAAACCCTTGATACGCCCATCTATACAGAATTGGCTAAATTACATTATTAAAAATGTAGTAATAAATTAATTTTAGCTAACCTAACATGCGGAGGGGAGTAAAATTATGAGATGCAATTAGAAGCTGGAAAGAAATAAAAATATGCTGGAGCATAGTTCTTGTCCATGCTGTCTGCACTCTAAGAATGACATTCTAGCCACCATTCATTTAAATCAGAGAACTTTTACAAAGATTGAGGTTTCATGGCTCTGACAGACTGGAGTATTTTTCAGAACTGGACCCAAGAGGCAATTCATGCTGTACTCAAATGGTCACATTCAGGAAATCAAGGCAGACTGAATTTCAGATCAAAGAAACCACATACTAACACTAAGTTTAGAAGATAAGTGATGAGTAGGGACGGGCACAAACCAGCTCACAAAGTAAACACAAATTTTGGCTGGTTCATGGAGTGATGTTTGTGAAGCGGCAACTGGCATAAACATTTCACAAACTTTGGTGCTGCTCACAGCGGTTCGTGAATGGATATATTTCCAGACACGTTTACAAAACTCCAAGGCAAGAAGGGGGAGGGACTTCAAAGCAACAGAGTGGGCAGAATTCTCCAGCCTTCGACTGTTTTCTTTTTTATTTTTCTCTGTGTCTCGGGTTTCTATTGGATTCCTGGCTGCTCTTGTCAGTTTCAAGAGGTTCTTTTTTTCCTTTGCTGGCTTAGGTTCCCTTCCCATTTTCTTATAAAGTGCTTGCAAAATCCCCCCCACAACTTGGAGTGTGATTCTGTGCTAGACATCAGTCCTGTTGAGTTGGCATTGCATCTCTTTGATTGCACTGGTACTGCTGGGCACTCTGTACATTGCACTGTTTCTGCTGGGCTTGCAGAAATGCCCACCACTTTCAGTTTCTGCTGCAGAGATTCTCAGAGACTTTGATTCTGTTCTGCTGGGCTTCTTTGGGGTGCTGTAAATTGGATCTTGTAAATCCAATACCAATCTTGGAGGGCAGGTAGAGGAGAGTCAGCTGGAGATCCACTGCAAGTTTGGTGTCTCTAGCATGCAGGAGGGCTGTTCTATGCATTCCTGAACCAGTGCTTCATTTCCCCAGAAAGCACTTTCCTGGGGGCACCTTCTTTGGAGGGGGCATAACTTGGACCCCCTAATTATCACCAAACCTGGAGGGCAGGAGGAGAGTCAGCTGGAGATCCCCTGCAAGTTTGGTGACTCTAGCACACCAGGGTGTGTGTGTTCTACTGCATCACAAACTGGTTTGGTTCATATGAAGCCTTTTCAGTTCATGATGGTTCATGGTTCAGTTCATGAGTATACCACGAACCACAAACAATCACAAATCACATTTTCCTGGTTCATGCCCAACCCCACCAATAAGTACAAGTGAGAAGAGAGTTTTTTTTTGGGGGGGGGGGGATGAGCCGGGACAGATGAGGGACCAAAGATGCAGTGACAAGGAAGACACAGGAAGAAAGCAGACACACAGAGATCAAGGAAAACAAGTAGACAAACTGAAGCCACATTGAAGCAACCATGAAAGTGACTTCGCACAGAAGTAAAGGATTTTGCGCCTGCTCTGATATTTATAGGCAATGGAGCCAATCAAGTACATGACCTCTAATCTGTTCATGCAGAATTCTTCATGCAAGTACTGTAGAAAGCTTATGAAGAAAACTTTAAAAACATATAATGAATTAGTCTCAACTGATCCACATTTCCTCATACCACACAACTGCTGTTATACTTTGTCATGGAACAATCAACGGAAATTAGTTCAAACTCAACTGTAAATGGACTACACAACTATCATGGACCACTGCAGATGGTTCCAGTGTCAGCCTGCCATACTCCCACAATCCACAGACAACCACAAAAGCAACAGATACGGCCTGGTGAAGGTTAGGGGTAGTCTTTCTCTTTAAAAAAAATATGGTGTGCTTATGTGCTGTATCTCCACAAAAGTAATCTAACCTGAAAGGAAAGTGTGCAGACTCTGCACTAAAATGAAAAACAGCAGTGCATTTATTTCACAAACAATCCAATTTTAAAGAAAGACCCTCAATGGCTGGCAATAAGAGGTATTGTAGCAGAATATATTTTAAATGCATGTTTTTATATTTATTGTTTACAAATATTATTCAAGCTATAAGCTTGTTTTATAGTGATGGCCCCTTCCCTAAGCCTATGTAGATAAAGTGTGTTATAAATCTAAAATATAATAAAGTCTTCTAGAACGCCTAGTACTCCCTGCTGTCTCATTCATCATTTTGTAAAGCAGCCATAATACCCATACAAATGTAATATGGAACATCAAAACCTGGCCAGTGCTACATTCTAGGAATCAGCGCAATAAATCCTTACTTCAACTATAAATAAGTCCTGACACTAGAACAAACTATAATTTAGACCAATTAATAGCCTGTTTGTAAATCTAAGAGATAAATAGGCCTCATTTTCAATTTCCTATTTTTAATAATGTCATGTTCTTAAATAATCCCGAAGCTTCATGCTAATGGCTTGTTATAGCCAGGGGATACTGAATGATACTTTATTAAAGCACACTTATGACTATCTGGAAACAGCTGTTAAGACCTAATTTCCTGCACCATCTCTTAAATGCCTAATTGCAAATGTGTACTTGAGAACCTAAGACCTACCTCACAATGAAAATATGAATCTATAGATAACCATAACCATGTCTTAAATTATGCATTGGTAGCTGGCCAGGAATCCAGAAACAACACCTATCATCAAATATTATAGCAACAATATCTAGTATGAGATTGTACCTTCTTGAATAATTCTGCATATCCCTGTTACCTAGACCCTTTCCCATGTCAGCTTTAAAATACGTCAGCAGCATCATGAATAGGACCAATGAAATCAATCAACCAAAGATGCCAGACTTTTATCATGTACAATGTATAAATATATTTTAGAAAATCTCTTTGAAAATTGACCCAGTCAGCACAACTTTTCCATACTAAGTATAGGTGCAGATATTATAGCTATCATACAAAGACTGCTTTGAAAGTGCTCCACAGAAGAACATCACACACTCTATTGCACACTGTCAGCTCACCCAAAGGTTTAAGCCACTGCATGCAAAGATTCACTGGGACTGGAAACTTGTTACGAATTTTCTAAGTGGTGGCCAAAGGCATGGCTACATCTGGCATAGGTTCAGAGATAGAACATAACTAAGAAAGTCATAGCTAATTGGCATACTGCAGCTGTTTTAAGATTTAAAACCAGTCTGTATAATGTTTCATGAACATTGAAGGTATGAAGACTATGGTTCATGTTCATGTGCACTACAGCTTGCTAGAAATACACCAATAAGCAAATCGGTACAAGAGCTGTTGCACATTATTATGCTGCAACAATCTCCCCCCCCCTTAAGTTTTTTATATTGTTTTACCACACAGGATACTGAATGTAACATCAAACTCCATGTAACCCTCCCACCACCCTCCCTTCCACCATAGCTCATCAGCAAGAGAAGAAGGTAAGAGCTACACAAACACAGGCCGCTAATAGAAGAGATTTAAAAGAGGGAGCCAGAAATATGGATGCACCTAGACAAGGTGGGGCATCACTGCTCAATGTGATACAAGAAATCCTGCCAGGTTGAAGTGAATGTTTCAGGAACATCTCTCTTATACAGAGATCTAACATATTACTGACATGGTCATTCACAGAAGGAGGAATACGAGATTTATAGTGCTGCAAAATAATTTGCATTGCAACCAGTGCTGCATTTGAATCCATAAAACTTGATATTCAGTTTCAAGTTCCACTGGGAACACAAGGAATCTAGATTGAGTTTCGTTTGGCTTCTTTAATGAAAGTACAGAACCAGGTGGGTAGCCATGTTGGTCTGAAGCAGCAGAGCAAACTTTGTTATAATGAAAGTATGTCCTGGTAGAATTTCTAAGGACTGGAGTAGAGAAAGCAGGGGGCGTCCAAAGCTGCAAAAGCCTCAGGACCAACGGATGTATTGCCAACTACCTGTGGCTGAGAGTGTACAGAGTATTGAAGGGTTTGAAGTTATCAACTGAGGAATATTAGACCACCAGACACCAAGTGTCCCCCCCCCCAAAAAAAATATCCTTGTTCCCTATCTTATCCTTAAGATTTTTCCGAATAGTTAGATCCTTGTGTGTGAATGGATCAAAGACCAATTGAGTGCTAACCATCTGCTAGGCCAATTTAAGTGGGTAGAACCCAGGGCTCACTGACATAGGGGACAGAACTGGTACATTTCTAGGTGAGATCATTCAGGTGCTCCTGATTAGGAGTTCAGAGTCCAGTGTTTCACATTAGACAGCAGGAAGTGATACTGGCACAGATTAATGATGAACGCCCCCTTCTTCTTCCATTAGCTGAAGCTCTTTATATGCAATCCTGAAGGACCCCAAATAAATTTGTGAAACACAGAATCGATTTTTGCAAAAAATCTTCAGGGGATATGTTCTGGAGCCTCTCTCAGGACATAAATGTTATGTGGAATAGAACTGATCTTAAGCATGCTAATTCTACCCCAGATTCTCATAATTAAGGAGGACCATCTATTTTACTTGAACTAAGGAATGGATCTTTCTCGGAACAATAAGACCAAGACATCTGACATCCTCAGCATCAAAATTCAATGGCCAGAGGCTGCACGTATCAGAGGAAACTCGTTCTCCCAAAGACCTCCCAATTAATACAGTGTCCTGATAATTCAGTGATAAGATTCATCAATTCCTGTTAAGGACCAGACAGCACAACTAAAGCATCATATGTATATGAGGCCACTGATTGTCATATGGCATATGTCAAGGGCTCTAGAGCCAGGTCAAGCAGAGGAAAGAGGGCAGCTTTGGGAAGCTACAACAATGTTGACTATAATCAGTTGTTGAGCCATCAAGGTAAAAATCATGAATGTTGAAACAGTATGAACAGATTTACTCTTGTTTCCTTATTTCCAATTTTGTTTCTATATTCTCAGAGATATTTTGGCATAGCTGGAATGTTCAAGAACTTAACAAAATTCTGTGGTTTCAAGAGTAACTCAGTAAAACATATCAGTCTATCACATAACACAGTGGTCATGTAACCACTGAAGATCTCCAGTGCTGTTTCATATGTCTCCAAGCCCAAAATGAAATAATAGTGGGAAATGCCAAACAGCTGGATAATTCTTTTGGCATTTTCATCACATGCTGAAGAGAGAAGCCCATTTGTCATTTTAAAGTGTAAACTGAAATACAAGTTTCCTCTTCAGCAGCACAAGCAACTGCAGTGGAAACAATGGAACTCACAGCTGTGTGTAGAGTTCTCCCTTGCACATGCATATTGCTTAGCTGGATTTCAACTACACAGGATAAATGCAGTAGCTGAGTTTTAATTTGAAAAATGGTCAAGTGTTATCTCTTCTGGCAACTCTAAGGCACGGTAATATGGTTGTACACACACAAGCAAACAGGAATGCTAGCTCATCATATTAGGGTCTAACACATACTCTCCTGCTTCAGTTTGGGGGTCACAAGTACTACCACCATGAAGCAGGGGGAGCAAGTAAGCAAAACTAACTGTATTTTTTTTTTTTGGTAAACAAATTTTATTTTCTCAGGAATACAACATATAAAACATTTCATTCTATCAACTGTCTACCCCATTCCCAGTTCCTCCCCTCCCTCCAATGGCTTCCCACAATGCTTCCACCCCTGCTCCAAATTACTTCATATCATCAACAATATCAGTTTTTCATCATTACAATCTAAAGATAACATCGTTTGACTTAATATTGATCTAAACATATTAAGTTTTGTTTCACATCCCAGTTCTTTTCCAGATAAATTTTAAAATCATTCCATTCTCCAAAAAACTCATCGTCTTCTTTGTTATTCAGTTTTTTTGTAATCTTATCCATTTGTGCCATGAACAGAACTTTTTGTATCCATTCTTCAACCTCTGGTACCTTTTCTGTCTTCCAAAACTGAGCATAAATCATTCTCGCTGTCACTATCAGGTACCAGAGTAAAGTTTTTTTAGTCGTATTGACTTCTTCCATTTTGAGTCCCAAAAGCAGAATTTCCGGTGCTTTTTTAAAAGAACATTTCAGTATTTTTTGCATTTCATTGTGGACTTTTGTCCAAAAGTCTACAGCTTTCTCACAAGTCCACCACATATGATAAAATGAGCCCTCATGCCTCTTACATTTCCAGCATTTGTTTGACATATTTTGATTCATATTTGCAATCTTCTTAGGTGTCATGTACCACCTATACATCATCTTATAACAATTTTCTTTAACATTAGTACATGTCGAGATCTTAATAGAGTTTTTCCACAAATATTCCCAAGTTTCCATATCCACTTCCTTATTCATATTAATAGCCCATTTTAACATTTGTTCTTTAACAGTTTCATCTTCAGTATACCATTTTAACAACACCTTATACATTTTAGAAATATTTTTTCCTCCTCCACTTCCCCATACCTTTTCAATTTCATTTTTTTCCTCTCTAAAACCATAGTTTTTTTTGTCTGATCTAAAAAGATCATAAATCTGCATATATTTCAACCACTCATATTCATATTCAATTTCATTCTGCTTTTTCATTACCCACTCTGTTCCCTCTTTTTTAATTAAGTCTCTATATGGCAACCAGTCTCTACCTCGCTGTCTTGAGTAAGATATCAACACTTCTACTGGTACAATCCACAATGGTCTTAAGTCACTCTGGTACTTCTTATATCTCGTCCATACCATATACAAAGCTTTTCTCACCAAGTGAAGTTTAAGCAAAACTTAATCAACAACACAAATAACAAACATGCAATTATACAATACTGTAATATACAGTTTAGTCACTGCTAAACGAAATCAATTCTAACCATCAAAATCAAGTCAATACATAATGATGCTCACAATGTTTTAAAAAGGTAAGGGACATATTTAGTAGGTGGAAGCCCCCTAGACTGTGAGAATATTAACCTAAACAAAATCCTGTCCACTACTATTGTTTCCTGTTCTACTACTACTCCAGCATGATTTTTCTCCCTTTTTTAATGCATTATCTTCTTCAGTTTGCAATACGCATCATCGCAGCCAATCAGGGATCATATAAACGTCACGTCCCACCTCCGCCCCTCGCTGGTCTTGCCCCGAAGGCATGACACAGAGGCTCTGGACCACCTCCCGCTGCTGTCTTCTCCGCCAGGAGGGTTAGGGAGTGCAGTAGGCTAGGTCCCAGAATAGCAGGCCCAGCTGTGGTGAGTTACCTCACTCACCCTGCTGGGCTCTGCTCGCCAGGGCTCTGGAGCGCATTCCCTCTATTTCTCTACTGCTCTGCCCAAGAGACTGGCCACTTCCTCCTTGACCTGCCGCCTGCTTCCTTCTTGTGAGTCCCATCCATCTACACTGACACTTCCCGCTTCAGGCCCTGATGGGTTTGTTGCATCTCACTTTCCCCTTGGACGGGGCCCTGCTGCATTTGTCATGCCTCACTCCCTCCTCAGATGGGGCCTCGCCCTGCCATGCACACTGCCAGCTTGTTTCTCTTCCTGGTTTTTTGTCCAGCCGGCTGTCCGGAGGCCTGATGACCTTTCATCTGCCCGGTGTGGCTCCTGGCCCTTTCAGCACACTGGGTGAGTTTATTTTGGGGCCCTGGGCTGGGTGACGGCATGGGGAGGGGAGGGACCGTGGGCTTCCTGCAGGGTTGCTGAGGTTTGCGGTGGTGTTGAGGGTGTCAGAATGAGGGCCGGCCACACCCATGGCTGGACAATAAAGAACAAGAAAACAACATGATACGACACAGCCAGATTTGGGTAATGAATGTGTCATTGACCTGGATAGCCCAGGCTGGCCCAGTCTTGTCAATTCATGAAAGCTAAGCAGGGTTGGCAGCAATGCTCCCTCTAAGTGTGGAGTCCTGTGAGCAAAAATTCTACTTTGTGAGCTACCAGCGTTAAAATTGTGAGCAGGCAGGTGATTTGGCTACTGCATAAATTAGTTTGCTCTGGACTGGAGACATCCTTCCTGAGCTAAGACAAAAATGTGTAAACCGGAGGGTAAAAAACTGTGAGCTAGCTCACCCTTACTCAGCTTAGATGGAACACTGGTTGGCAGTAGTTAGTACTTGAATGAGAGAGCACCAAGGAAGTCCAGGGTTGCTACGCAGTGGCGGGCAATGTTTGTCTCTTGCCTTGAAAACTCTATGGAATCTCCACAAGTTGGCTGTGACTTGATGGTACTTTACACACACACCACTCAGAGTAAATTAAGCAATTAATGCTTCCTGGATCAGTCACCTGCATGAATTGCATGACACCAATACACACATTTGGCCAACAGGCTGACATTACTGAGGGCAAACAAAGGTGATCCAGAGAGAATTGCTCTGACTGGCAAACACTTCCACCTCCTTTCTACACACTTACCAAAAAGTTAACGGAGGGAGTACTGTCATTTCTGAACTGCTGTCATTTCTCAATGTGTTTGTGAAAAGGGTCCTCTTGGTTCAGCCCTAGTAAAAACTTCTGACAAAATGCACATAGGTTACTGTCTAGTTAGCAACAATTATAGTATACCCAGATGGTCTAGCAAATCTGCATTTTGGACTTCAGCAAAAATTTAGAGTTCCATAATCACACCCAGCATATTTCTTTATATCTCCGAAATCATTCTTAAAGGCATTAAATACAAGGAAGCTATTAAGTCAAATATAATAAGAGCTTAGAAGAAGATTTAAAAATCATAATTAAAGCCACCAAATGAAGCCCACAGAAAGGCAAAAACCCTAAGCTTAAAGAACTACTGTCTCTTTTAATATTCTATTAACTACATATCCCCATTTCCCTCAGCCATTTCCTTTTTCCAAATAATGGATTAGAAGCATGTTGTTCTGTGCTTCATCAGCTCTTTTCTTGCCCAAATGTTTCCACACACTACTTCCTTCCTCTATCCTGCTTTGCTTCTGCTTCACCAAGTTATAACCCTCTCTCTATTGTTTGGGGGAGGTGTCATGGCTCAGTCACACAACACTCGTACCTTGCAAGCAGAAGTTCCCAAGTTCAGTCCATGGCGTCTACAGTTAAATGATTTCAAAAGCTAACAGATGATTGGGGAAAGCTTTCACTGTGAGAGACCCAAGAGAGTCATGGCCTGCCAAAGTATCCAGTGCTAAGCTCCATGTACTTAACTCAATATAAAGCAGCTTCATATGTTCCTTTGTGCTTTTGAGGAAAGGTATTTGGCTTCAAGAGGAGGTTGGAATCCAGTCACTCCTGTATAAATGTAGCAGGGAGGTTTTCTGAGAGGGCCTCCAGTTTCCAACTACTATCAACAGAACCATCAGAGAGAAGAGAGGAGGCAGCCAGGAGCTCTTCTATCACACTTGAACCTATTTCAGCTGAGAGTCCCCTCCCAGAGACACATTCAGTGCTGAATTTTAACTGCTAGTTCATTCCATTTTGATGGCTGAGAGCATCTTTTGGAGCCCAGTTTTAGGTGAGACATAATTAAAATGATTAAAAAAAAATAATTAAAAACTTTTATGTTGTCGACCTAGGATGTGCTTGCTTAGGTTCTGTAATTTCTTGCTTGTGTACAGACTACCTACAGATTTTTTCCCCCACTGGGAGCCAAAGGTTTTGTTTTCTAATTGCTGAGAAGATTGGGGATTTGAAAGAAAATGCTAACAGTCAGTCAAGTAAATTTCACCAGTGAATTCCCACATTGAGAACTTGAATAAGTGAATGCTGTTCAAACCATTTTACAATATTGTATGCTGTCACAAATTATAATGTACAATACTAAACAAGTCCTCAAACTACAGATCTCTTGATGCATTAGCTTTCACAAAAAAGAAAGAGACGCCACGCCACAAGAATTTTATGTAATGCTTCTATTGCATTAGCTGCTTCATCTTTATCTTCTTCCTGTCAGCATTCAGACAGCAGTGGAAATGCAGAGAGCCTCATCCTCTCCGATATGCAGCCTACTGTCTTGCTTAAGAAATCTTCTTGAGTAACACAATTACTAGCTACCATAATTCTAAATTGTTATGCAACAACCTGATCATTATTCTTTTGATACACAAAAGACAGAGACACCACTGTTCCAGATGGCTGAGAATCGTAAAGATGCCCAGCCCCCCAGTGTTGGAAGCAGGATGGGCATATTCTTTGCTGTAAATCAACTCCCAGATGAATTGAGCCATAGCTAGTACCTCGATCTGGTTAGGATCCTGTTCTGTGCCATCCTCAGAAAAACAGTTTATTCAGCCTTGTTGGGGTTGTTTATTTCCAGCATTTATATGCTCCAACCTCAGCAACAAAGCCTTCCTACTGGCTTATGATTGTAAGTGCTATAAGTGCTACAGCAAGGTCAATGGAACTGTTCAAATTTCAATAGATCATCTGGAGTACATCTTCTTAAAATAACATGCACTAGGCTGTAAAAATCCAGTGATTCTTAAATACTGTGGGTTGGCATTCCACAATGGATTACGGGAGCCTTCTGATATTTTACATTGAAGCAGAAGACAAATCTGACAGGCCAACAAGCACTGCATGCACAAATAAATCAAACCTTTCCTGTTTATTTATTTTTGTTTTGCCACAGGAACTGGTATTCAGAGATACACAGCTCAGCAGTTACCATGGCTAATACCATGGCACTGGTATTTCTGGCCACTGTATGATACAGAGTGTTGGACTGGATGGGCCTTTGGCCTGATCCAACATTGGCATCTCTTATGTTCTTAATAGCAGTCAATGACCTACCCTCCATAAGAAAATAGGTCTGAGCAGGATAGGTCAGTTCTTTCATCCTGGTAATGCTGTCACTCCAATAAGACCTCACCCAAGCTACAGCACGCTTATCACTACTCCTCTCAGACCATATTGCAATACCTGTTGGGTATCGCTACATTCCTAATACCTAAGGTCTAGTCTACACCTGCAACAGAAAGAAATGAGGAGAGGTAGCGAAAAGGACTAAGTGTCAGGATGTTGTAATGGGTAAAGTGTCAGTGCAGGAACTGGGAGACCCAGGTTTAAATCACCAAACTGCCATGGAATCCTGCTGGGTGACCTCAGGCCAGTCATACACTCACAGCTTAACCTACCTCATAGGGTTGTTGCAAGGATAAAATGGAGGAGAGGAGAACAATGTAAGCTGCTTTGGGTCCCCATTGGGGAGAAAAGCAGGCTATACATGAAGTAAAAACATAAGTCCTATACCAGAAGGCTGCACAACTAGGAAATTAGCACAGCAAAGAACATGCTAGGAAAAAATGTTTCATTCTGGTTTACTAGCTTTCTTACTTGCAGGGGTTTTGTGTGTATGGGAAAGCATTAACAAACAGCATTCCTCACCTGCAGCCTTAAACAGTATAGTCCTGCCTATAATCCCAGGAGTCTGTCATTTCAATTGCATTATGTTTAGAGCAGAAAGTCAAATGGAAGGTCATCTAAAAAGAATCAGGAGAAGGCAAGGGAATACACCTATTGGCATCAGTGTGCTGGAGAAGCACAGGTGTGGGGTTGGCCTCACATTTCAACCAATAACCCTCTCCTGCTCATTATAACCTTGGTGGTGGTGGTGGTAAGTGCCATCAAGCCACTGCTGACTTATGGCGACCCTATAGGGGTTTCAAGGCAAGAGACAGTCAGAGGTGGTCTGCCATTACCTGCCTCTCCATAGTGACCCTGGACTTCCTTAGTGGTCTCCCACCCAGATACTAACCAGGGCTTACCCAGCTTAGCTTCCAGCATCTTATGAGACTGAGCTAGCCTGGGCCATCTAGGTCAGAGAAAACGGTGGTCAGGTTGCAGCCAACTTATGGCAAGCCCACAGGGCTTTCAAAGTAACAGATGCTTAGAGGTGGTTTGCCGTTGCCCGTCTCCACGTAGCAACACTTAACTTCCTCCATGGTCTCCCATCCAAGTACTCACCAGGGCCACCCTGCTTAGCTCCGGAGATCTGATGACATCAGGCTAGCCTGGGCTATCCAGGTTAGGTCCATCCATCATAATCTTACCACTCCATATTTTCATCTTGAATCTGACTAGGGTTGCCAAGTCTGGGTTGGAAAATATCTGGAGACTTTGGGGCTGGATCCAGGAGAGGGTGGGGATTGGGGAGGGGCTTCAGCCTGGTACAATGCCATAGAGTCCCCCCTTCAGAGCAGCCATTTTCTCCAGGGGAGCTGATCTCTGTCAGCTGGAGATCAGTTGTAAAAGCAGGAGATCCCCAGGCCCCACCTGGAGGCTGGCAACCCTAAATCTGACAGTTTTAAAAAATTCATTTGCAAGAACCATGTAGCGCTGATCTAGCTGGTATGGCAATGAGATTCAACAGAGTAATTAAGTCCTGCATAAAGAAGCTGGTATAACACAAAGTAAGCGGGCCTGGGTGGCATCAAACAGCTTTTAAAAGTACCAAACAAGGTAGGGATGATGGTGGAGGTTTCCCATAATCAGAATCTAACAAGCGCCCTCCACTTCCTACCAAAAGTAACAAATTGTTTTCTGTTCCAAGAAGTGAATAGGAAACCATTTTCCATTTGTTAATCAAGGGATTCAGTAGAAAACAGTCAACGACTAATTTGGATATAAATAAGAATGTCACAGGAAATAAGTCTGACTCAGAAACACTCAGGAAGTGAGAACAAATCTTTTCAACTGGCAAATCCCTGTCCACCTTTCAAACACCCTGTTTGCTGAGCTCACTGGCTAAGAACACAACCGCACCGATTCGAAGCAAACGCAAAACTACTGTGACGCAAGCCATGTGGTAGCAAGCTTGAATAAACTTACTTCAGTGTGAATAGGCTCGCCAGACTGAATAACTACTGCAAGGATGGGAATGTAAATAATAATAATAAAATAAAAGAGAAAGGCCTACAAACAATCAGCATCTCTCCCCCCCCCCGGAACTTTTTAAGGACGGGGAGGGCAACACGTCTTGATTTGCTGAAATGCTAGATCCTGCTGGGGCTTTCCCCCTTCTTAGAGTACTAACCTCCAGCCGTTTGCGCCCTTACCGCGGCCGATTACCGTACAGAGCGACGGCCTCTACTCGGCTTCCTAGTACGCACCGACCGATTACGCGTCTCCGCAGGGTGTGCTCTTCAGCGCCATCTTAAGGTATAAAACGGTATCGGCTTCGGCTGGAGCCACAACAATTCCGCTCCGCCTGCCCTCTCCCTTTCCTTCCTGGGTGTTCTGCGAGCCGCCGCTCCGATTTAGGTTTTGCCTTGGTAGGCGAGCCAAGCCAGAAACGTGCCTGGATTTAGTAACTCTGTAGTGCCTTCTGAATGGATAATCAAGAACAATGGGAAAGGGAAAGTAAAGAGGAGGCGTGTGGCACTTTAAACACTAGCAAGAGTTTATTCCAGATTCCCTGGACTAGATCCCACTTTTCCAGATGCTTTTCCAGATCCCACTTTTAAGCACCACACCATACTGGCTCTCAAGAACTGGACTCTAGTCCACAAAAGTTTATGCTGGAATAAAAGTCTTTAAAGTGCCACAAGACTCCTGCTTTGTTTTGCTGCAATAGGCTAATAGGGCCACCCCTCTGGTGCCAAAGCAGTACTAAATGTACAAGGCACACATTCAAAGACGAATGAATGCCTCAGGGACGTACATACTTTTGCCAGTGTGTTTTTCCCCTGAAGCACTTGGAGCCTGGAGCAACAAGCATGATTACTATTATAGCACATCATTTGGAGTTCTAATATTTAACTTTTTTATTGATTTTACAAATTATAACGAACAAAGCTTATGACAAAGATGCATAACAATAAAACACAGTAGTTCTATATATTGAGGTTATCCGTAGAAAATAGTGAAATTTCTTATGCAGATTATTCATGTCATAGAACAAAGTAAAACGATATCATTTAACATATTAACAGTATGATAATTACTGAATATTGGAATGAGTACAATTACGATAGCTGTCGCTATCAGTTAGCAAAATATCATAATGAGAATATCTATGGTTAGCATGTAAACTGTAATGGAGAATTTTTAACATACAAACTCAGATCCATTTGAGATACTCTTTCCATGTTGGAGGTATGTATTCAGCCTCCGATAAGTGAGATAAGATTGGAAACCATTTGGCACTGAACGTCTTGGTCGAATGGCTATTCGAATAGCTATTAGTTTTATCAGTTATGCTTTCTAGAACATATTGGTCCCATAATTTTCTAAACCATGTCTGAATATTTGGGGTGTTTTTGTCCTTCCACATTGAAGCAATTGAAGCTGCATAAAGCATTGTTTCCAATATGGTTCTGTGGTGATGCTGGTTGATTTGAGCTGGCCAGATCTATCATTTGGAGTTCTGATTAAACCATGGAAGGAGCTCAAAATGGGGTTTAATAAAATAATGCCAGTTACTCTGTGAGAACGAATAGTCTAGCACTGGTCTGTTTCCATTTCATTGTATCTGAAGAAGTGTGCCTGCACATGAAAGCTCATACCTTGAATAAAACGTTGTTGGTCTTAAAGTTGCCACTGGACTCAAACTTTGTTCTAGCACTTCTGATTCTTATATTCTCCCGGCCCATCCCGACAGGCAGCCTCAGTGCCTGGAGCTGCTTGGCCTTGTGCTATTCAGACTAGCCTGCCTCACAGACGTACACACTTAAAACCACCAACACATAGTGAGATCTTTTTGAGTTTCTCACCTCTAGCCTGCATTCTTTTATATATTGATTTGACAAGCCTTTCTCTCTGTCTCTGTGTGTTTAAAATAATATCTAATACAAAGTGTTCTCCAGTGAGCAATAAAACCCCTAGGCTTTTTTTGTCTTTCTTTCTGATCTCTTCTTTCACAGGATTCCTGTCCAGAATTCTGCCTTTCTTTGCATCCATCCCTTCTGTAAGAGTATGAGCCGTTTTGGTTCTCAGTCAGCTTTCACTGTTCATACACTCCAAGGAGCATCATAGAAAGACAGGCCCTGCAGGAAAATGTCCTAATCCTGCCTCCATCACAAGCAAAATTAATCAAAGACTGAAGCATCATGTCTGCTGGGGATTGCTATCAAGACTGAAGCCTGCTGGCTCTGCCTGACTCATTTTGAGCCACTATGTCAAACTGAGTTGTTTGAACAGAAGATCTAATGCAGGCATCTAAAAGGGGCTGTCTGGCAGGGTGACAAATCAAACTCCAGAGTTCCTAACTTCATAAAGGAGGGGGATTTTAAATTATAACAGGATTGCAAAAGATATTGGGTAAACAGAGCACTCGTGTTGTCATTATGTGGCACAATGTGCATTATTTTTCAGCAAGGCAAAGTAGGCAGAGATGGCTTCAAAACAGAATGCTGCCAGTGTTGTTCTATTGAGAAATGAGAATTTAAGATGCAAAGCAGCTATCATTTACACTGCTTTCAGATTAGTGGCACAAATCTGAAGCCTTCCTCTAAGAGTGTTTCCCCATAATTAGTCACAATATGCAGCACAATTGCATTTTGGACGTGGCTATTCTAGTCGGGGGGGAGCTCTCAGGTACGGAGCTCCGGAAGAGAACCTCTAGGGGGCGGGGCAGTCACGTGGTGAAGCCCCGCCCCCTTCTTTACCCCGCCCTCTGCTTCGATCCTCATTCCGTTTGGGAATGAGGATGAAGCAGGAGGGTAAGTAGCCGGGCCTTCTGACACACTTCCGGTGATATAACAAAATATCACAAATGGACCCAGTAATTTTGTAAAGTCAACAATACATGAAAGAATTACTGTACATGTTCATACTTATTGAAAACACATTAGTAAGTCATGCTGGTTTCTACTTGATTTTAATAGGTGAACTTCATCCGAAGACAGAAGCCCAAAACGATGCCAAGGATGTTTAAAGATAGAACGTTTCGACTGAACGTCTTTTTCAACCATCCTAACAAAAGGAAGGGAATAAAGTTTTTTACAAAAACCGGAATTGTTTAGGACAATTTTACAATGTAACAATAAATTTTATGGTATACATACAGTTTGTAGTATTATTCTTTACTTCATGTTTCGATGCAAGGTACAAAAATTCTAAAGACAGAAATCACATTATTCATTTTAAAGCTCACATGTATGTTTAAAGCATGCCCTTAAATCTTATTTTTAAATAATAATAATACTCCTTTAAATCTTACCTATAACTGGCTGAGAGCAGCTCTCACAAGATTAACAACATTTTATTCGGATAGCAAATCTTAAATATACAACTCTAAATGGGTTCCTTATATTTTTCTATTCAAGTCACATGATGTTAGATCCCAAGAAGCCACCTTACCAACAAGCCAAAAGTGCTTAAACATTTTTCAACTGTTAATTAAGTTCATTTTAACCATACAAATATGCCTATTATTATTAAAGAATCACCAAAAGGATCACAAAGACGGACTCACAACCGACCTAAGTGTATCTTTTAATCTCCTAGAAAACATGATAAGTCTAACTCAGCATTTAAACCCCTGGGGTGCTCTGACTGGAGTTTAAATATCCAGAATGCCTCCCTTTGCAGCAATAACTTTTTCATATCCATACTCATGAATGGTTTACTTTTCACTACTTCTAATACAAGGCATTTGAAATCATTCGGACCATGATTGGTTTTCTCAAAATGCTGCACCATTGGAGCAGTGGGGTGCTTGTGCTTAATTTTGGATTTATGTTCCAAAATGCGGGTCCTTAATGCCCTTGATGTTTGCCCGACATACCTTAAGTTACATATACATATTAATAGGTAGACGACCGATTTTGTCGCACAAGTTGAAAAATGATGAATGGATTCTTTAAGGTTAATGTCAGGAAAATCCAACGTGTCAGTTTCAATCATTAAAGCACACGCCGCACATCTACCGCAGCTGTGATGTCCGATCGGGTTTCTATTAGTTTCCTGAACCTTAAAGGCATCTGCCCTAACCAACCTGTCCCTTATACTTTGTGTTCTCCTAAAACCTATTTTTAAAGGTAAATGACATGCCCTGATGTCACTGAGAATATGCCAGTGTCTCATAATGATGGTCTTAATGTCAAATGCCTTACTAGTGAAGTCTAATGCCCAATTGAGTCTATCGTCATGAGGATGTTCATTCTTATTATTAAACAGATCTTTTCGATCCCGGCGTTCTGCTCTAAAGTGGGCATTTCTGATAACCCAATCAGGATATCCTCTCCTATGGAACTGTTCAGTCAGTCTACCTGCTTCTTTCTTAAAGTCTTCCTCCAGGGTAGAATTGCGCTTAATCCTGAGAAATTGGCTGTATGGTAAATTGCACTTTAAATGTTTAACATGGTGTGACTCAAAGTGTAAAATAGAATTTTTATCAGTCTTTTTGTGGAACGGACGAACTGCCAATTTGTCATTATGTATAAAGACTGTGGTGTCCAAATAATTGATCTCAGAGAGGCTGGCTTCATGAGTAAACTTAATGGATGTATGTATGGTATTTATCCATTGGAAAAAAGGTTCAACTGCATTAATATCATCCAAAATAAGAAAACAATCATCAATATAACGCTTGTAAACAATAAGATTCTTAAAGAGAGGATTAACATTCCCAGCCGCGATCCATTGTTCCTCAAACATCCCCATAAATAAATTAGCAACACTGGGTGCAAACGAACTCCCCATGGCTACCCCTTTAACTTGAAAATAAAAATCACATCCAAACCGAAAAAAACTTTTCTCAAAAATAATGTCAGCCAAATCAATAAGAAAGTGTGTAGGGGGAGTTTTGCAGGACCTTTTTTCCAATGCATTGATCAGGGCCAATCTGGCCTCCTCATGAGGGATGTTCGTGTAAAGGGCTTCCACGTCCATAGTCATCAGGACTGCTCCTAAAGGGATCTGTTTGTTCTCTACAATTTGAATAAAATTCCGGGTATCCTTAATGTATGACTCTAATTTAACCACTGCTGGTTTTAGGAAGGAGTCAATATATTTGGACAGGGGTTCCAATTGGGAATTAATCCCAGAGACTATAGGTCTCCCTGGTGGTGGGTCACCTGGCTTATGGATTTTCGGAAGTACATAAAAGATTGGTACTCTATGATATTTTTGACAAAGATATTGAGCTGTTTGTATTCCAATATAATCATATAAAAGTCCTTCATTCACAGTGGTCGATATAATTCTACTAATTTCATTAGATGGATCATAGTCTATTCTTTTATAACATTCCTCATTGCCTAGTTGTCTATTGGCCTCCATTAAATATTTTTCCCTGTCTTGAATAACTATACCTCCACCTTTATCCGCATTTTTAATAATAATTTCTTGTATGTTGGTAAGTTCTATAAGACTCTCCCACTGTTTTTTGGACATATTATATCTTTTTCTTGAACCTTTCTGTTCCAAAAGTAAAATATCCTCCAATACCCTGCGCTCAAATACCATTATGGAAGGATGTTGTATTGCTGGATTAAATTGCGATTTGACTTTAAATGGATTTACATCTGTAAAGGTCGCTCCTTCAAACATCATTTTCAATTTTATAAGTCTTATAAGTTTAAAGATATCTATTCTTGTCTGGAACGCATGGTACGTGGGGGTGAAAACAAAACCTAAGCCCAAATTGAGAACTTCCAGTTTTTCTTTATTTAAGGCAAGGCTAGACAGGTTCACTACCAGTTCTTCTTCTTGCCCCGTTTGTAACCCTGTCCTAGGCCTCCCTCTTTCCTGTTTTTCGCTCTTCTCTCTAAAAAAGGTCTCCTGTTATAACTTTCTTCACCTGAAGTTGTTGCCGAATCTTCAGCTTCAGTTGTGTCCATATCAGAGACCCGATCCCTTGTATCTGCCCATGATACTCTTTTAGTAGGGACATTGGCGTTAGGGGAACACCATTTATAGACCCTATTAAGGGTATAATCCCTCTGATCCCTATCCAATTTTTTGAGTTTGATTTCTCTTGTTTTTTCCTCATAGAGCCTAAGGTCCTCCTCTAGAGTTTTAAGTCTATTTTCAAATTCTTCCTGGCTAAAAGAATTTTTAAGTTTGTCCTCCACTACTTTAATCTCTCCCTGTATGGTGGTGGCCTCCCGAGATGCCTCTTCAATCACTAATAACATTAAATCAAAGGAACACTTATTAAGAATGGCTATCCATTTATTTTTGAATTCTTCATTGTTAAGGAACATAGCAGGTCCCTTTTGAAGTCTAAGACCTCGTGGGATAAGGTCCGCTTTACAATATTCCGTTAAGGATGCCGCATGAAGCGACATCCGAATTTCTTTCCTATTTAAAAAGTCTAATTGGGTCCAGTCTGATGGACTCCTGTTATCTCTCTTAAGTCCTGAACAATTTCCCAAAATTCTTTGTTTGTCTTCTTCAGAGAAAGCGAATCTTTGATTTAAAGATGACATGGTCCCCAAATTTAAGCTCATATAACAAAATATCACAAATGGACCCAGTAATTTTGTAAAGTCAACAATACATGAAAGAATTACTGTACATGTTCATACTTATTGAAAACACATTAGTAAGTCATGCTGGTTTCTACTTGATTTTAATAGGTGAACTTCATCCGAAGACAGAAGCCCAAAACGATGCCAAGGATGTTTAAAGATAGAACGTTTCGACTGAACGTCTTTTTCAACCATCCTAACAAAAGGAAGGGAATAAAGTTTTTTACAAAAACCGGAATTGTTTAGGACAATTTTACAATGTAACAATAAATTTTATGGTATACATACAGTTTGTAGTATTATTCTTTACTTCATGTTTCCATGCAAGGTACAAAAATTCTAAAGACAGAAATCACATTATTCATTTTAAAGCTCAC
>NW_015167537.1:407429-438231 GCF_001447785.1 Gekko japonicus | reverse complement strand
TTATTTAATAATAATAGGCATATTTGTATGGTTAAAATGAACTTAATTAACAGTTGAAAAATGTTTAAGCACTTTTGGCTTGTTGGTAAGGTGGCTTCTTGGGATCTAACATCATGTGACTTGAATAGAAAAATATAAGGAACCCATTTAGAGTTGTATATTTAAGATTTGCTATCCGAATAAAATGTTGTTAATCTTGTGAGAGCTGCTCTCAGCCAGTTATAGGTAAGATTTAAAGGAGTATTATTATTATTTAAAAATAAGATTTAAGGGCATGCTTTAAACATACATGTGAGCTTTAAAATGAATAATGTGATTTCTGTCTTTAGAATTTTTGTACCTTGCATCGAAACATGAAGTAAAGAATAATACTACAAACTGTATGTATACCATAAAATTTATTGTTACATTGTAAAATTGTCCTAAACAATTCCGGTTTTTGTAAAAAACTTTATTCCCTTCCTTTTGTTAGGATGGTTGAAAAACACTTCCGGTGATGTCAGGGGGTGTGGCCTTCTGTCACTTCCGGTGATGTCAGGGGGCGTGGCATATGCAAATAAGTTATGCTAATGAGTTATGCTAATGAGCTCCGGCAGCTCTTTTTCTACAACAAGACCCCTGGACGTGGCACAATATTCCTTCAAGCTCCCATAGGAATGCTGGTGGATGGGAGCTTATACGATATAACTATGCTGTTTCCCCCCCCCCAAACACACCCTTTCTTGGCAAACAAAGTAAGGCCTTTGGTTAAATTTGCCTGTTCACCTACTATAGTTTATAGCACAATAGCTTCTACAAAGTTTGGGCTTTGGAATGAAATCCTGGATGTAAGTTCAGGACAGAGTTCTTTGTCTCAAGTTCAAATACGAACTGGATCCACAACTTACCTGCTTTCTGTGCAGGAAAGAAAATGCAAAATATATTGTGAAGTGTAATATATTGTAAAATGACATCTGTTTCGGGGAGGGGGCCATGGCTTAGTGGTAGATAGGGTTGCCAACTCCTGCTTGGGAAATACCTGGAAATTTGGGGGTGAAGCCTGGGGAGGGTGAGGATTGGAGAAGGGAGGGACCTCAGCAGGGTGCAATGCCATAGCCTTCACCCTCCAGAGCAGCCATTTTCTCCAGGGGAACTGACCTATGGAGATCAGTAGTAATCCTGGGGGATCTCTAGCCCCCAGTGGGAGTTTGGCAACCCTAGTGGTAGAACACCTGCTTGGGACGCAGAAGATCCCCAGTTCAGTCCCCAGCATTTCCAGTTAAAAGGGTAGTAGGTTATGTGAAAGGCTTCAGAGAGCTTCAGAGAGCTACTGCCAGCCCAAGTAGACAATACTGAGTTTGATGGACCAAGGGTCTGGTTCCACATAAGGCAGCTTTGATGTGTGTACTCGTGTTTGTACCTTAGAGACTGAGATACCAGCATGGATATTTGTGTGCTTGCCTCCATCCACATCCACTTCAATAGAGTCCAGAAAATATGTTTTTAACAACACTGTAAAATTCTGTCTTCCTTGTGCACTGAGCAATTATGATGAAACCTGGCATTTATGCCATAATTCTGCATACAAAGTTCAAATCCCATGTCTGTTTTATTGAGAAACAAGAAACAAAAAAATATCTCTGAAGCACCACATTGCAATATTTGAAGGGAACGTGCTTTAATTGAAAAAAAAGAGAGAACTCTGAGTCCATTATTGAATGAAAAGGAAAAGCACTGAACCCAAGAAGTAAGAAATAAAATTAGCCAATTACAATGGCCATAAAATACAGAGCAGGTTGCTATGTGAATCATGCTTTTCAGCTGGAAAGTCTACCAGATGTTGGTAGTAGACATGCTTATTACAGAAAGGATGCAACTGAGAATTGGGATATATTTCCTTCAGCTGTGCTGTAATAAATACATATACAGTATACATAAATGGTTCTAATCCCTAATGACTGTTAAGAGGAAAAGAACATCCTAGATCCTCAAAATTGTTACTGGAGCAAATTATCTAGATGTAATAAACAGGAACAGGAGCAGCAGGCTTGTATGCAGCAGAGGTGAATTTGGTTGGCAATATAATGATAGCTGTCTCCTTCTGCAGTGCCTGAATGCAAGATAGGATTGTGTATTTTGCTAGCCCAAGGCAAAAACCCCTTGGGGAATCTATATAAGAACACTGTGTGCCCTTTGAAATGATGAGTGGCTGTTGCTGTATTTTTTATTCACTTAAGTGACCCACCCCCTCAAAAGGTGGAGTTTTTGTTGTGCTTGAACGTCTCTGCTGAGTGGTGATTGTGTGGATCCTGGTTATCATCCAGCATTAATTACAGTATTTGCATGTGGCCTAGAGATGCTAGGATGGTTTCAGCATTTTGCTGTTTTCATACAGCCCTTCCTACTTATCTCATCACAGTAGTGATCATTATAACACAATTAGGCACATTTATCACTTATTGATGAGTTCTTTAGTACCAGCTGTATTCCTGGAGCTTGATACTAAGTTGCAGGGGGAATCTTTCCATTTCCATCAAAAAGGGCCTTTGAATCATGAACCCCATGTTCTCCAAAATGCCGGGCAAAATCACAGGCTGACCCCTGCGATTTCCCCAAATGCGGGAAACTCGACTGCATAATTTGTGGTAGTAAGGATTGTTTGTGAATTATGAGAAATGTTTCTTTGGAATAAATGTTCTGCAGAGTACACAGAGACTGGCTTTTACAAGTGTGTGCTTCTATGAATCACAAGTTCAGGGCTTATGAATATGATTGTTTTGCTTGTGGCTGCATGTGTTCCTTTGCCTGTGGCAGTTCCTTGATCCCAGTGAAGAAAATGTAGCTTTCTGTCTGTCATTACTGAGGCTAGCAGTTGCCAGGACCCCCTGGCCAGTGATGGGGGATTAGGGTTGCCAGCCTTCAGGTGGGGCCTGGAGATCTCCCGGTTTTACAACTGATCTCCAGCTGACTAAGATCAGCTCCCCTGGAGAACAGGGCTGCTTTGAAGGGTGGACTTTATGACACTGTACTATGCTGAGGCCCCTCCTCAAACCCTGCCCTTTCCTGGATCCACCCCCCAAAGTCTCCAGGTATTTTCCAACCCAGACCTGGCAACCCTATGGGGGATGGGGGGTAGGATTGCCAGATCCAGGGTGGGAAAGTCCTGGAGAATTGGGGATGGAGCCTGGGGAGGACAAGACTGTTGGAAATATGTGTGTGTTGCAAGGTCTAATTCAGACATTATAGGGTTAAACTGTTTACCTTGTGTGCTATTGTTTAGCCTGACCTGGAAGGGAAACCTGGCTCAGAGCCAATGGGAAGAAAGCCCAGGAAATCTCAGTCTGTTTACTCACAATCATTGGTTAATATATCCAGGTGATTTCCTTCTAGGGGTCAAGAAGAAGAAGAATCTCCATTACAGTTGTTGTTGAGAGACTGTGTGGTTGGTCTGTTCTGTAGCTGTAGAGATGTAGCCTTAGGTCTTTTATTTTGTCGCTTTCCCTGTGTACCCTTCCCTTAGAAATAAACATTTGTTGTTGTTGTTCAGTCGCACAGTCGAGTCCGACTCTTCGCGACCCCATGGACCAGCTCCCGCCAGGCCCTCCTGTCTTCAGAAAGACAGAAAGAAATGCCTCCACTCCAGTGAAGCAAAGATCCATTGCAAACTCTGAATATTTTTGCCAAATTTTGCAACAAAGACCTTCCTCCAAAGCATTGATTTTCTCCATGGGGACTGATCTCTGTAGTCTCGAGTTGAACTGTAATTCCATCTGAAGACTGGCATCCTTATTGGGGCCCAAAATACATGTTACATTTTACATGGTATCTCTACAGGAACTAAGGCTTACCAGGTACCAACTAATAGCAAGTAAACTCCTGGTAATTGTTGCCGATGCCCGCTCGTGCTCATTTGGTCAGTGGGTGGAAGCAGGCTGACAAAATAGGGAGTGGGGGGGGGGTAGCAATTTGAATTGCCATATGATGACATAATTTCCAGCATGACCCGTAAGTGCCGGAATTACACCAGAATTATTCTAGTACTCACTCAGAAACTCTACAGATGTTTGGGGCGAGTGCTAGAGCATCGCATTGGTGTGGTGCTATTGCTTCCAGTGATGGGAGCGACATCATCATACAGCAACAAGGATTGCCACCTCCCCTGCAGTAAATACCCACCTCCCCCCCAATTCCCCCCCCCCGGGTTGCCAGGCAGGCAGCTGCAAGTTCCCTGAGGCAATTCAATTTAGAAGTGCTGCAGGGGCCTGATTGAGATACGGACTGTCGCATGGAAGAAGGAGGAGCTCCCAACCCAAACCAGCCCAGTGGAGGCATTATTTGTCCTATCAGGGGACTGCATGTACATTGAGTACTTGCATATGCAGCCCCCTGATGAAGCAAATAATGCCCCTGGACTAGTCATTTTGGGTCAGGCAAAAGGTGCACGAGGAGGCACGAGGGCTCCCGACCAGAATTGGGCTGCTATGATGCTTTTAAATTAACTTGGCATGGGGGAACTCACAGCTGGACTCCTGCTGCAAGTCCCCCTTGGGACCACATGCTGAACGTGCAAGTCCCCCTTGGGACCACATGCTGGACCACATGCTGTACTCTGGCCCAGAAATTGCTGTTTCGAATACCACTGAAAACCATATTAAATATATGAGAATTTATGGCATGAACATGTGATAGCTGGCTATTCTGTCAGAAGAATATGCAATATCCTTGGAACCAGGACCAGATTTGTGAAGGCTTTAGAAATGGAGCAAGTCTCTCAGGGTGTGTGTGTGTGCATGTGCACGTTAGGCTCTGGGTACAGCAGGTTTTTCTCACAACTTTAAAAGCAAAGAAAAGAAGAAAAAGCTAGTACTGAAGGAATACCCTAGCTGGTGGGAGTCAAACTTTCCTCTTCCTTTGCCCATGCCAATTTTTATTGTTCGCCGTTGCTGCTATTTACAGTGTTAACCAAAAAAAAAAGTGCTCTGTCCTTTACATTTGTTAGACTGGGTCTGGTTTGTTGTGCATTGTGCTCAGATTTCACTCTATGCAAACATCACGGTTCTATTTGGTGACTTTTACATCCTTTTTGCAGAAGATTGCTTGAGACTTCAGAAAATCTAGCTCAAGGCCTTGACTACAAGAATTATAACAAGAGCAGTTGAATTCCCTGGAAACAGACATGTTTAAACAAGAAACCTTTAAGGATTTTACTGTCAGCTCTGGTTATAAAAAAAGAACTTAAAACAAACAGAAGAAACCAGTGTATTAAATAGAGGGGAATATTAGCATAATAGGTGGTTGTTAAGAGTACTTCTTTGAATGGATTTGTAGATCACTGATTAGTTCTTATTTTTTCTAAAATGTACTACTTTTTCTCTAGGTAAATAAATCAGCATGGATCTGCCCCACACCCATTATGAGGGAAGTTATGAGTTTCATATATTTTGTGGTACAACACTGTCAAGTTGCTTCCCGAATGCTTAGCAACAGGTGCGTCTTAGCTGTTTTTCATTAAAATACTGCAAGATTTCCAGAGCATCAGGCTTGTGATTCACTTTGCCATTTTCTTCAATTAAAGCATAGGTTTGCAAATGTGGCTCAGCACAGAACTAAATATGACTCTTTAAAAGTGTCTTTAAAAAAGAAAGTGGAATCTTTAAGCTATATTGGAGGGGTAAGTGCTAGAATTACCAGGGTGCAAAGGGGATTTTTAAAAGCTATATTGGAGGGGTGAGTGCTAGAATTACCAGCGTGTGAAGGGGATTTCAGGAAAAGATCAAGGGTTTCTTAAGAGATGCTACAGAAAGGGAAATGATTGAAGTGCACAGCTACAGTGATTCCAAATGTGATCCATGAACACATTTATGCCACTAAAACAATTATGCAGGGTGCGCCTGTGTATGAGACCCCATGTGGGCCACTTCCTAATAAAGGATTCGTGACAACCAGTGTTTGATCCACAGAAACTTCAAGGATTATTAATCAACCTGTCAATTTTCAGTAATATGAAGGTGTATATTTTCAGTTATGCAAACAGACTTTCTTATACTAGCTCTTTGATTATCTCTTGCTCTAAATTTGGACATACTTTGGCTCTTTAATTATTAAAATTTGCTAATCTCTGTCTTTGGATGTCTTAGGATCCAAAGAGTCTCTCTGGTAGGGTTGCTAGCTATGATTGGGAAATACCTGAAGATTTTGGGGGTGGAGCCTCAGGAAGGTGAGGAGTGGAGGGTGTGGGATATAATGCCATAGAGTCCACCTTCCAAAGCAGTGATTTTCTCCAGGTGAACTGATCTGTGTCCCCTGGACATCAGTTGTAATACCACATCTCCAACCACCACCTGGAGGTTGGCAGCCCTATGTCTCTGGGACCTGAGCTTGCTAGGTGGGATTTTGACAGCCATATCAGACAGTTCTTTTAAAATCTTCCTAGTTTCAAAAGTAGTTTGCTATGTGATGAGAGAGGGAGATTTGTTTGTTTGCTTAGAAATGTGAAACAGTATAACCTTTACTTATAAAAACAGAACAAAACAACAGAAGTATTCTCTTTCATTTTAATTTTCCAGTCTGATTGGAACAAAAGTATATGTGAAGCTTGTTCAGTTATTAACATAATCTGTTAAAAGAAAATTTTGCTATTGCAGCCGATGTCTCAGTTTACTCTTTTTGAATTTAAGAGGATATATGGGGAAGAATCACATTGGGATTAATTAGGCATTATTTTACAGATAATATCCAAACAGGAAAACAAGCAGAAAGTTGGAACTTCAGCATTTGACATACTGAGAACTATTCTTATTCTATTTCTTGCAGACGTTGTCCTGCCATAATTCCTATAATACTGATAACCTGGTTTCATTTCCAAGAAATGTGAGATCCTGTTGCCCCCCCCCCCCAGTTGGAATAACGAGACAGACAACAGTTTGGAAGTAAATAAGGGCCACTTTTTAAACTATTTAACATAACACTGCGGCAAGGAACCAGCTAAGCGAGCATGGAACAGGCAAGGCAAGCCTAACCAGTGCCGCTGCTGCCTCAAGCCCAGGGGTGCCGCGCCAAATCCCTGTCCCGCCCCAGAGAAAACAACTGCACTGTTGACTCCCTGCTCCAAGAACAAGGGTCCCCGCTGCTGTGACCGCCGCCACTGCCGCCTCTAGAGGCATGCCGCAGCCATGAACGTCACCTGGCGCTGGATCTCCTGTGCTCTGCTGCAGCCGCTGTTGCCCTACGAAGCACCTAGTGTGCTCTTATGAACTCATACTTATGAGGGCCTGAAGTTTGCTAGTTATGTGCAACTGAACTGCAAGGTGGCATCAAGTCATGCCAGCTATAGACACAAGTCCAGTAGAAGAAAGCCTTCCTGTGAAACGCTGTGCCTATGATTACTGCATGCCACCAACCCACTCTCCTGCAGTAAGGTGGACCAGCTCCCTAGCCATGTATAGCATTGGGAAACTAAGCAGCTATCATGCCAGGCCAGACGACAGGGGACCCAAACTCCATGAAGAGTCCCTTCTCCTTACACGTAGGCAACATGTTTGTCCCCACCTAATACATCACCAAGTCGAAACTGCAGCCATAAGACAAGAAGAGAACAATGGCTCTGGCCAGCACAAGACATAATCCCATCAGGTGCCACTGTCCAGACTAGTTTTCCATTAGATTCAACATTGCCCACTCCTGTAGACCTTCGACCTCAGCACGTCAGCATATTTTTTGGCCAGACTAGCAGGAGGTGTGCCAAGAGAGTTGGCCAAGCTTAGCCCACCCCTCAACCTCCTAATAAAAGGGAGCACTCAGCATCAGCTCTCTCTCTCTCTCACCTACTTGCACTCCTGCTCCCTTACCTGACCCTCCCTCCTACCCGAAGCCTCCGACTCTTGGTTGCGCAGCCAGAGTCTCATTGTGCGCCTGCCGGTTCAGGACACCCTGGCATCTCATAGTCCCCTCCCTTTCCTGAGATTCACTCCATCCAACTACGGACAGGCAGAGTATCTCCCATCATCAAAATATCCTGCTAATGTGAATGTGCTCTTCTCTTCTATCTGTATTTCCTAGACGCTGTATAATTGTGTGTGCGCTTGCATTATTGTATGATTGAAATATCTTCAGTAAACAACCCATTTTATACTGACGTCAGTATTTGCCTATTGCCTGGTTTAAGATCATAACTCCCCATATTAAATAATGATTTACAGCAGTTTGGTTAACACCGTGGCCGAGGAAACAGCTCCTGATGGGCCAGAGGCATTGAAGGTAAGGCGTCCCTCTGGCTCTTTGTGCTTGGAACTGATCAGCCTGAGCACGAGTCTATGACTGCTTTGGGCGGGAGCGGAGCCCAGCCGTTTAACTGAGCCAGCTCCCACCCACCCACAGGTATCTGTTGCTGCCCCGGCAAAACAGCCCCCGGACCTCCAGCAGCTCCACCGGGAGCTCCATTCTCATCTTTCCTGCAGCGGTATGGAAGGGCTGTTGTACTGCCTTCCATTCTTGGGCCAGTAACCACAAGGAGCCAATGATATGTGCAGAAGGCAGCTTGGATTCAGCTTTGGGCAGAGACTATTGTAACTAGGGCCAGTTCAACTCAATCTGCTACTCCAAGTGGTGGGAGCACAGCATGAAAGAAGTTGGCCCCCCATTCATGCTTCCCTGCTCCAAGATGACCCATGAGTGGTGGGAGCCATACAAGGACCTCTGAGCAGCAATGGTATAAGACAGAAGGAATGCTGGTCTACCATATATGGCTAATGTAAGAATTAGCACAATGATGTGCTGTGGCTGGGGAACACAGTGATTTCTGGGAGATCTCCAGGCCCCACAGGGAAATTGGCAACTCCAGTGACCATGAAAGGGAAGATTGGGATATGTATTTTGGCAACTCCAGTGACCGTGAAAGGGAAGATTGGGATACGGTATGTATTTTGGCAACTCCAGTGACTGTTTAAGGGAAAATTGGGATATGTATTTTACCTCAGGACACATTCAATGACTCCCAACAGCAAACTGTTTAGAATGTTAGAGGCAAAGGCCAATCAGGCCGCATATGCAAACAACCTCTGTGTTCTGACTGGCTATTGGGGGGAGAGGAACAGCTAACTGTTTAGAATATTGGAGGCGAGACTCAGGCAATTCAGCCAGTGGACAGGGACAGCTTCTGAGTGACAGATCAGGGAGCCAACTGATTTGGGAGTGTGTAGAATGTTCAGGAGAGTCCATGACCAAAACAGAATTATTATATATAGAGATTTTTATGTCATTTTTTTTACAATGGGGCCCAAAGAAACTTACATAATTCTCCCCCATTTTATCCTCATAAAAACCCTGTGAAGTATGTTAGGCTGAGAGTGTGTGATTGGCCCAAGGTCACCCAGTGATCTTCTACAGCACAGTAGAACTTCAAACCTCGAATTCCCAGAATATAGTCTGAAGCTCTAACTACCATACCATTTTAGCTGTTTAGCAAGCAGCCAGGGATCAGTGAGTCATGCAAGTCATGTGGTAGCAAGCTGTAAGGTGGCTGCTGTCTCTAAGTCCTCCCTCAAAGGCCAAAACAGCCCTGGAAAAGGCCCTGCTCTGTCCCCCTGCCTTTTACTAACAGAAACCAAGGCCTAATTACTGGCAATACTGTTGTGTTTGCCTAGCAATGGCCACTGTGCATGTGCTTCTTAACGCTACAGACATTCCTTTCATCATTAGGGGGGAGGGCTATATATATTTCTCATGGCTCCAGTCTCTAGATTTTTGTATACACAGATGGTGCCATGTTGAGAATTAGATATATTGATAATGCTCTGCAATGTTACAGGTCCTGCAGCATTATGAATTCATTCTCTCACCCAGACATTAATTAGTGATCTATGAAGCAGAAACCAGGAAGCAGTATCCATTTGTGACTTGCAGGTTGACAGCAAACCCAGCATTATTATGATCTGATTTTGGACACACCATCTGGTCTAGTCTGTATCACTGAGATTTGGTTTGATGCCAACTGCTACCCTAGGTTTTACCTCCAAGAGGGGTTCTGATACTGATGAGCAACATGGCAACAACAGCAAATTCATGGTCTCATTAATTCTGTTTATGCCATCATTGTATGACAGTGTTGTCTTGGTCCATCTGCTTGCTTTCATCTTATTTATAGTTTTGTAGGCAAAGCCAGAATGGTCTAGAGTTTATTCTCACTGGAGGCATGGCCAGGGTAGGCAAAGAGAATATGAGCAGCATGGTATCATCACAATACAATCCCTGCCTTGACAAAGATCCTGTTCATGCCACTGTCTTTGTTATGCAAGCTGTGATGGGCATAGCTGACATGGCAAATATCATATCTGCCAATATTTCACAGAGGAACATAAGGACATGGGTGTAACATCCCAGTTCTCATACCCAGGATCTCTGCCCAATTCCCTGCTACTACATATAGCTGAAAGTTGCATTCTGTTGCTGCTGTATTGGTTGATTCTGAGACAAGCTGTTTACCATTGCTTTAAAATTCAAGTGTGTCCTTAATCTTTAAAGACATATTTGAAAATAAATTACATTAAAGTGTGTTATCAAAATTTAACTAGACAAACCCCAATACCAACTTGAGGGACAGTCCTGAAAAAACAGGGAGTGTCCTTGGTATGCAGGAATAGCTTACAAGCAGAGGTCATTTCGGGGGGGAACGCGGGGGAACACAGTTCCCCCGGGTGAGGTGCAGGGGGTGGGGCATATGACGAAGCCCCACCCCCTGCTTCCGGCCGCCCCACTTCCAGCCCTCATTTAGCCAGGAGGAGGCAGGAGAAGAGGGGAGGGTAAGTTGCTTCCTCCCTGCCTCTCCCACCCCTGCCTGCCTGGGGCCAGGGAGGGCCTTGGCGGGGCTTCCTCACACTCCCGCTGGCCTTGCAGGTCCACCGCCGGGCCCCTGATGTCAGGGGGTGTGGCATATGCTAATGAGTTATGCTAATGAGTTCCCCTAGCTCTTTTTCTACAAAATGACCCCTGCTTACAAGTATGCAAATTGGGTTCCAATGACCTATTACTGAGATTTCAAGTAAGCTGTCTCGGTAGGATTTTCTTGTTGCCGTGAAAGTTTTATGGAGAAAAAAATAATTTACAGGAATATGTAGGCAATGCTTATCATGAAGATTCATAGCTCGGTAGTATGAGACTGCAGGTTCAGCTCTGAACACCTCTAGAAGATCTCATATATCTCAAAAGAAATACAGTCAATCTGAAGAACTGTGCATACACATGAAAGCTTATACCCAGAATAAACTTTGTTGGTCTTAAAGGTGCCAGTGGACTATGGATAGTAATTTTTTAAAAAAATCAGTATACTCATTAATCTTTAGAGTGCAATATTCTTTGAGACTTTCTAAGTAACTGAATGTTATATCCATCATTTTACCATTATTTATTTCGTTAAACTGTAATATAAGAAGAACCAAACTTCAAAATATGTGGGGAAGAAAAGAGAGAAGATTATCATATCAGCAATTTTTCCCAAGATAAAATTTCCCCTAAAGTATATGTTAAGTTCATACATGTTTGAGCATATCAATTTTCTTTTAATCTCTCTCCTCTTTCTCCCCCCCTTAACTGATGCTCAGCTGTTCCCTCAACACTCAATCTGTGCAGTCCTGTACAGTTACTCCAGTCTAAGCCCACTGAAATCAAATGACTTGAACTGAAATACCTCTTTATGGTTGTTGTGGAAAGTGCCATACTTACTCCTGTATGTGGCTTACTGTTGGATCCCCAGGCATTCGAAATAACTCCACGTTTGATTCAAAGCAAGGTTTATTTCAAAGCGATGGTTCAGACAGGAACAAGGACATTGTTAGGAATGACTACCAATACACAGGTATAACATAATAAAGGGATTTGAACCATGTTGGGCCAATGAGGCCAGTTCCCGCTGGCGGGAATAGAACTCAGAAACGCGCGCCTATTCCATGGGAACGTAACAGTTCAGTACCATCAACACAGGTTCAGTTCACAGGGTAGATAACCATAACAAGCTCAGCGAAGCTCCGACTCCCCCCACCAGCTGCATGACCTTGGCCAGTTCCGCAAAATACAAAGAAGCATAATAAAGCTGCAGAAACCCAGGGGGAGACATGTGAAGCAGGTAACATCAGATACAATGGCAGCTAGCTGACACTTACTCCTTTAGGGCACTTCCACCTCTTTCATCATCTTAGGCTGATTAGGCAGTTGGTTCCCTTCCTCGACCACGCTGACCTGGCTACAGTGATCCACGCAATGGTCACCTTGAGACTAGACTACTGTAACGCTCTCTACATGGGGCTGCCTTTGTTGCGGATTCAGAAGCTACAGCTAGTGCAGAATGCCGCGGCCAGGCTGTTGATGGGTCTCCCCAGATGGGAACACATCCAGCCTGTGCTGAGGACAGCACAGGCTGGATATGGCAGCCCCTACCTGGTGGAATGAACTCCCAGAGGAGATCAGGGCCCTGCAGGACCTTTCGCAGTTCCGCAGGGCCTGCAAGACGGAGCTCTTCCGCCAGGCACATAATTAGGGGCTGCCGCCGCCACAGTGCACGGCCCACAAAGTCATCATTGAGCAGCTGCCATAAGAGTTGACGAGCAGAGTAACATCTAGGCACTTTTATGCTGGAAGCTGGAAATCCATCTGAAAGCATTCCTCTTGATTGAATTTTAACCGCCGCCAGCACTTTGTAATGTATTATTTTAATTGTTATGTTTTAATCTGAATTATGTATGTTTTTATCATGTATTTATGTTATTGGAAGCCATCCTGAGCCTGCTTGCGGGGAGGGCGGGGTATAAATCAGACAATAAATCATCTTAGGCTGATTAACCAAATAAATAAATACAACGTATGCTGACTGACCTCGTAGGGTCTTCAAGGCAAGAGACCAACAGAGGTGGTTTGCCATTGCCTGCCTCTGCATAGCAACTGTGGACTTCCTTGGTGTCCTTCAAAGTAGTACCTAGGGCTGATCTACTTAGCTTCTGAGATCTGACAAGAAGATCAGGCTAGCCTGGACCATCCAGGCCAGGGCAAATCTGTACAGCTAGGGTCCCCAACCTTTTTGAGCCTATGGGCACATTTGGAATTCTGACACGGCATGGTGGGTGCAACAACAAGACGACTGCCACAGGAGGTGGAGCCAGCCACAAAATGATTGCTACTGCTGAACTTCAGTAACAGTGCATATCCTTGTGCTGTGTGGAAGCTCCTGCCAAAGCAACATTTAAAAAAAATCTACACAGCTAATCAAATCTCCAATAAGCCAATCAGAAGCCCTGCAGGGCAAAAGCTCTACTTGGCCCCACCCACTTCCTAAAAACAATTGGTGGGTGCCAGAAAAGGTGTCAGTGGGTGCCCTGGCACCCGTAGGCACCATGTCGGAGTCCCCTGCTATATAGGATTGCGCTATATGTCTCCTAGAGAGTAATGAGAATGCTTAATCCTCACCAAGATAGTTTTTGGGGGTGCCACTTTTTTTGTTGAAAAGGTAGTATTGTTCTGCATACTTAGAAAGTGCCTGAATTCCCTTTTTTATTGGGGATCACTCTTTTGATGCCCTACTCAACTGTAACAATTGTTGTTAGAAGGAAAAGGCTGGGGTCCTGTGAGGAATTGGGGGAGAAAACAATTTGGTAACATAATCACACCTCAAAATGCCCAACAGTTTGAGCAGACTAATTTCATCTTCCATCTCTCCTTTCCTTTGACTGGATCTCAGCTACTCTCAACATGCTATACTCCTGGAACACATACAATCCTCGTTTTTTCCACTTTGATTTACAAAGTTATATTTCCACTTTAATTTGCAAAGTCATATTTTTCTGCATATGTGGAAAGTTTCCTGCCTTCCAGTCAGTGACCTGGTTTGGTTGCTTTCACGACAAGCACAAGAGCCAGTCACATTGCTACTAGATAATAGTGGAAAGGATAAATAGAAAGATAAACATGGAACTCCTAATGTCTAGTATGCATGGAACTAACAGGTGCTTTCTCAGTATTTTCTTTGTAGTGTGTGCCCATGTGCGCATGTCAGTGTGCTTGTGAATGAACAAAGACGAACAACTGTAAGAGGCCAAGAGAAGTGCTGGTAGACATTGGGCATGTCAGTATATTGCTAAACACAGCTGGAATATGACTACAAATTGCATAGACCTCTAAATAATACAGCAGATACTTGGCAACAATGAGTTCTTTAGGACACAAGCAGGCATTTCTTGGTGCATATTAGAACTGTAAAGCATGCTCTCATTTGGTAATTTTTATGTTTTAGACAGAGAGATTTACAGGGAGATAATTATTACATAAATATAGAGAAAAGCTAATTAAATTGGTATAAAAGCATAATTAAAAATAAAGATAATTTCCCCCTGTTCAATTACTTCTGGCTTCATAGATTTGTGTTCTTTTCTACATTGGCTTGTGGAGCTGCCTTCCCCCTGCAGCTTGTTGAGGTTGGAAATATTATTATTTTACCCTTCTCCAAGGGGGGAGGCAGTAGTCCCCTTGGTTTGACAGACTCATCTACATGGATGACTTCCTTTTCCCCACAGATAAATATGATCATGTTTCTCTGCTTTGGGTTTCTTTTTGCCACCCACCTTTTATTTCTTACATTCAATTTAATATTATCTTACATACCTTTGAATACTGTCCATTCTTTATCTGAGGCTTCTTCTCCAATTTCTTTACCTTTTCATTCATGGTTTTGGCTTTCTTTGTTGCTTGTTAAACCTTGTATATCTCATTGTGCTTCTTTTCTTACTCCATGTATACAAAACTATTTACCAACCAATGTTCATTTAACAGAATCTTCTCCTTTTAAAAATGCCATGATGTTGAATATCCATTTCAGCTAGCCTATTTCTGGTTACTCCAGATCTTCACTTCGCCCAGCTTTTAATTTTTAAGGCTTATTTCAATCTAAATTAGAATGTAAACCCACTATGCATAACACACTGACCATTTTTATACACTGTATAGATAAGGGGTGTCAAACATGCAGCCTGTGGGCTGCATCAGGCCCTCAGAGGGCTCCATTCCGGCCCACAAGGACCTGGCTGTTTCCTGCTTCATTTTCCAGTTTTGCTGCTGCTACCACATCGCAGCTTGCTTTACCAGTCTCTCTCAATCACACAGGAGAGATAGGTAGGCAAGCCTCTCCTGTGCGATTGAGAGTCTGATAAAGAACTGGCTGAGGCTCCTCCCCCTCCTCCTCCCGGGGGGAGGGAGGGAATGACCCAGAGCTTGCTTCCTGGCCAGGCTGCAGGAGACAAAGGGCAGCCTTTCTTTCCTTCCACTGGCTGAGGCTCCTCCCTGAAGGGAGGGAGGGAACGAGGGAGAGCTTGCTTTGCTGGGCTGCCTCAAACAGGAGAAATACCAAGCACCTGTAAGACCAACAAAGTTTTGTTCAAGGTATGAGCTTTTGTGTGCCTTGCAACAGTGTGTGTGTGCTTTGTTGGGTTCTTTATGCCAGGGCTGTCCTGGGTGCAACTGGGTTCCCTCCCCCTTTACACTGTATTTATGCCCTCATGATCTAGTCTTTCTCAGTAAGAAAGCAATGTGAACTATTTTAGAGGAGGAATAACAACAAGCCAGTGAGGTGGATTAGGCTGAGAGCATGTGTTCAGACCAAGTTCACCCAGTTCATTTCCTTTGTAGGAAGTTGTAGTTATTTCTCTGGGGAAGACTATAGTTTTGTAGACAAACACATGGCCCTCAGTCTGTGTCAGGATGCCTTCTCATGTTCTTGACCAGAATATGAAACAACTTATATACAAAAGGTTGCAATGCCTAGCCATTTCATGTTTTCCCCTGGGTCCTAGGCTCAGAACACTGAGCATGACATTTCTGTAATGAATGTGAATAAATCAAAAGTAGGTTTACAGCTTACAGATACATGCCTGAACAGCATACTCCAGATTGCTACAGCACAGATATTTTGATGCAATAATTCAAAGCAAGAGGTGTCAGTTATCAGAGACTGTTAAAAAAACAAAATATTGCAAGAATGTTAGTGTTTTAAGTATGTTTTATTTAAAGTTTTAAAAATCTTTAATTGTGTTTGTCTGCATCCTTTCTAAAGTTTATATCTTCGCTACCTGGCATTACATTTTATGACACACATATCCCAGCACAACAAGGTCTCATTTATGTTAGATCTGGCCCTCATAACAAATGAGTTTGACACCCCTGAGAATCTAGTTTTCCAGGAATTGTACAAATAATTATAATTATTGCCAGGGTACCATCTCCTACAGGAGACCTCAGTGGACCCATGCCCAGCTCTTGAATCTAATCTTGCAGGGCAACTAAGCCACATGATGGATTTGGTATTTATGGAGGAAAAATTACCTCAGCAGTTACTATTAGGAAATGATGTCACTCTTACCAGGCTTTATTGAGATTTACTATTAATTTAGTATATTCCTAGCCAACTCTCCAGGACAAGACTGTCTGAAACAGCCCACAATAAAATCAAACAGAATAAAACCATTAAAGCAATCAACAGTTAAACAAAAAAATAATCATAAAGCTGCCTAGCATAAAATAACACTTCTGGTGCAAAGAACCCAGCAACCCCAGATCATAACCAAGGACAGAAAAGTATAAAAAGTATCCAGTAACCAAACTAAACATCTGTATGGACATTAAACAGATGGTACAATGTATGGCCAGCTTAGAAGACACTGGAACTGAAAGTGGAAGGAAATAAATGTGTCTTAGCCTGCTGCCTAAAAAACAAAAGGGCAATGGGTTGTTCTGGTCTGCCCCCTTTTCTACAATCCAAGCCCAATTGCATTATTTTGTCTTACTGGGAATATTTGCTATTAGATTTAAATGTTACTATATTTTGTTATCCAGTCATTGATTGCTGATTCTATTATATTTTGTAATCCACATTGCTTGATTAAAAGCCAGGGTGGGAGCCTCACTGCACCAGCCAGCCCAGCCACCCACAACTCTGCTGCTGAAGGAGAGCCAAGGAGGCAGGCAGGTGCATCTCTTTACTTACGGGGCTCCCAGGGGTCGGGGCAGGGAGGGGGTCTGGCATCCTCCCAGGGAGGGGTGGGGGTCATCTGTGAAGAACGTAGCCCCACAGCCCCCATGGCTACGGGCCTGATCTGCGCTAGACCCTTTTCAGTCTGGCTTCAGGACAGACTATGGGATAGAGACAGCACTGGTTGCCGTAATTGATGATCTCCATCTGAATGTAGACAAAAGCTGCACCTCACTTATATTCTTCATACATTAATCAGCAGCCTTTGATACTGCAGACCATGCTATCTTGTTGAGATGTCCAGAGGTAGAAGTCAAAATGAAAGGATGTGCTTTGAATTGGTTTAAATTGTTCGTTATGGGTAGCACTCAGAGGGTTGCTGTTGGAGACCAGTTGTCATCAATGTTGGACCAGCCTTGTGGGGGTTATTCAGTTATCATTTATTTACAAAATTTGTATGCTGCCTTTCTGCCCTTACAAGAGCACTAAGGCAACTAACAAACATACATAATAAAACAACATTTTTAAACCAATAAAATCAACCCCTCCCCAAAACAAACATTAAATAATTTAAAAACAGAGTTAAAATGCATACAAAACATAGAAACAGCAATTAAAACATTGGTTATGAAGAAGGGATCACTGACGAAATGCCAAATGAAACAAAAACAGCGGGGGACAGACAAATCTCCCTGGGGAGAGAGTTCCAGAGCTTTGGTGCCATGACCAAAAAAGCCCTCTCCTGATTGCCACCCACAATCTCAGAAGGTGCCTGTTCATGCACATTCTCTGCATGACTCTCACCTTGTGGAACAGCCTGGTGGTCAAGAAGGTCCCCACACTGCTAATCATTTCACAGAATGTGCAAAACAGAATTTAAAAAAAGGGATTAGAACTATAATAATATGGAACATCTCAAGAGATTAGTTCTTATTAGTATTGCAGCCTACTGCTGTGCTTATTTTACATATCACTGCCCCTCCCACTGCACTCTTCTCTAGCTTTGTAATCCCACTTCTTCATTCTTAGAAAGGGTGTTTTTTTAAAAAACCTTAGACAGTTTTTGTTGCATTGTTTCCCAGTTCTCTAATCCTATTTATTTATTTATTTATTTAAATTTATAACTCACCCTCCCCGCGAACGGGCTCAGGGTGGTGTACAGATGGGACCAATGCCCAATACATAAAACATTAAAACTGCATTTTAAAAACATTCAATACAACATAAGTGCTCTCCACAATATCTAACAAGGGAACAGATGACGTCATCAGGATGGTATCCTTAGTGGCCACAGCTTCACACAGTACCACCATTTTAGTGCTCACGGCGAGTTGGTAATAAATGGCTAGGACAGATAGTAATAGTTGTAGACAGGTGGTAACAGTCGTGGCGGCTCCTACTCAAATGCCTGGCAGAAGAGCTCCGTCTTGCAGGTCCTGCGGAACTGTGCAAGGTCCCGCAGGGCCCGGATCTCCTCTGGGAGCTCATTCCACCAGGTAGGAGCCGCCACCGAAAAAGCCCTAGCCCTAGTCGCTGCTAGTCTGGCCTCTTTGGGACCTGGAACCACCAGGAGATGTTTAGTCCCGGACCGTAGTGCTTGTTGGGGAACATATGGGGAGAGGCGGTCCCGTAGGTATGTCGGACCCTGGCCAACTAGGGCTTTAAAAGTAAGAACCAGCACTTTGAAGTGAATCTGGTATGCTATCGGCAGCCAGTGCCGGGCTTTCAGCACAGGCTGGAAGTGTGCCCCCCTAGGAAGGCCCATCAACGGCCTGGCTGCAGCATTCTTCACCAGCTGCAGCTTCCAGATTTGCGACAAAGGCAGCCCCATGTAGAGAGCGTTACAATGGTCTAGCCTCGAGGTGACCGTCGTATGGATCACTGTGGCTAGGTCGTCATGGTCGAGAAAGGGAACCAACTGCCGAGCCAGCCGAAGATGGTAAAAGGCCGCTTTGGCAGTGGCTGCTACCTGGGCCTCCATAGATAATGTGGAGTCCAGGAGCACCCCCAAACTCCTAACCTCCAACGCTGGTCCTAGTCCTACTGCATTGTTTAGTGGAGATCTTTCCTGTTTCTGAATTGTTTTCCATATTGTTTTTGTAATCTACTTTGAGTTACAGTGAGAAAGGCAGGTTCTAAATAAAGAAGAAGAAGAAGATGATAAATAATTAATTGGTGGGCAAAATGTTACAGGAAAAGGCAGCCCTTCAGTTAGCCTGAAGCACAATGTTCTCAATCCATTTAGGGCTTCAAAAGTGAGAACCAGGACTTTGAATTCTTTAGTTCTTTAGGCTAGTGTAAGGGTGATATATCTTCCATATATCCATTCCCTTTTAGAAATCTGTATGTTTTGTAGTAATTAAACTTTCTGAACAGTCTTCAAAGGCAGCCCAGTGTAAAACACAATAATCTAATCTGGATGTAATCAAAGCATGGATTACTGTGGCCAAACCATGTTTCTCAAGGAATGGCTGCAGCTGGTTACAGGCGTTATATGCTACAGAAGAAACCTGTATTTTCAAGCATAGGCATGGCTTGAGCATCACCCCCAAGCTATAAACCTGCTTTTTCTGAGGGAAAGCAACCTGATCTAGAATGGGATCGTTTTCTGGTTGGGGTATATCATTGACCAACAGCACCTTGGTCTTGTCTGGAATTTCAGTTTACAGGTTGTCATCCATCCCATTATCTTCTCCAAACACTTGTTCAGGACTTCTATAACACAACCTGATTTAGATTTTAAGGAAAAGTAGAGTATCGGATGTCATCACCCAAATGCATGGAAAATGGAAGGCTGATTCTGGCCCAGTCACCAGAAAAAGATAAAATAAAATTATTGTTAAGAAATAATATATCTTGAATGTTAGAATAAAACAGAAAAGGAGACATTGCTAAAAGTTTTCTGTTGCATGGTGGAGGAGAAGAGTATATTGTTATAGGTATAGTGCTCAAAGAGTTGAGTCCATTTCCCTGTTGGAAAAGGCAATGTCTGGTGTACAAAGAAGAAATAACAGCAGGGGACAGCAAGAAGACACTTAGATAGGATAGTGAGGTCAGCACCTTCTCTCTCCTGTTATGTTGCCATTCCTTGCCTGTCTACAGATTCCTAGGAATCTCCTCTTTCCTATCAAGTGTGTTAATTCCTAAATAAAAATTTAACTACTCTTTAATCAGGTTGTGCACCATTGCTGTGTTAATTACTCTGCCAACATTCCCAAGATAGATAATGAAGCTTGGGAAGCAGATAATGGGTTTTTATTATTCTAATATTCTTTCACAGAACAAAGAAGTAGGAACAAAGAAATTTACACCACTGCAATAAACTCTCACAAAGGGAAACTAAACCAATCCATAGCTTGGATTCCGCAGTCACTCTCTGCTGAGAGAAGAAATTTTCTTTGAGATTTAGTCCTATATCTAGAACTAAGAGCCCTTGGAACTAGAGTCCTGAACTTTTAGAGGAGAAACAGGACATGGTGAAATAATATTTAGCCACTACTGTACTTGAGAATTTAATCTGAGTGTTTTACAAAGCTCTAATGGGCTTGATTTGTTGAAAGCAATTTAGGTAAAGGCACAGAGTTTATGTTTGTGGTGTTCCATAAAATTCCCTGTGGCACTGTAGCAAAGAATAACAAAGAAAAATATGGGATGTGTTAAATGGTTAGTAAATGGTTACCATCTATGAGAAAGAATTTTGAGGTTCATGGCAAGGTTTGGATAAACAATGTGAGAATGAACACAGAGACAGAAACACAAGTTTAACAAATGCCCCGGTTTCCAGTTTGATTTGAGAAATCCTATCAGGAAAATTTTTTACCCAATATGGTGGGTGGGGTCAGTCTCACTGTAAATTTGGTTGTGCAAAGGCAGTGCTATACCTATGCAGTCAGGGAAGGTTGTGATGATAAGTGTGGTTTCCATTGTCTATTTGAATAGAAAATATTAACCTTTAGGTAGAACAGGAATAAGAACACGTCTGCTGAAGTGTTCTCTAGTGATGACTGACCAGAAACCTGGGAAATACTCTAGAGAAGTTCATGAATTTGGCAACAGACTGGCAGGGAGAGGTAGGTTTTGCAGTTCAAGTGGCAGACATTTGTATAGGAAATAAAGCAGTCTAATGGTCCTGACTCCTCAAAATGAAATTTAGCCTTTAAAAAAAATGTCAACAGCTTGTCAAACTGATCAGGGTAAGTCCAGTTCATCACACAACTCTCCTAATTTAAATTCCTTCTCATTAAGACAGTCAAGGAGATGCTGCTTGGTGCTTGCAAACTTAGGGCAAAGTTACATACATTTCTAATGCCGTTTAATTGTCTGCGTGTTTACTTAGACATCTTAGTTCAATATAATTTCCCCCCAGGAAAGTATGCACCAAGTATCAGTCTTAGTGTGCAAGCCTATGCATATTTACTCAGAAGTTAGTCTCCCTTTATTCAATACAGCTTACCTTTAGGCATGTGAGCATAGCACTACAGCCTTACATATGGTACAACTGTTGAAAGATGCAAGGATGTGACAATCACATTTTATAGGCATTATATTTCATTTTAATTAAGAAAGGATGGGTTTTAATGAGACACAAAATGCTCTCCAACATTTGCATGCCCTTTCAGAGATGTATAACTTTTTAAGTGCATTGACTATTAATTGTGGGTTTAATTAAAGCTTGCTAACATATATAAGAAATTATATCAGCCTCATCTTAAAGAACTGCAGATGGAATTTAAAAGTTTGGGCATTGGAGCAAAGTTCTATTTTTTTGTTGTAATCGGCACCTTCAGATTTTGATGTTTTGTGAAAATGTATGTTTCCATTTTTGTATCACTAGGCTAAGATGAAAATGAAGAATAATGATTACTGAAGGGCTTCCCCCTCCCCCACTGCCAAGGACTATGCCGGTAAAGAATGGAAGTATAGCTGCAGAGATAAGGATCTATGGCCAATGTGTTCAGATACTAGGAAGGGAAACAGGGAGCTATGATATAAAGTATTGCACAGGTCCATTTCCTGATGAAAATAAACCATACCTGGATGGCATGTAATTTCTGAGCATTGCAAGGCACTGCCCACCCACTGTTAAGCTCTTCTACACACCTGTGCCTCTATATGCAATATGCCAATGACAATAGATTATGTTCTTTTGCAATAAATATATAAGCATGCAAATAAACACAGCTCTGCCCCTGTGAAAATGACCTCCCACTGTTTAAACACTGGCGGCTTGGTGTGATATGGTGCCGCCTCTAGTCAAACCGGTTGAAAGTGTTGTAGGGCATATCAGCCACACAGCACACCCTGTTTTGGGTTACCCACGGAGACATCCCATGGTAAAGCATCCACATTACTGCAGCGCCTCAGCCATGGAGCACGGCATCATTTTTTTTCAAAATTCAAGTGGGCACATAAATGTGCATGCGTGTACACATGTGCACATGCCTCCCCAGTGGCAGAACGGATCTGCAGGTTCAGACTGCCAAATCCATTCTGTGCGTGCTCCCCCATGTTCAGACATCTAGCCATGCGCAATGAATGCACAGGGAACCGAGAACACCACTTGTGATGTGGTGCCTTTTTAACCAGGCTCCAAGTCATCCTATGAATGGATAAGTATGGGTGGGGAACGTCTGACAGATGTGGCTGTCTGACTGCGCCCATTTGATCTGGAAGGGAGGGGGTGGCTGCGTTAGGCCAAACTGCTTGCGTGATCATGACCTTAGCCTCAGATAAATTGTGTACACCAGTGGTGGAAAATGCCATCAAATGACAGTAGACTTATGGCAACCCTATAGAGTTTTCAAGGCAAGAGCAAATGGAGATAGTTTGCCACTGCGTGCCCTGGACTTTGTTGGTGGTCTGCCATCCAAGTACTAACCAGGGCCAACCCTGCTTAGCTTCTGATATCTGACAAGACCAGATTAGCCTGGACCATTGGCTATACTGATATAAAGCCTAATTGCTTGCCGCAGTAGTTCAGTCTCTAGGAAACTTCCATGCATACACAAAAAAACCCTCCATTTTAATAAATCAGCATAATTTAATTGTGGATTTGTTAAAAACAACAACAAAAACCGTGATAGGCAGCTTATATTATTTAGAACCCCTTTCTCACTCTAGAAAACCCTGGAGAGCTGCCAAAAGCCAATAATTTTTCTATAGTAGCACACTGAAGGTACAACCATATTAATTATTATATTCCATCTTTCTTTCATAATGGAATTGAATGTGGTTTTGCAAGATTGCTGTATAGTGTACCTTCCAACCATATCCTAGGACAAATATGTAGGTCTGGGGCATACATGGATGTTCCTTAGATCAAATGACCCAATTCCAGTGTATTCAGTGGTCTTTTAGCTGTGTCATTATGCTTCCATTTTTAAACACTTCATTTGCATAACTTTGTACACAGTAATTTAATGATAAATCTCAGCTAAATATAATGGAATTCCTCATTATTTATAACACTGAACATAATTAAGCAGAAAAAGAAAGTTATTCCCAACAATCTTATTATTGGGCAAGTAATACATGGGGGGGGGGGCTGCAGTGACTTTGAGGTTAAGACGCTGAGCTGCAGACCGGAAGGTCTGTAGTTCGGCAGCTCGGGACCATGGTGCCACGTGATGGTGTGAGCTCCCGTCTCTGGCCCCAGCTCCTGCCAACCTAGCAGTTTGAAAGGTACTGCTTTGGTGGGAAGGTAACAGCATTCTGTGCGCCTCAGTGTTTTGTCATGCCAGCCACATGACCAGAGAAATGTCTTTGGACAGTGCTGGCTCTTCAGCTTGGAAATGGGGATGAGCACCTCCCCCTAGAGTCATATTCGACTAATTTTCAAGCAAGGAAAACTTTAACCTTTACTAATATATAAGGGCTGTAACATTTTATTTGTTTATTTTTGAAGATTACAATGGTAAATAATTGACAATCATTGGCAAGACTCAAACAATACAAGAAGTGTGTCAAAATATTTATTGTTATAGCCATAGGCCATAACAACCCAACAAATAACCCCCTACGTGTAATTCCTATCTAGACAGAGAATTAAAGCATTCCAGCATCTCTCTTATTATATAAAGCTAATTTCGTGTGAGTCCTGGAACACGCTCCCACAGGCTTTGGCCAGGAGACCTGTCGATCACAAGGTCTCACCATCCATTGGTGGCTGCATTGGCAGGGTCTCGCCATCCATTGGTGACTGCGTGCCCATGTGTTGTCAATGTCCCGCCCACCCTCCCACAGAGCTGCTACCCAGCCATTCCACCTCAGTAAGCTGCAAGGCGGCGCACGCTCCAGTGGCCAAAAGGGCTTGCTCGCTCAGTACCTTGCCTTCTCACCTCCTTCTCCCCTGCCCTGGTGGCTCTTCTGGCCTCTATGGCCCCTCCCTCACTCCACCTCCATCAGGAGCCGTGGGCTGGCTCTGGCGCTGGTGCAGCCTCTAGGTGGCCTTTTGTCCTGCCGCCAACTGCCTGCAGCTCCCGGAGGGGACTGGCGCGCACCCGACCCCATGCTCCTCTGTGCCTCCAGGTGGGTCAGGGGCTGTGGGCTGCCTCGCACTCAGCCAGGGCTCCAGGAGGGGGGGGACATGCCTCCTCCATGATGCCACGCTCACCCAGGCCCTCTGCTAGAAGCTCATTGCATTTCTGGCTGCAACGGGCCTTCCTCCTAGTAGTAAAATAAACAGAATTTAAAATAATAACTGGTACCATAAAAGAATTGAATGGTAAAACATGAAATAATTATACTTTGGCTAAAATTATTGTAGGAGCAGCCGAAATTAATTTCTTCTTTATATTTGATGACAGGAAAATAAAAGTAGCCACCTTAAGAGTAACATCTGGGATAGCATCAGCCAACAAAAAATTTATACATTCCTCCTCTGAACCAGGAAAACTTGTAATGAATTGGTTCGACAGTTTATTTCAAATGGGCTCATAGTGAGGACAGTGTAAAATATAATGAACAATCTCTTCCACCTGATTAGAACTGAAAAAGCAGAGGCGCCGATCCACAGGTATTCTCTGAAATCTGCCCTGAAGGTATACAGACGACATGGTTTGAAAGCCTGCTTGAGTAAATGCCTTCCTTAATAGGGCATTAGAGAGGTCAGCTAAATAATGGGGGGGGGGTATTTTTCGTAAGAGGGTACCAAAGGGAAAATTTGGATTGGCAAACCTGGTTAATATCACGTAGAGCGTCTTTTTCAAAAATCCACTCACACATCTTACCTGAATCCCAGTGCTTTACCATTTCTAGAGAAGGCATGAAATACAATTGTAAGACGGGAGATAATAACTTAGACCACTGGTTCATGTCACTATAATACTGAAAGCAAAATTTTACTAAGTGGTCCTCTGAGATGCTCTCAAGCTTCTTATAATATTTTAATAACTTCAAATGGACTCTTGATGTTATCGAGGGTAGATATTAAGTATGGCACAGGGGTTCCCTGGGGAGACCCAGAATTTTCCTTAAAAAGACATTCTGGATAGTTTCTAACTGCATAAGTATTTTCTCATTCCACCCACAAATTTCTGCCCCGTACAAAAGTTGCAGAACAATCTTGCCCTGAAAGACCTTTGGGGTTGGTGGAATTAATTGACCACCCTTTGAAAAGAAATTTTTTAAGATAAATCCCATAGTATGTCACACAGTTAGTAATGTGGCATTACGATGTGCCTGCCATGACGGGACCCTTGAAAAACTATACCTAAATATTTGAAGGAAGAGCATTGCTCTATTTCATGTTTTGTTGTACTTAAATCTTAATTCCTCTCTATCACAATAATCCGCCAAATTATCTAACATCCTTCTAAGCCCAATTTGAGTAAATGACATAATTGCCATGTCATCCGCATACAATAGTACATAATTTTTCTGAACAGCCAATTAGGGAGAAAAGAATTTCCGAGAATTCATGGACAAAAATCTATGGACAAAATCATTGATATAAAAATTAAACAGAAAAGGAGCAATGATATAAAAATTATCATTGATTATACAGAAAAGGAGCAAGAAGGCATCTTTGTTTAACACCCTTTCCCTCAAAATCCTAGAGAGTCTTCTACCAATATTTGTTTTAGCAAGTTTGGTCCATAGTCTTTAATGCTCAATGGAATCAAAAGCTGAGGTGAAATCTACAAAAGAAATGTAAAGATGTCTTCTGCTATTATTAGTTCAGGCAGTTCGATTTATTACGATCAAAGATCAGCAAATAATGTTACATATAGTTAACGGCAAAAATACAGCCAGACAGTTGATACAGATGAAAAATTTAAATAAGGCAAAGTGATTTTTAAAATTTTCTAAGAAGTAATAGTCTTCTGTCTGATTAGGATGGCCATAGCACAAAACCTTGCAACCTTAGCAGTGGTTTCATTACAAATATCAGCTAAAAGAAGGGTAGAATAAAACTGGTTAGACCTGCCTGGGTAGGTGACAATTATTAGAGTAATATATTTAGAACGAATCTCATTATAAAATCGGCAAGATAAAAGAACGTGCTCAATTGTCCTGACCTGTCCAGAATTACAAGGACAGAGTTGACTTGCGTATGGGGCATGAGTGTATCTTCCTTGCAGGAGAGCAGATGGGAGAACGTTTAATCATGCTAGAGTAAAAGCTCTGCGGTGCTTAGGGAGTTCTAACAAATAAAGATAACTGGATGGAGCAAAATTTAGGTTTTTATTTCTCACCACTAAAAAGTGTGAGACTCCTGCTCTGTCCATTTGGAGAGAAGTGTCCCATAATCTTTGTGTAACAATAGCTTTGGCTCCTTGAAATCCAAGGTGTAAGAGGGCAGTGATTGAGAAGCCTAGAAGTGTCAGTTTGTTTTCTATTGAGGACACCCAGCTTGAGCAAAAACTATCTGAAAAAAATTAAGGGGGTCAGCCCTGATGAAAGCCAAAAACAGCTCTCCTTATATATAATTCTCTTTTTGTGTGACTCTTTTCTGAACATTCCACATGCTCCCAAATCAATTGGGTCCCTGAACTTCCACTCAGAAACAGGTCCCTGGCCACTGGCTGCATTGCCTTCGTCCCGCCCACAGAACCAGCACCAACCAAAACTTTCCTCATTTCCTCAGAAGGCAGAGGCTCCGGCGCTGCCCCTTTGCGCTGCTGCTGCACCCGGCCTTGCCCTGCACTGAAACCAGTGCCCATGGGAAGCGCCCGCCGCTGCCTGCCCACCACCCACTACTAATTTCGGGAACAGGAGCCATGCTTGCCCCGCTCTGCACCAGGCAGGTGCTGCCACCATTTAAAAGCCCACCCCTGAACGCCATTGTCCGTGCTTCTGATGGGTGCTGCCACCTCAGTCTGCCACCCTAATGCCTTCAAAATAGAGGGGCAGGCCAGGGAAACCCGACGAAAGAAGGGCCAGTATTGCGGGGCCAATCCGGCGTGGATGTCGTTAGCCGTGAACCTTCATCACATCCCTTCCCTGCCTCACAGCAGCAAGCGGTTTCCTCCCGCCCCACTGCCACTGGCCAGGCTGCCTAAGGAGTTGCGCTGAAGCTCCGGGGGCCTCCTGGTGCAGTACGCCCTGCCCCTGCTTGGCAGGTTAAGCGTGGCCAGCCCTCCTCCCTCACCTTTGTCCCTTGGGTCCAGGTCACCCTACTGGGCTGTGGAAGTGGCTGAAAACAGCAGGGACCCCACCCCAAATGGTCATCCCATTTCTATACTAGCAGTAGCTGCCCTAAGTGGTTCTAGCTTGGCCATGGTCGCTTGTGTGCTGGCTTGCAGCATCTGCTGGCAGCCGCAGGAAAAAAAGCCACATCATGAGCTTCCCAAAAAGCCACCTCCGTCTCCCTCCTCCCCAACCTCCAGACTGTACTGAGTACGCTGCAGGGAGGAAAAGGGCAAACCCAGCAGGCACAGAAAGAGGGAGGCTGCAAGGACCCCCCCTGCTGCAAGCTTTTAGGAGCCTGTCACATGTTACTTTAAAAGAGAACTGTCCCCCTAAAACAATGGCATGTGTGAATTTAACATGCAACTGGGTTGCACATGGATGTACAGGATCAAGGTTCTAGCATTTTCTACAGGGCCCATTGTCTGGCAAACGCCGACTCACCCTGACCTGATTTGTGAAATGGCTTTCAGCTCACAGAGATTACGCTCATACAGGGGCACTTTCCCAGAGCCTCTTTCTAGAGCTCATCTTCTTTACTTCCACAATGGGCCTTATTCCTAGTATGGCATAAAACCAAGCCTGGGTTTCTAATGTAACTAGGCCGGCCTCAAGCCTAAGCAAAGCATTGAGAACACATTTTGGTACTCCAAATAAAGATTTCAAAAATTTTGACTGAATTATTGCAAGTTTGCTGTATTTCTTATACAGGGATACCTGTACGCCATACATTAGTTGAGGTATTGTCTTACCCAAAAAACCCTTCAAGGCATAGGGAATATAAGCTACTCCTTTGGTATGAAAAAATCTCAGGGTTGCAAGTGCTGGGCCCGGTCACATGGGCCGGATATTGCGGGGGGGGGAGGCGTGGCTAATTGCCCCAGCGCAGTTTGATCCGCGATTATGTGATCAGACGCGCCGGCGGCACACCACAGGTCCTTCCCTCGGTGCCGGTGGGTAAACGAGGGTGGCGATCACACGACGATCCTGCAGCGCGGCAAAGAAGTGGCGCGATCACACCAGCAATGGCTAGGCGCCACTGCTGTGGCAAATGGGGTAATTTTTTGAAAGTGTTTGTGCGCATTCAGAGAACTTTTGGTTTCGCATTCAACGGCATGCACGATTCTGCGCAGCAACGGCACTTTTGCTTTCCTCTTTGTGCGCATGCACCGTTGGGTGCTTGTGCGCATCCCGTGGAAGCTTGGGGGGGAAAAACCTGTTTGCGACGGGACATGGGCGGGCGCCGGATGCCACGGACTATTACCGAAAACGCAATCAGATGCCAGCCCTTGCCCCGCAGTTTCCGGAAACTAGTACCTCGGAGGTACTAGTTCTTTACGCTGCATCTTCGGCGGGAAGCCTCGGGTCCGCCATGGGAGCTCTATGCTTCCCAGATGTTGTGGTGTGATCGCACCCGGAAAATCTGCCTATCTTCCGTCTCTGTTGCGTGGCTAATGCTCCGTGTGACTGCAGCCCTGATTTCTGGGCAGAATCCATGACCTGAGAGAGGTAAGCTGCCTATGAGCCTGAAGATTGAAATGCAACTCCTAAATACCTGAATACTTTAACTTGCTCAATTGTATGACCATCTAATTGCCATCTATGCATCATAGGCCTTTTAGCAAAAACAAGTATTTTGGTTTTGATGAAATTTATAGTTAGATGTTCCTCTTTACAGTACAGTGAGAGGGCACGAAGGGCTCTTCTCAGGCCTACTTCAGTATATGACAAAATAGCTGTGTCATCTACGTATAAGAGCATGGGGATGGGTCTTTTAGCAATAGTTGGAGGGTGAAAGTCCAAATTAGTTAAAGATTGTACCATAGAATTTATATAGAAGTTAAATAACAGAGGATTGTGATTGCTCCCGAGGAGGTGTAAGGAGCGGGGACTTGTTTCAGGTGGGGTGGGGTGGGTGGGAGCCCAGGGCTTCACCCACCCAGCCATCCTGCAAGTCCAAGCGGGGGAGGTAGGAGAGTCGGCATGAGAATGTGCCTGGCTGCCAGTTGGTGAGGAGGATGGAGGTTGGGGAGGGGAACTGGGCAAGAATGGAGATAGGTGGAGGGTGGGGGTCCTTCTTTGGCCTCCAGTTGCCAGTGCCATCAGTGAGTGGCTCGCTTTCTCCTGTAGTCCAGTTTAAACTGGGCTGCAGGAGAAAGCGAGCCCTAGGAACTCTTGTGCTGCATTGAGCACATTGCTCCAGGATACAGAAAATCCTGGGCTCACTTTCTCCTGTAGTCAGTGCTGGGGGGGCCGTCCTCTCTGTCCCTGTCTCTCCCCCTCTCTCTTTCTGTTTCTCTCTCCCTTTCTGTTGAGGTGTGTGAGAGCTAAGGTGTGAGGAGAGGCTGGGGAGCTGCTCCACCCCACTCCAGGCTGCTTCCCTTGCAGCCTGACTTTCTTTCTTTCTTCCCTTCCCTTCTTTCTGTCTTTCACTTCTCTCTCCCCATCTATTTGCTTTTCCCCCAGCTTCCCCCTTCTCCCTCCCTCCCTCACTTCCTTCCTTCTCTCCCAGTCTATTTGCTTTCTTTCCACATCTCCTGTCCCTCCCTCCCTCCCTTGCTAAATTAACTCTAGTTAGGGTTGCCAGGTTCCCCCTGGCCACCTCTGGGGGATGAGGGGATGGGTGACCCAATCCAGGTTAGGAAATTCCTGGAGATTTGGGAATGGAGTCTGGGGAGGACAGGGACCTCAGTGGGGTGCAATGCCATAGAGTCCAGTACATCATTTTTCCCCAGGGAAACTGATCTCTGTAGACTGGTAATGAGCTGTAATTCCAGGGGATCCCCAGGTCCCACCTGGAGGCTGGCATCCCTAGCTCCAGTGCTGAAACTGGAAGCTCTGGTTCTGCTGTGTGAGTTGGTGCATGCAAACCACTGGCATTGGCTTGCATTTGCCAAATCACCCTGCTTTTTATAGAATGCACAACAGCCAGGTGGAGGAGGGGTGTCATTCTACCAAAAATGAGAGTGTTTGGGTTTCTCTGTGAATTTGAGGACAGGAACTGGCACTGAAGTGAGATTGGAAAAGAGTGTGTGGCTTTCTGAAAACCCTTGTGCTCCAGGAATAATTATGCTACATTACAGTTTGTTAGTCTTAAGGGTGCTACTGAGATTTTTAGTATTTTGTATGTTATAGCAGTGATATGAGAACCAATTGAGCTGTGGGTCCATCCCAAATGGTTCTGGGCATTAAAGC
>NW_015167537.1:394972-406378 GCF_001447785.1 Gekko japonicus | reverse complement strand
CGGGGGGGGCGGCGAGGACGGCCGGGCTGCAGAGGCGGCCCGCGCCGCTGCACGGGCCGCGGAGGGCGGTGGACAGCGAGGAGATGGCACGGGGCGTCCCGGGGAGAGCGGGCGTGCGCGGAGCCACCCCCGCTCATACCCAACACCGGGGCCGGCACGCGGCCGCAAGGACGCCAACCAAGCAGGCGGCCTGTGGCTGGGAAGGGGCGGGCACTGGAGGGGCGGGACGGCGTTCTCCCCTTTGTACGGGGGCGGAGCTGAGGTGCGGGGGTTGATGGGAGAGGAGGTGAGAATAAAGCCGCGAGCGGAGCAAGCCGGGGAGGAGACCCTGGACTGGCTAAAGGAGTGGAAGGATTGGCACCCAGAGAGAAAGGAACCTTAACCGCCTCCTGCCAGTACCAGGCAGACTACAAGGGAGTGGAGTAACTCCCTGCTGAGTCTGGATCTGAGGCACGCTCTGTCTCACGAACGGTTCTCCGCCTCCCTACCACCGAACTCCACCCTCTCTCCAGGAGTACTGGAGTACCGGGGACCGGGTGTACTACGGCTGAGGTTCCGCCGCCCGGGAGGGGAAGGGGGCGGCGTCACAGGTCCTGACCGCCTTCTTTTTAATAACCATGGATCTGTTGGGGAAAATAGTCAAAATACTTAAATACTTAAAGTTTGCAATGGATCTTTGCTTCACTGGAGAGGAGACATTTCTTTCTGTTTAAAAAACTTTATTTCTAAAGGTAAAAAGTACACAGGAAACCTACAAAATAACAAACATATCTAGAGCTACATTGTCACATCTTACTACTACAAAAGCATGGTCACACAACAATGGAGAATCACCTTTTTCTTGACCCCTAGAAGGAAGTCACCTGATTACATTAACCAATCAGTGTTACAAAATAGACCACTTTCCCCAAGCTTTCTCCCCATTGGATCTGTGCCAGGTTTCCCTTCCAGGTCAGTCTAAACAATAGCATAGAAAGGTAAATGTTAACCCTATAATGACTGGATTAGTCCTTGTAACTCATACATTTCCAACAGGATCTACTTCCCCTTCCTCAAGCCTTGCTGCTTGTCCCAACTCTCTAAAGTCAGACCAGTTTGGCCAGTGGCAACCCAAAATACATCTGCCTGTCCAGGAAGTTCAATTAAATACCACTAGAGGTTTTGTCACCACTGCTACATCACGTAATGCATTACAATATAGGTTCACGTTCAGGCTATAATTTATGATGTTTTTGTTTGGGAAGATGTTTTCTTGGTGACATCAGTTGATGCTATTTTTTTCCTGTAAACTCCTCTTCCATCACAATTGACTCTGCTCATATGTTATCTGTCAATCCCCTCTTTATCCCACCCTTCCTCCAGTCTCCCTTCCCTTATATTGACCTCACAACAATGGCAATATCACCCAGCCTGATGAAGGGAGCGTTGACTCTTGGAAGCTGATTCCCTGAAACTCTTGTTGGTCTCTAATCTGCTACTGGACTCAAATCTAACTGTCCCAGTATCACCTAGTAAACATCATGCAAAATGTAGATCTGAACATGGGTCTCCACACTGGTCTTCATGCCATTGGTCCATCAGCACGGTCTGCTCTGATGCAGGTGAGCTCTAAAGACACAGAGAGAGAAAGATCCTTTCCAACACCTGTTCTTTTAGACCTCCTAGGTTTAAACCTTTATCTCTTGGCACACAAAGTCTCTCTACCATCAGTCCATCAGTGTCATCATTGTCTACTCAAACTGGCAGTGGTTTTCCAGGGTTTTATCTAGAGAATTTTGCCCATGTCATGCTTTGTTTCTGAGCGCTTGGGGCGGCGGGGGGGGGGGGGAGGATGCAGGCAGGTTGCATTTATTTGTAATGCAAAAGTATATTACCTCTTTCTAACAACATATGTCCATGCAAGATGTACATATGTTCACTGCAACATATTTATTTATTTATTTATTTTCATACTTATACCCCGCAACATGTGAACAGGGCTTCTGTTTCCCTGGGTGGTGAGCAGGAAGAAAGAGAAATGGCAACAGGTATGTTCTTAATATGTACACCATCCATATGTACACTTAACACTTAACTCATGTTTATGGCACACAGCATTATCCTGATTGGCATGCAGATCAGAGGCCTTTTAAAATTTCCTTTTGCCCCATGTGCAGCCCAGAAAGAACATTGGCAAGAAATGTACACTCTGTACATGTTCATGCTCTTCATTTTGCTGTTACTTAAAATGGTGTGGTACAGTTTCAAAGGGACAACTAACTGGGATGTATAAAAGGAATGACAGTATTGCCCATTGGAAACAATGGAAGAGGCTTAAAGGCCCACTGGAGATCATGGGAGCCAGGAATGTCAATTGACTTGCATGGGCTCCACTGAAATGCACTGCAGCACAAAAAAAGTTGATAAGAAAATGTGGAATGGTTTTTCCATTAAGGTGTTTTGGCCCAGATAGGCTACTCTGGGACTGGAATGACAGCCCCCAGAGAGGAAAGACAGTCCCTAGGAATAGAATCTGTGCTCTGGGACTAGACTAACTGTCCCCAGAGTGGAATTACTGCCCCTAGGAAGAGAATCTGTGCTCATGTACTGGAATGACAGTACCCAGAGTGGAATGATGATCCCAGCAATAGAATCTGTGCTGTGGGTCACTGGAATGACAGGTCACAGAGTGGAATGTCAGGACAGCCCCTGGGAATAGGCTCAGTGCTCTGGGACTTGTACTCACTTGTAGGTGAGTTTGAAGTGAGAAGAAGATTGCTGCTACTCTGAACTCTGTACATTGCTCAGAAATTGAGTGCACAGCAACTGTTTAGTATTCTGGCTCAGAGACTTCAGCCATGCATTTAACAAACAAAGGCATCTGTAATGCCATAATTTAGTAAATTTCAGTACAAAGTCACCCTTATGAATAAGGCAGAAACAAGACTCCTGTAAATGAATGTCCAGGTTCCCTTACAGACTTGTCTGTGTTGCCCTCCTTACTTTCAAATTTGTGACCATTTGTTTGTCTTATGCATATGGTATGTATATTTGCAGATCTTAAAATGACTATTCTAAAAGTGAATTTAAATAAAGAACACAGCAGGAGACTGCTGAGATACCACTATAACCACTGGCCAACTCCCACCTTTTCCTTGGTTTAGCCCAGCCCAGGGGGGTTCCCGAAGGGTTCCCAGCCCCCCCCCATAATTTCTGGAGAGCCCCTTCCTAAATCCCACATGGCTTTGCCTCCATAAATAGTGACAATGGCCTGTGATGTCACTGGCTTCTCCCTATGATGTCACTGCACCTCAGTTCTTTTAAGGACCTAGCACAGCAATGCCTCTGGCCCCCCCCCCCCCCCCGGGAAATCGGAAAGTCTACGCCCTTGCTCCAGGGTTTCACTGAGCCAGCAACTATTAGCAGAAGCTGGGAGCTTGTGGGCAGCAAGTCAGCTTACTAAAGCAAGCCTTAAAAACAGCAGGACAGGTGGGGGGGGGAGGCAGATAGAGTAGCAAGGGGAATGTGCAAGCAGTGACGTAGGAAGGGTGCTGTTAACTGCTTCCTTGCCCTACCTGTATGAAGACCAAGAACAGACAGTTCTTACAGAGCTGACTAGAGTCTCCAGAATGTGTTTGGTGAGTACAGAATCCATGGAGCTTGGATGTTCACCCAGTTTTTTACAGGCTCAGTGCTGCGGGTTGCCCAGGGTGGTGCCAATCCTGTTACAAAAGGGAATATGTCAACAAACATTTGTCAAAATCAGCAGTACTTGCTCAATACCATTTGCTGTAGTAAGGTTATGCTTTAATTAAAAGAACATGTGCAGCACCATCATAAGCATATCCTCAGAAAAGAAGTTCCAGTGAGTTGAGTGGAATTTACTTTCTAGTAAGTGTGTTTAAGACAAAAGTCTTACTCAAGTGGCACAGATGCTACTTCACAGTTCAGCATTGTTTAGTTGAACCAAGTGCAAAGTGGGAAAGACTTTGAATGTGAGAAGGACCACAAGATCTGGTAGCAGTCAAACAACCTGGTGCACTAGGAAACAAGGACACACAATGATATATCTTTGTCTATAGGTTAGATGTATTATAGAATGCATTAGAATATATTCTTTATCAACCAAAATTAAATATGTTTAATTAGTTATATCATCTATAATGGTATGGAAAACACACTGGCTTCCATACAGACAGCAGCAAGAACCAGAGAGTTTGGGAGAGGCTTTAATAGCACTACCCCCCCCCCCCCCCCTTTTCTTTTCAGCACCAAGAGATGAGCTAGCATCACATTCCATTTGGATGAGAAGTCCTGCCCACTAGAGGGAGTTACAGCCAGTACGGCTTGGCAGCCTGCCTAAATGCACAGAAACTGGATTCTTCATATCGGTTCCCCGTAGTCTTGCAAGCTTCGTGTTGTGAACTTGACAACTCTTTGAAGTGTTAATATCTTGAAATATTGTGCATGAGTTTTGTTTTGTTTGTATTATTTAAGCTTGTGAATGTATTGTACCTTTACAGCAACTGACACAATACAAATATTGTTTATGTAAGTTGCATGCTTATTTCAATCTTAATATACAATTCATTGTACACAGTGCTTTAGTATTTGAATATAGCCTTTGACAACAGCAACTGCGCTGGGAACACCATTCAGATAGGGACTAGGAGAGTCTTTCTCATCACATCTCCTTTCCCTCCTCAACCTCTGTCTCCACCACAAACAAGACGAGCCAAGAGCCACACTTACCTACAGGTAAAGCCGCAGGAGAAGATATGGTGCCCTCAGAGGTATTTAAGTTAAATTAACTGTGGTGGTGCCAAATTCTAGCCAGACTCTTTCCAGAAATTGACCATACCTACACTGTCCCTTTTCACTGGAAACAAAGCATCAACCTATGGGACATCTCTTCTAAATTATACACCCACCATCTCTGGTTCAAATTGGAAGAATGTCCTGGTAACAAATAAATATACACTGTTACCAGGCTTTCCTAACACTGCAGCTTGGGTGCTACAAATTGGAAGAATGGGTAGAATCAATAAGTCTCTTTTACCCTGAACAAGCTGGCTTTTGCAAGGGCCATAGTACTATTTATCATTATTTGACCTTGAAAGCCTTGGTCCATAAATACTCTAATAACATAAACAGGGTTTAGAAGCAGCCATTCCACAATAGATCAGTGCTTGATCCTGCAACATTTAGTAGAGAAATACACTGCTAGGCCACAGGGAGCACTGTATACAGCCTTTGTGGATTATAAAATGGCATTTGACTACATCTCACGTAATTGACTATGGGCAAAACTAGAAAAAACCCACAATTGATTGCAGATTGCTGGCCCTTATATGTGCCCTTCATGAAGGATAACCAACTATCAGTAAGCTGGAACCCTCAGAGACACCTGTCCCATAAGGTCCCAGTTAGGAAGGGGGTGAGACAAGGCTGCATACTTGCCCCTCTGTTATTTAGGTAAAGGTAACGGTTCCCTTGCTCGAAAGCCAGTCGAATCCAACTCTAGGGTTGCGGTGCTCATCTCCGTTTCAAAGCCGAAGAGCCAGCGCTGTCTGAAGACATTTCCGTGGTCATGTGGCCGGCATGACTAAACACCAAGGCGCACAGAACACTGTTACCTTCCCACCAAAGTGGTACCTATTTATCTACTTGCAATTTCTTGCTTTCGAACTGTTAGGTTGGCAGGAGCTGGAACTAGAGATGGGAGCTCACTCCGTCATGCTCCTCGGGAACAGAAGAGGATTCTGCGGCAGAAAAGGGTGCTGGACCTGCCAGAGTGGTATACGATTTTAGAGACAGAAAGCCGAAGCAAAGGCAGAAGGACTTGGAAAATGGCCTTTTGAAGTGAAGAATAAGATGATGATCAGAGACTTCTCTCATAACAACTAACAAAATAACATATAAATAGCGAATTGTTATAAGCAAGAACTCTACAAGTATATTGTGATACTAAAACTAATTGTGCTAACATTTTTACTAACAGTGAAAAGATCTCCTCCTCTTGGGGTTATAGTTTAGTGTGGTTTGCTTTCCTTTATCCTTAGTTGTAGTCCCTTCCCTAATATTTCTTTGTAGTCTTTGTAGTGTTTGCAAAATAAAAAAAAATCCCTCTGGGGATTTAAAAAAAAGAGAGAGAGAGAGACAGAGAGACGATAAATTCCTGACAAAGGTCAAAAGAGAATTGAAAGAATTTTTCCAGATTGATTTGCAATCAGAGACCCAATCAGTTATTGTTTGGGATACATTTAAAGCATTTGCTCATGGGATTTTTATCCGTGAATCGATTAACAAGAAAAAACATGAGAACCAAAAGTTTAACCAACTCAAACAACAGATTCAGATAAAAGAGGATGAGCTGAAATCTAACCCTGCTTTAAATCAATTGAAATTTAAAATTCAGAGATTATACCATGAAATTAACTGTTTACTTACTTTTTACTAAACAGAATTTTTTCGAAAATGCTAAGAAGCCCACTTGCATATAGATTGAAACAAGAAGAAAAAATGAGGTTAATCAGAACTTTAAAGAATGAATATGGAGAAGAAAAACATACCCTCGAAGATTTAAAAGATATTGTTAACAGATTCTATACAGATGTATAGAGCAGACAAAAAATGGACCAAGAATCCATCCATTTTTTAAAAAATAATAATCTAAATATTAAAAAGATTAATGATAACAAAAAAAAATCTTAACCAGGCCATTACTCTTTCAGAAATAATGGAAACAATTAAAAGGCAGAAGAAAAATAAATCACCGGGACCCGATGGCCTCCCTTGTGAGTTTTTCCTGTTCTTTGAGGAAGAAATTATTTTGCCATATAAAAAGATTCTGGATGATATTTCAGAAACAAAGACCCTGACAGAATCCTGGAATTTTGCACTAATTTCGCTGCTTCACAAAAAAGATTCCGATGAAAAAGAGACTCGAACTTACCGTCCCATTTCACTTTTAAATGTGGATTACAAGATCTTCGCCTTGATATTAGTGCAGCATAAGAGACGGGGTTTGGCACGGCAGATACATCAGGACCAAGCTGGTGTTTTGCCCAAAAGGCAAATGCAGCAGAATGTAAGAATTATTTTGAATGTCCTCGAGTATTGTGAAGCGCATTATGACAAGCAATTAGCTATAATATTTTTGGATGCCGAAAAGATGTTTGACAACATAAATTGGGACTTCATGATTCAAAATTTAAAAGCAACTGGATGTGGAGAATTTTTTACTAGGCTGATAGAGGCTATTTATAAGAACCAGGATGCCACAATTTTAATAAATGGCGATATGACTACTAAAATAGTCAAGGCTGCTCCCTCTCGCTGCTTTTATTTATATACACTATTGAAGGTCTTTGTGAATCTATTAGAAATGACGATCGAAGGCAAAAAACAAAGGGCCAGGAATATAAAATTCAAGCTTATGCCGATGACTTAGCAATTATATTATTAAATCCTATCAGGTCCATTCCACCGCTACTAAGTGTTTTACAAGATTTTGGACATATGGCTCAAGAGGTTAAGATGCTGAACTGCAGGCTGTGGAAGGTCAGTAATTCAGCAGTTCGAGACCCGAGTGTCGCATGACGGAGTGAGCTCCCGTCTCTAGTTCCAGCTCCTGCCAACCTAGCAGTTCGAAAGCAAGAAATTGCAAGTAGATAAATAGGTACCACTTTGGTGGGAAGGTAACTGTTCTGTGCGCCTTGGTGTTTAGTCATGCCGGCCACATGACCCCGGGCATGGCATATGCTAATAGCCTAGTAGCTCATTAGCATACCATATGCTAATGAGCTCCTGCAGCTCTTTTTCTATGAAAAGACCCCTGAATGCACTACAAAGGGCTTGTGACACATTTACTCAGGCATGGTGCTTGCATCATTCGGAAATACAAAAAGACAGTTTCCTAGGGAGAAAAAAAAACCCTGTGAACACAGATGAGAACCAAATTGATCACTGATTGCTCAATCAATGAGGATGTAGACAAGCCCTTATGCAGTCAAACATGGGAAACAAAGTGTATCTGAGGAAAAGACTGCTGCAGCATATGCCTTGTGTTTGTTTTGCAAATGGATTTGTAATGCAAAATTTAAATAACGTAGTGTCAGTGGCCATAATGAGCCATCTGGCTTTGAGTGTATACAGCATGGTGGCAACAAATAATTTCACATAGTTAGAGAACTGTTTCAAGATCACACAGTGAAGAATGTGGCAGTAATTTACCCATTAATTCTCTTACCCAGGCAGGAGTCTCTCTGTTCATTCCAGATTCCTACTACTGTGTGAACACGTAGCAGCCTATCTAAAGTATATTTGTATTAAGGAACATTTTTGTCTTGAAAGAAGAATTAGTCACATGATTTGTTTAATTTTACAGTTCAAACAGAGCAATCTCTAGCCATGGTTCCCTTAAAAATAAGCAACAAAAAGACACACAATCTTTAAATTGGAATAATTAAATCCTCTATATTGTTTAAACAGCAAAATGCCTATTTCAATTTAATCTCTGTGCTATAAACTTAAAATATTTAACTCCTTAATACAAATAGGTTGCATTATGACATATTCATCCTAGTATATCTCAGTTCTGTTCAGTAATTTTATACCCAAGAACAGATGGGGGGGGGGTTGCAAAGTACTTGGGTGGGTTGTGGCTATGCAGCTTCAGATGGTCTTGGAGGAGACAGATTACTTAAACCCATTTCAATCTGGATTCAGCCCTGGATTTGGGATGGAAATGGCCTTGTTTGCCTTGATGGTTTCTGCTGGAAGAGTGAAACAGGAAGTGTTCCCTGTTGATTGTCCTTGATACCAATGAACCATGATATCCGTATAGCAGGGGTCGTTTCGTAGAAAGAGAGCTAGGGGAACTCATTAGCATAACTCATTAGCATATGCCACACCCCCTGACATCACCGGAAGTGCTCCCTGGCCCCAGGCAGGCAGGGGTTGGGAGAGGCCGGGAGGAAGCAACTTACCCTCCCTCTTCTCCTGCCTCCTCCTGGCTGAATGAGGGCCGGAAGCAGGGGGCGGGGCTTCATCATGTGCCCCGCCCCTGTACCTCACCTGGGGGAACTGCGATCACCCGCGATCCCCCTGAAATGGCCTCTGTCGTATAGAGAGGCTAGCTGGGTTGGGAGACAGGGGCACTGTGCACCAGAGGTTCTGTTCTTTACTTAGCTAATTTCAGAAGGTGGTGCTGGAGGACAGCTACTTTGCCCCATGGCCAGTAAAAAGAAACCCAAATCTATTCCCAGTTACAACTGTCAAGATAAAAGACCATGTCTACATGAGCATAATGATCCTTTCAGGCTCTCAGAAACATGTTATCATTTTCTTAGTCTTAGGTCAAACACTTTGGCTGCATTCAGTTGTCCAGTTAGAGTGTATTAAATAAAAAGAGCACAAACCCAGTTTATGATGGGCTAGTATACACACCAGGCTCCTTCCTCTTTTTGTCTCCATTCTCATGCAGAACATGATGGAGCAGTGGTGGTTCTGGAGTAAATCTGGTTATCTGTGATACACTAATCTGCAACTAAACTGGAGTTAGTTTTCCCCTCATAAACTGGGATTCTCATTGTGTGATCCTAAAAAGAGTCATACCCTCCTAAACCCACTGATTTCAATAGACTTCAATAGATGGATGCAGAAGGGAACCATAAGGAACTTGATAATTTAGGCTTTAGGTTTTGGTGGGGTGGCTGGATTTTCCTTTAGGACTTTAGGTATTTTGGGGATCCTGGCCTGTTTAGAAGGTCTAAAAATTTTGAGGCTTCTGGTTTGTGGATTAGCAATGGCGGTCATTCTCCCCGGACCTCAGGGGAGTGACTCAGACACCAGTGGTATGGAGGGGGGCTACCTCAAGTAGCACTCACAAGGAGCCTTTGTGATAGGCTCCAGGCCATAGGGCTTTTGAGGGGCAGCCTCTTCGACGGCTAAATGCCGGAGAATTGAGGCTTCCCTCCGCCCTGATAGTCCTGTCGCTGTGTGGCCCTCGGGTACAAGCTGATTCGACTGAAACAAGTGCTGGAGATCGAGCGGACTATTAATTACTGTGACTGAGGTCAGAGAAATGACCGACAATGAACGTGAGTTCAAAATAAGCGGAATATTTTAAAAGCAATATTTACACATGGGAAAAGCGAATGGAGAAATAAGCGTAACGAAGGGGGCAGGGGGGGAAACAAGCAGCGATTTTGTTCTGAGAGACTTACTTGAGCGCTGACATAGAGGTGATGATTTTTTGAGTCCGCGAGAAGCGGTTTGGAATTGTAAACAATCATATAAAATGGCGGCCTCGCAAAGAAAATTTAAAGCGGAACTGGCGGGCAGTCAGAGCCCAAAACTGGAAAAGGGAGCAGATGTCATGAAAACGTTAGCGGATATGCTAAAGACAGCGATGGAGCAATTCAATGGTATTAACAGCAACTGACTTCGCTGAATCAAAACTTTGCATCCCAGCAGCTCCAACTGACAGAAACGGCAAAGAAGGTGGAGTATACAACTGAGAGAATTAAAGAGATAGACACCACAAACAAAAAAATGAAGAAAAGAATGGGGGAAGTTGAAGCAAAACAAAACTTCCAAGAAAACCATTTGTTACAGCTACAAATGGAAAGAGCCAACATGATTTTCAGATTCCAGGGAGTTCCTGAATTGGTGAAAGAGGATCTGAGGAAGTTGCTCAGTGAGATCATTGCTCCAGCAATAGGCTCAACAGCGGATGAAGTAATAAAAGAGATGGAGACTGCTTATAGGGCATACTCCAATTATATTTTAAAAAATAGCCTGCCTGGATAAATTGTGGTCAGATTCTCAAGAAGACAGATCAGATATGCTATTTTCAAAAGCGACCTCAGCAACTCCACTGAAAATGGGGAATATAAACATTAAAACTTTAAAAGACATTCCATTTGAAATTTGTCAAAAGAGGAAAAGATATAAGGAATTAATTTCTTTTCTTCAAACCAATGGAATTCCATACAGGTGGGCGATCCCAGAGGATGTCATCTTTAAAATCAATGACAAAAAAGATTGTCTCCATTTTTAAAGCCAAAGAATTTTTGAGATGCCGTTGCACCTGCACCCATTTCTACAGCAGAATCCTCATCCGTTCCAGAGTTGTGTTGTCAACTCCAGGTTGGGAAATTCCTGGACATTTGTGGGGTGGAGCCTGGGATTTGAGGAGGGGAGGAACTACAAATCAGTATAATGCCATAGACTTCACCCTCCAAATAAGAAAACCAAAGGAAGGAAAAAGAAAGAAAGAAAGGGGGGGAGAAAGAAAGAAAGTGGGGGGGGAGAGAGAGAAAGGATGGAGAAAGAAAGAAAGAAAGAAAGAGGAGAAGAAAGAAAGAAGGAAGGAAGGAAGGAAGGAAGGAAGGAAGGAAGGAAGGAAGGAAGGAAGGAAGG
>NW_015167537.1:367585-394677 GCF_001447785.1 Gekko japonicus | reverse complement strand
GCGCCGGGGCCGAGGGGGGCGCGGGGAAGCCGGGGGGGCAGGTTTGGGGGGGGGGAGACGGAAGCGGTGACCCTGAACCTGGCGAGGCCCAGAGAAGCCATGGCCAAGGATTGGGGGGGAGAAGGAAGCTGCGACCCTGGGCCTAGCAGGGCCCAGGGAAGCCGCGGGGACAGTTTTGGGGGGGGGGAGACGGAAGCGGTGACCCTGAACCTGGCGAGGCCCAGAGAAGCCATGGCCAAGGATTGGGGGAAGAAGGAAGCGGCGACCCTGGGCCCTGCTAGCCGCGGGGACAGTTCGGGGCCTGGCGAGGCCTAGAGAAGCCGCGGCCAAGGATCGGGGGAGGAGAAGAAAGTGGCGACCCTGGGCCTAGCAGGGACCAGAGAAGCCGCAGGGACAGTTCGGGAGGTGGGGGAGAATGAAGCGGTGACCCTGGGCCTGGCAAGGCCCAGGGAAGCTGTGGCCATGGAGTGGGGGGGGGAGAAGGAAGCATCGACCCAGGGCCTGGCAGGGCCTGGAGAAGCTGTGGGACTGGTGGGAAGGGGGGGAAAGAGGGGACTGGCAATTGTGGGCCTGGCAGGGCCCAGACAAGGTGCAGGACTGATGGGGGGGGAGGGAAACAACGACTCTGTGGGGCTTCTCTGTCTGGGCCGCTTCAGCCGCCCAGCCAAAGAAGCCCTGAGGAGACATTTAAATGTCTCCCCGAGGCCTCCAGAGTGCTCCCCGGCTCGCCTGCCTTTGCTTTGAGGGTCTGTCCCTGCGCTTACCCTGCAGATGGTCCTGTCCTGTCCGAGGACCAGAGCAGAGTGAGCCGAAGATGCTGGCATGGGTGGGACTCCACAAATTGATTGGTTCTTGCAGCCAATCACTGTTGGTGCGCATTGAACATTGGACGCAAAAATGGCTTTCTATATAAGGACAGGATGGTTAAACCCGACATCAGAATTCAGCCTTAGCCCATTTTCTTCAAAGAATGGTTTTCACAGCACTGTTAAGAAAGCATACGAAAATTACACTTTGTACTATCAGAGTTGTATTCCAGGAGACAGCATATGAGTACTTTCCTCAAAGTTTTCTTGAAGTAAGAACTTCAAAGAAGGGGGACAATTTCAATTGATAAAGTGACATCGAGGGGGATATTTAACAGTCCTACTAGCACTCTGTGTCCTATCTGATTTAAGCCACTCATACAGCTGCTGTGAACAATTTTAAAAACGGAGATCCAGCAATGGATTTCTTGCCTGTATCTTGTTTGTCCCAATGAAGATTTCTAGTAATAGATTGATTTCGTTAAGGCTTACAACAACTTGAAAATTTCTATAATAAATGGTTCTATTATTTTACTTCTTAAGATTATGGTGATTATGTGGGTGTGTGTTGACACTATAATGAAGTAAATGTTTTTCTCCTTTATGCATAGCACCCACCACAAACTATTTATATTCTTCTGAAGATATGTAGAATCTTTTTTGATATTACAGATGGTTTGTCTTTAGTGGGTAATACTGAAGCTTATACCATGTTCAGTTTGATTTTGTTTTGATTGGATGCTCTTACAGGATAGGCTATTTGTGTTCACTGTCTTATTGTGCACAGAATGTTAAGTACTTTTACCTTAGCAACCGCAGGTATTATTTTCTAGCCGATGATGTTCCTCGATATTATCAAGATTATCCTGATGGATTCAGTGAAGGTCATTTTCAAGGTAGAGCATACTGCAGTTCTTGGACAAAACAAAAAGCTACATTATTAGCTTGGAATTGATTAGATGAAAACAGCTTATTATATCCACATTAAAATGTCATTATTGTAGATAGCACTGATAGCAGGATGTTAAATTTATTTTCATGAAGTGGCTATAACAAAATTATAGCTAGAGATCTGAATACAGTCTCTTTACCTCTATGTTCAAGCTTAAATATGGTGAATAGAAAAAAGACATTTTACACATGCCATTTAAGGTACTTTTGAACTTCTCCCTCACTGTTGATATGTATGTGCACGAAAGACAGAAATGCACTTCAGGGTTTTAAAAAAACAACTAATAACATTTTAGGACAATGGATTTAAAATCATGCTTCAATTTTCTGAAGTTTCTGTATCACCTGTTAGTAGCTGCAATCTATATAAAGCACATTCTTAGATCTCCAGCACTATTATTTCCATAAAACTGTGCATAAAATATTTGGGAATAGCCTTTATCATCTTAACCTCATCCACCTAAAACAGAATGATCTTTTTGGTCACAATTAACAAATGTTGCTCCCTTACCTGATTTTTCCATTGCATCTGCATTTGTGTCCACCTCCTTCCTCAGGGAACTGAGAAGAGATTGTCATTTTCATCAACCTGGTTCCCCTCTCCTTTAAAACTTCTTGCATTTGGTTTAGAATGTCTTGCCAAAAAGATCTGATGCTTCTACACTGCCACCAACAGTGGGCAAATGTTCCCACTTCTCCACATCTTTCCCAACATTGGAATGAGAGGACGTTATTTTTTTAAAGCTTCTCTGGTGTGAGGTTCCACCTGGTGATGATCTTGTATCACAGGTTATGAAGTATCATTTGACCCAACTCTAATCTTTTTGGGCGTCTGGAAATCAAAAAAACATTCACACACATACATAGACCTTTATTGGCATAACACAGCAGCAAAGAGACAAAAAACATTCCAACGTTCAGTCGCGATTTGATCACTAGCCTCATAGTGGCTGCTAAAACATTGATAGCCTCTAAATGGAAATCAGACAATGCTCCAACACGTACCAACTGGCTAAACAAAGTTTGGGATCACCTTATTTTAGAAAAAATCACTGACCGTTTACTTCAATCAGACATCTGTCCTAAATCATCCAGCTTTATGGAGAAATGGACTCCATTTATGGCTTCGGACTCTCAACCCCAAAACTCTCTATACTTCAAATTACTAGACTACTAAACTTTACCTCTTTGACCATACTGCAATGCCTAGTTGTGACATTGTTATGATATAGTTAAATGGGACACATGCTATTACTTCTTTGCATTAGCTCATTTTTATATCAACCTAAACACAAGGGTTATAGGTACTAAACTGAGCTTGTTGACAACAAAGTAAAACCACTAGTACTATAATGCTTTGCAAACTATTTATGCTGGTTATGCTGTTCTGTAAGTTTAATACTGCTGACTATTACTTACTTTTGAGAAAAAACTTAAAAATAATTTTAAAAAAATTGTTGCATTTGAATTGGTGCACATAGTGATGTTTTTAATAATTGACAAGGCAATGCCCATTGCACTAGAGACCTCTATTTGTGTTTGTTGGTGAGCATGAACGAAATCCAGATCACTGAAATTTACAGTATGTTTGTATTTAAAACGTGTAGAGTCTCTATCTGCACAGGAAGCAGCTTATCAAACAAAATCATAAGATACAATCACAAAGTATCACATATAACAACATCATTTAACACTGATCAAAAGTCGAAGACCAATGTTAGGGTTACTAGGGTTGACAAACTGGAGAAAAAATGTCTTGCTCTTTTAACAGAGACTTATTGTATTGAAATTGGCAGCTGAACTTTTTCATGGCACAGAGGTAAATCACACCACCTGGGAAACAGCATCCCATTAAACCTCTGTGTCAGGGACAGGCTGTTGGCAACCCTAGTTGTAACTATGTTGCACACTATTGCCAAGGAGAACGGACTTGAGTTGTAGTGGACTCTTGGCAACCCCATCCATAAGGCATTCCAGGCAAAACACAAACAGAGGTGGTTTGCCATTTTCTTTTTCTACATTGCAATCCTGGTCTTCTTCGGTGGTCTCCCATCCAGTTACTAATTGTGGCCAACCCTGCTTAGCTCCCAAGCTCTGACAAGCCCAAGCTAAGCTAAGGGCTGCCGCACAGTATCATCATCATCATCATAATCAATAATAATAATTTGATTTATTAATTACCCTATCCCAGCTTATGCTGGGCTCTGGGCGATGTACAAAAGCATTAAAATTCAATATACAACTTAATAACAAATAAAATTCAGCATAAAATATCCAAGATGGCATCCTATAATGTTTTTCATCCCAATTCTGGGCTACTGGCCAACTTTCTGGGCTGGGGAAAAGGGAACTCAGAGGATGGGTGCCAGACAATAAAGAAACCGTTGCTGCCCTCAGCCAAAAGCTTTTTTATGATATATTATGATGGAACTGCATCTGAGTAAACACTGTGTGCCAGAGGTTTGATAGGCGGGGTAGTCTTCCATGGGTATATTTATTTATTTAAACATTTATTAGTTGCCTTTCTACCTTATTTATTTATTTATTTATTTATTTATTTATTTATTTATTTATTTTTTACATTCGATTTATATACTGCTCCTAACACAGGGGTTCCAAATTCAGTTTTAACCTACCTAAGGCCACATAGTACATAGGAGGCGGGGGTTCCTACCAGCACCCAGGCAGCAGGGTTAGCCGATCTTGTTGGCTTCTTTCCAGCGGCCTCGAGTGTCGACTTCTCCGGTGACCAGGAGCAGGTCTTCCCGTCAGCGGCTTCCTTTGGCAGGCCATCCTGATGCGGCATTGTGTCGGCTGCAGCTCTCGGCTATGTCCAATCGGCTCCGCCGCGGCGATCACGTCATCGCGCCTCTCATGGCTCCGCCTTGAATACCTCGTGGAGTACCTTGTGGCACTCCACAGTGGCTTACAATATAGACAACAGTTTAAAATCTCAATTAGGACATTTAAAACAGGAAAAAGCATACCTTTTGACCAGTGTTATCTGCATTAACTGCACATACAATTTCAGCCTTAGCAACTATATCCTACATTAGACTGTAAATTGATAACAATACAGGTCTTTTGAATATTAGCAAAAAGTAGAAAAACTACAGTGCAAAATACTTTAATATATTGCAGTTGTTTAAAATTATTAAAACTAGTTCCCATTTCTTCCAGAGCAATTCCAAGTAGGTCTACTTGGATGTAAGTTCTATTTTACTCAATTGGGCATATTTCCAGGAAAATGTTCTTAGGATTGCAGTCTTGGTTTACTTGGATCTAAGTCCCATTTTATTCAATTGGGCTTACTTCCAGGAAAATGTTTTTAAGATTGCAGCCTTGGTTTCTTAACTTATTATACTATACCAGCTGCAGATTCTTTGAAAACTTTGCTGAAGTATATCTGAACACTTCCAAGGCAAAATGCCACTAGTTTTTGTTTCATTGTTTCCAACATAATCCAGTCTCTTAACTTTCCTTTAACTAGTTTATTCCATAAGCTCAGTGAATAAGATCACTAGCTTCCTTTAATTACCTCTATTTCAGCAAGTCATATATAAAGTCAACAAGTATAGCTAAGCCATCACTCAAACAAAGCATTCTTTGTTTGGTTCACAGATCTTCACTGATGGGGTCAATGAGGTTTAAAATGCATATCCATGCAGAAAAATCAAAGAGTCTGACGACATATATTATTTCTTGACTAATATATGAAATGCCTGGATCATATGAAGAATCACAGAGCTGATTCCTTTACTGGTTGAGAAGTGGTTCAAGGAGTTCGAAAACTCCTTTCAGAATATGAGAAATAGCCACTGACTATTAGCCACACATTTTATATGAACATGAGATTACTATTAAAAGTAGCAGTCTGGTGTCAACCTAACCCCTCTGCCTTTGTAACATGCACTACATTTATGTCCTGAGGTGATTACACTTGTATTTCCCCATTCCCATTTCAATACCAGTGGCAGGGATAGGAAATGTTCAATGTGATTATGTTAATTAGCAGAGTTAATTATACTATAGACTGTGGAAGGTGAGAAGGAAGAACTCTGCCCAAGGCTGCTCTTTTATTGGCAGCATCACATTTATTATACCACGTTCTTCTGTCCTGAGTTTTACCCTAGAATAACAGCTTTCCTTGCCAAAAAGACACAAGGAATGAAATGAAATAATGAGTGAAAGAAATTGGGAATATTCTTGACATTTATTGTTCTTCAGAGTGTTTCCAAACATCTGCCATCTTCTACCTGTTATTTTTCTTTTTTGTATGTTTTTAGTCTCTTCCTTTTCTTTTTTTGAGAATTTTATTTGACAACTTGTATTAGCATGTTCAACAAATACACAAGCACGAAACATACTACAAATCAGGCCTCGGTTCCTGCCGAAGCGCACTGGAGCACCGCTCCGGAGATTTGGCCCGGGGTCACTCAGCCAGCAGAGTGAGAATACAAACCTGGGTCTCCCCACATCAATCTGCAACTCTGACCACTGTGCAGTGCTGCCTCTACTGATCTGTAATGTTCCAGAGGTGTTGTAATGTAATACTCAGTTTCTCAAACGAGTGTATGCCTGTCTGTTGGTCCACTTAGGAGTCTTGATCCTGGTTGTGTGGTGGGCTAGTTGTGGCAAATGGTAGGGAAGCTCAGTATTTCTGTATACAGTTGTAGGGACTTTATTGCAATGTGCTATGGTCTGATATTATGTTCTTATTCCAGTGTGGGGTGTGTGTGGGGCAATGGAAGCTGAGTGATAGGGTCTCTCCAAGTGATTGCCAGAAGTGAGATGCGTCCTGGTCTTGTGTCTTACAGATAATCTTACAAATAGTCCTTTGCATTGATATCATGCTTTCAACTTTAAAAGGATCATAATGCTGATTGTGTGAACTTAGGCAAATCACAAGAGGTAGAGCAGGAAGGGTTGCATCAGTGCTTCGTTCTTGTGGCCCTTTCTTACACGCCCAGGGAAATGCTGATCACCACTTTGGGGCCAGGAAGCAATTTTTCTCCAAGCCAGTTTGGCCCCCAGTGATCCTGGAGGGTTTTTTTTTAATCATATTCTGGGCGTGGAACAGGGGTCACTGGGGTGTGTGGGGGGTATTGGTGAATTTCCTGCATTGTGCAGGGGGTTGGACTAGATGACCCTGGAGGTCCCTTCCCACTCTGTGAGTCTATGATTCTATAATTCACCCAGGCTGGCTGTGGCCATGCCAGCACCTCTGCCAGGCAGAAGCGCCTGAGATCCTCCCCCTCCCCTTTTCCTTCGCCCTACTTGGAGGCAAAGGGAAGGGAGAGGGGGGAAAGAATGGATCCCAGGTGCTTCTGCCTGTCAGAGGGGCTGGTGCACACTTCCGGTGATGTCAGGGTGTGTAGCATATGCTAATAAGTTATGCTAATGAGCTCCTGCAGCTCTTTTTCTATGAAATGACCCCTGCTACAAATAATAACCTAACAAACAACAAAGACAATTGAAACAGAAAGCAAATAAGCAATACCAAATATCAGATCTTGCAACCTGTAGACTTCCTTAATATTGGATTTCAGTACTTCAGTTTTTTTGGAACCACTCCCATCTGCATCAAATAGTTCAATATTATTGGCCACACTTCTACAAAATTTGAGGAAGGACAATTATTTTCAAACTGATCCATTTTATACGTATTTTTTTCCATTATGTACATATCCCATACCTTACGATGCTATATATAAAGTGTAGGTACATTTGGGCATTTCCAGTTAGCAGCTATAGACGTTTTGGTAGCTATTAGAAGGTATGAGATCAGCTCTTTCCTAATATTTGGGACTATGATATCCTTTCAGTAATTAAAAAACAATATCTCCAGTGTGAATGGGACAACTCCCCCCATTATGAAGAATATTTGGTTCAAAATTGTCTTCCAGAATTGTTTATTTCTCTCACACTGCCATCAACAATGTGCATATGACCGCACCTTTCCACACTCCTTCTACCTATTTTTTGTCCATGTTTTAAAAAATTCTTTTACGTGCATCCTTTTCCTGGCTTCTCCATTTACATGAATGTATACAAACTTTTCCATATTGTATTTTTCATTTTATATTCTGCCACATTGGAAGATTCATAGATTTGAATGCTATATGAAACATCTGGATAACAATCAAAGCAGATAAAGTTGTACTCATCAATACTTCAAATAATTTCTTGCCTCACAAAACATTTTGTTCAGATCGATGAATTTGCAGGTCATAAGCCGATGACATTTCCTTTTTCTTTTTTAAGTAGAACCACATAGATTACCAGTGGCCACTTGCAAGTGCTGATCAGTTCTAGCAAATTAAGGACCATCTCTGAGAATGTGCAGTAAAGTTGGTCAGGTAACTTCCCAAGATTATGTACTGTACCAAAAGCCCAGTATCACTAAAAATGTTCCGACTACAATGCCATATTCTTTCTTCAGAGCACTAGTCTTCCATAAAATGTGAAAACAAGGGAAATGTTTTTGTCTGTCACTTTTGCAGAGGGTTTCAAGCCTACAAAGCTATGATGAAGTTATACTGCAAGGACCCACATTTTTGGACTTTCGAGGAAGGTAGATGTGGGATTCCCCCTCCCCCAGTCCTGTCCCCAGTAAATATTTAAAAATAAGATTTAAGCTAAATGAAACCTACTTAGAGGTGGGGAATAGAAGATTTCAGTTTCTGAAGATGGCCAACACAAATTTCACAGTGCAATTGCTTGAGTATTTTGATTGACATACATTGTGTTAAGTTACCATCTGCAAGTCTTTGCAGAATCAGGAACTCTGACAGGGAAAGTCAGTTGCTATTATTTGGTACCTTTTCAGTTGCAGTTGCCCTGGCCTAGATAGCACAGGCTAGCTGGATCTTGTCTGATCTTGAAAGTTAAGCAAGGTTAGCCCTGGTTAGTTGGAAGTCCAGGGTCATGATGCAGAAGAAGGCAATGGCAAACCACCTCTGGATGTCACTTACTTTGAAAACCCTATGAAGTCAGCATAAGTTGGCTGTGACTTGATAGCACTTTCCATCACCAAGTTGCAGCTGCTGCCCAAACTTTGTGGGAGGCAACTGGAGCTTAGTTCTTCCCTTTCCTTTCCCCATCCATCAATCCCACCATTAAAAACCTCATTATCCTTTATCCTTCTATCGTCTTTAGCACACCTTGAAGCCAGCTGAAGAAGTGGCATGGGGTAGGGTTTATGAACACAGGGACTCAAAGGAGAAAGTGGGAACACGTCTCCATGGAGGTGCAAAAATGTGCCCCCCCCCACGGCAGCATCAATAAGCAGTAGGAACAGCATCTTCATGCCCTGCATCCATGTCACTTGCTTCTGCTGCCCCCATATCTCTCCCCATTTCCCCCACTGAATCTGTACAAAAGTGCAAACATGAGAGTGATTGTGTCAGCCCCCCTTCCAAAAAAGCCTGGAACCCTGCTTTCTCCTCACTATAACTTTCCCTGATAAATAGCTACAGTGTAGTTTGGATAGAAAAGCGGAATAGCACAAGCGTTATTGTGAAATCAGAGTTTAGCTCAGGGGTGTTGAACTCATTTGTTATGAGGGCCAGATCTGACACAAATGTTACTTTGTCGGGCCAGGCCACATGTGCCATAAAATGTAATGCCAGGTACCAGAGATATAAACTTTATAAAGGACACAGACAAACCCAATTGACAATATTATTTTTTACTCAAAATACAAACAAAAGCAATTGATTCTAGGTAGTGAAAGCAACTGATTTACTGGGGAACCCACAAAAGCCCCAATAAATGTATTTAATCATATGCAAGACAAGTTTTTTTCACAGGATACCATAAGGGGGGGGGGGTATCTTACACCTATACAAATTAGCTACTTTTTGCCTATATAGAACTTTTAGGAGATAAGTCATTATCCTTGCAAATAAACAAGTAATTTTTCAGCACCTCCCCCACACACACCTAGTCTCAGCAGCTGAGCATCGTTATGATCTGCCTCTTGCTCTTTGTTTCCTCTCCCCCCCCATCCTACCTCTGAGGATCTTGAGGAGGCACACCGGACTCCCTCCTCCTCCACCATCAACAACACTTTGCGGTGCAAAAGACTGAGTGACTGGCGCCAGGTGACCCAGGCAACAGGGTCCCTCCTACGTTTCCCAAAGAAGCGGTCTATTGGGTCTGTTGGGTGTGGTCTATTATGCTAATGAGTTCCTGCTGGGCGTGGCCAACTTGGGAGCCAGCTGGAACTCCGTTCCTGTGCGTTCCTGCCCAAAAATAGCCCTGATCTTGACAAAGATTTATGTCTTGCTGAAAAAAAGTAAAATATAATTTATTTATGTTTCTAATTCTCCATGAATCCACCAAGCTGAATTCTTCAACCAATTTTATAAAGGAATTTGGCAGTTCATTTCCTGGCTTCTGTTTTTCTGTTTGTTTTTTCCTATCTCAAGCTTTGTCATGTGCCAGCCCTCCTCTTCCTCGCTGGCCCGATCCCTTAATCAGCTAACTGCCAGTCTGTGCACATGCTCTCACCAACCCCCCTCATAGTCACCCTTTGAAAAAAACACGAAGCCAGTTGTCACAGTGGTGGCAGCGCTGACTGCTCAGCTCCGCCCCCCCATGTAGTGGCTTCTCCAATCCTCACTGAGCTGCAGTCAAAGAAGATAGGAGGGGAAAAACACCAAACCTCCTCTTTCTCTGCCTTCGCTTCTATTCCCCCGTTCTAACTTAGCCTCTTAGCCCCACCCTCTAACCATTTCCTTTCTAGTTCTTGACAGCTTCGACCACACATACACCTCACCATGTGTGCCTGCTTGCACCCCCAAGCAGCCTCCTGCCTTCCCTCTCTCACACCAGTTGCTTGTGAGCTAGGTAAGAGCCCTGGATGAGCCAGATCTGGCCCTCAGGCCTTATGTTTGACACCCCTGGTAAAGCTCCTCCACCCATAATGGCAATATAGAAGCATCCCCCGGTGGAAAAAGGGGAATGTAAAAGTGACAAAAGGAAGACTGCAAAAAGATGGAGCATGAATGGGGCAAAGGAGGACAAAGGGAAGAAGCAAACAAAAACAGCTAAGAAAAGACTATGGGAGAAATTAAGAAGCAGAGCAGCCATGAGCACTAAAAACACATAGGTAGGTACCCTGGCAACCAAGGGCATCACATTGAGATTGTTGCTGTAATTAATGTTTACAGTCATCTGTGTTCTCAGCCAGCTGCTCTCCAGTTCTGAAATTATTCTTTGCTTTTGGCGATGTTTAGTGACAACCCTTAATGAAGAAAGCAAACAGAAAATGGTGGTAAAATTTGGTATGAATATATTTGTGCACTATGCCACTCACTGCTGCCTGTGTGGCCTTTCCTGACTGCACCAGCATGACAAGCCTCAAATGACTTGTAATTCTGTTCAGTCTTCCTTCTGTTTCCATATTGATTAATCCTACCGATTCTTCTACTTCCAGTTTCTATCTGGGTTGATTCTTGCTTCATTTCCTAGTCAGCAAATTCTATACTGGCCTCTTTCTTAATCTTTCAGACCACTGCCTAATTATTTGGGTAAGATATTAAATTACTTGAATGGGACCGATTTCTGGTATGAAGAGTCTGAGCTTCTCAGTGGCCAAGATAAAAGGATACTAAGTAAGCAGAGAAAACATGCCAGCACAAGCAGAGGGTACTTTTGGACCTATTTTAATTTATACATATACATACATACATACATACATACATACCGTATTTTCCTGCGTATAAGACTACTTTTTAACCCAGGGAAATCTTCTCAGAAGTGGGGGGTCGTCTTATACGCCGGTACGCCAGAAGCATTAGCACAGCTCTATATTTTAACTGGAAAACTCTATATTTTAACTGGAAAAGTTGGGGGTCGTCTTATACGCCCAGTCGTCTTATACGCCGGAAAATACGGTACATACATACATACATACATACATATGGTAATTCACATGTTTTAATGTTTCTCATGAGGATTTCAGAAAAAAAGAAATGTAAATACATTGTAAGTGTGTGCATGTGTGCGTGCGTGTGTGCGTGTGTGCGTGTGTGTGTGTGTGTGTGAGAGAGAGAGAGAGAGAGAGAGAGAAGCTGCCCTCTGCTGGAAATATTTTGACTATTTTGTCTCATATTTAGGGTAATGCCATTAATTCTGGGTTATGATATTTTTATACATAATGAACATCCCTTCTTTCAGATCAGCTCATCTCCAATAGATCATAATTGTATTCTGTTGCATGTTTACTAAACTGTTTTGATTGATGCTGTGAACCAACTTCAGCAATTGTTCAAAGATAAGCAATGGATACTTTATATGCAATAAAGTTTTTAAAAAGGCTCTTTAGATACAAAAATATTTTTGAAATCTGAATGGTAAAAGTTTGGACAATATTACAAATTTACTGAAGTCTGAACCTATTATTTGTTTGATTGTTTGTTTGTTTAATTTATATCCTGCCCTCCCTGCCAGGGGAGGCTCAGGGCAGTTTACATAGAATGTGTTGAATAACTAAAACAGAAGAATTGAATAAAATCACAACAATATAGTTATAAAAATATAACATAAAGTGCTAGTATGGTTCGTACAACAATGGCGGGCATTAGCAGCATCCAACATAGCCACACAGTCAGCTAACATTGTAGTCTGGATTATATCGGCGGAGCTCAGGCTGTTGATAATAGTGTTAATATTGGGGCCAGGGCTTCAATTTATTGGGTGTGGCTCCCTAATCAAAGGCTTGGTGGAAGAGCTCTGTCTTGCAGGCCCTGCGGAACTGTAAAAAGTCCCACAGGGCCCTGATGTCTTCCGGGAGCTCATTCCACCAGTACAGAGCCACCACTGAGAAGGTCCTGGCCCTCATCACAGCCAGCCTGGCTCCTCTGGGGCCTGGAAAGGCCAGATGGTTTTGGGACCCCAATCGTAGTGCTCCCTGGGAAACACGTGGGGAAATACGGTCCCTTATGTATGTAGGCCCCTGACCATATAGGGCTTTAAAGGTAAGAACCAGCACCTTGAACCGAATTCTGTATGCTATAGGCAGCCAATGCAGTGCTTTTAGCATAGGCTGGATGTGCTCCCGCATAGGTAGGCCCAGCAACAGCCTGGCTGCCACATTCTGCACTAGCTGCAGCTTTGGGACAAGGGCAGCCCCATGTAGAGATAATTACAGTAATCCACTCTCAAGGTGACCATTGCATGGACCACTGTTGCCTAGAGCTGCCAAATCCCCCCGGGGGGCGGATTTCCTCCCGCTTTGGAGGCCCGATTTCCGCCGCGGCGGAATTGGGCCCCGGGGGAAACCCCACCCCGGCATGCACGTCATCCGGATGTGACGTGATGACGCCGGGTATGCTGGGGGCGGGGCCACGGCCATTTGAGGGGAAAACAGAGTATTTTAAGTGATCCATCAAAAGAATAATATGACTTGGCATGCTTGACTAAGACTTGAATCCCAGGTTGTAATGGCTCCGACACATGAAAAAGGCCACACACTAGATCTAATTTTCTGTACTGAGCACGTTTCTGGTGATCTGATTAAAGATTTGGGGATTCAACCTGTGTCATGGTCAGATCATTATCTGCTGACAGCTCTGTTGATTATGACACTTTACCCCTGCAAAGGAGGCAGAACAATTAAGTTAGTTCACCCCTAGAGGCAATTGGATCCTAGGAGATTCCAAGTGTCACTGGAGGGATTTGGAAAGCCCAACTGGTGACTCTGTGGACAGTCTGATGGGGACTTAAAATGAAAGGTTCAGTTAGATGATAACCAAGAGTTGCCCCAGGTGACCACTACTGCCTTAAAATAGAACTCTAGCCCCCTGTTTTACTGGGGAATTGAATGTACCAAAAAGAGACAGTAGAAGTCTAGAGTGACAGTGGCAGAAAACATGGGCAGAATCTGACAGGACACTTTGTCGAGCTCACTGGAAAAAGCCTATGAAGTGGCAGCAAAGAAATCTTACTTCTCCATTACCATTGAGTTCGCTGAATTACATCTTGTGCAATCATTTAGATTAATTAGGCAACTGACAGCTCCCAGTTTATGATTTGACATTTAGCTGTGATTTGTTTTCTACAGTACCAGTTTGGTGTAGTTGTTAAGTGCGCAGACTCTAATCTGGGAGAACCGGGTTTGATTCCCCACTCCTCCACTTGCAGCTGCTGGATGACCTTGGGCAAGCCATAGTTCTCTCAGAGCTGTTCTTGAAAGAGCAGTTCTCAAAATAGCTCTCTCAGCCCCACCAACCTCACAGGGTGTCTGTTGTGAGAAAGGGAAGGGAAAGGAGTTTGTAAGCTGCTCTGAAACTCCGAGCGAAGGGCGGGGTATAAATCCAATCTCTTCTCTTCTCTTTTTCTTCCTTGTTGACAACATTTCTCAGATTTGTTCCAACTTAGGCTCTGAGTTCATCAGTGCACAGGTGGCAGAGTTATCTGTAGCACTGTCTAGTCCAGAGGTGTTGAACTCATTTGTTATGAGGGCCAGATCTGACATAAATGTCACTTTGTTGGGCCAGGCCATGAAAGCCATAAAATGTAACATGAGGCACCAGAGATTTAAACTTTATAAAGGTGATTTCAGATGTCAAATGGCAATAGCAGGTGAATGACAATAGCAGGCTTGATTGGATTAGGTGTGATATGCAGAGATTTCTTTTCCTAAAAGAAATCAACCCTGACTGTTCCCTGGAAGGCCAGATAATGAAACTGAAGCTCAGCTACTTTGGCCACCAAATGAGAAGGGAGCACTCGCTGGAGAAGACCCTCATGCTGGGAAAGATTGAAGGTCAAAGAAGACGGGGACGGCAAAGGATGAGATGGTTAGACAGTGTCATCGATGCAACGAACATGAAATTGAGCCAACTTCAGAGGACGGGGGAAGACAGGAAGGCCTGGCGTGATCTGGTCCATGGGGTCACGAAGAGTCGGACTCGACTGTGCGACTGAACAACAACAAAGCAGAGGGGTAGTAGGCATGGAGATACCAGCATTGGTAATGAGACAGGAAACCTAGGTCTCAATTCTACATAGGAGGATTCAGTCCAGGAGGATGCAAAGAATTAAGGGACATAAGTCTGACATTAGAAACCACAACATTCAGTTGCTGACCAAAGAGTAGCAGTGCTCTTACAAAGGAATTTCAACAGGAGATTAGAAAGAGAGACTGCTGAATTGATAATGAAGCCTAAAACAATGCTTCCTTGTGAACTGATTTTCCTTCTGGAGAGCTACTTATCCGGTTTTCTTACCAATGTGTGCTATTATCATTTGGCATCTGAAATCACTCCACTCTTCAAGATATAAGGACCAATCCAATAACCAGGTTCTTTTTGAAAGAAAAAATCCAGAAAGGAACAGAGAAATCCAATCCTTATTTTTTTTTAAAAAAACCCAACTTTTCAGAAAAAGCCAAAGTCAGAAGAACCCACCACCCACCCACACCTTGCCTCCCAAGTAGTATGCTTGCACACAAAAGCTTATATCTGGAATAAAACGTTGTTGGTCTTGAAGCGGCAATGGGATTCCAACTTTGTTTTCTCTCTCTCCTCTCCTCCCTCCCCAAAAGAGGAGGTGCAGCCCCAGAGAAGAAGAAGAAGCTCTGTGTGTGTGTGTGTGTGAGAGAGAAGCAGGAATCAGTCATGGAGCTCTCTGTGTGCCTCTGTGTCTGTCTGTCTCTGTGTGTGTGTGTGTGTGTGAGAGAGAGAGAGAGAGAGAGAGAGAGAGCAAGGGAGGGGGGAGAAAGGAAGCAGGAAAAGGAAGTTGCTCAGGGGCCAGGTTTGAGCCCTCTGTGGGCTGCATCTGGCCCACGGGCCGCATGTTTGACACTCCTGGTCTAGTTGCTGTTGCTTGGATCAGTGTAGGCTGGTTTCCCTGACTGATATTGACAAAGTTGGAAAAACTGGAAAAGGCCTTGGGAAAAAATTGGGGGGGAAATCCTGGGCTTTCATCCAAATTTTTTTCTGAGGCCTCATCTCTCTACCTCAAACTTTCCTTTTTGGGGAAAGGTTACTGAACAGACAATGGTAGAGCAACTCCAGAAATACTGGATGTAACATCTGCCCTTGAACTTTTTCAATCCAGCTTCAGACCAGCATTTGAGACAGAAGTGGCTTTAGTGGCACATTTGGACTATCTTGGTCTTCAGATGGATAAAGGGAAAAACATCTATAATGATATTGCTAGATCTGCCTGTAGCCTTTGATACAGTGGACCAGGCAATACTGCTGAGGTGGCTAGAAGGCAAGGTGAGTCTAGGTGCAGCAGTGTTGAGATGGTTCCAGTATTTTCTATCAAATTGCTCTGATGGGAGATGCTGAAACATCCCCATAGGACTGACATGGGGGGGCACAAGGCTCTGTGTTATCTTCTGTACTGTTTCATATCAATGTAAAGCCCCTTAATGAGATTGTCCAGATTTTGAAGATGCTTGTCATATGCTGATGACACCCAGATATAGATAACTCTGAATAAGCCACTGGCTGCCGCCGCCTCTGTCCTGACCCAGTGATCAGGCAGTGATCAAATGGTGGAAGGGGAACAAACTGAAGTTGAATCCAGATAAAACAGAGATGATGCTGGTTGGGGAGGGACATGGCTTTAAATGGGATTTTTTATTCTTATTGGTGATGGTGTGAAGCTTTTACTGAAAGAGCTTGAGAGTCGTGCTAGATCCTACACTCCTGCTGGTGTCCATGACAGTGAAAAATGCTTTTTTTCCAGCTACATCAAGTTAGCAACTTGGCTCCCTATTTGCAGATCTCTGATCTGGCCATGCTAATCCATGCCTCAGTAACCTCAAGGATAGATTACTGTAACGTCCTGTACATGAGGCTGCCCTTGAAGACAATCTGGAAGCCGCTGCTTAGTGTTATCTGGAGCTAGCCAACTATCACTCCTATTCTGAAGCCCTTTCACTGGCTGCTGATTACTTTCCAGGTGGTGGTGCTCATCTTTAAAGCTCCTTATGATCTGGGGCCCACATACTTGAAGGAGAATTTCTCCCTGTATGATCCTGTGCTGCAGTTCTAGTTTTTCCACCTAAGTCCACTATCAGTTCTCCTGTCGTCTAGGACATGTTCTATCAAGGCCCAGGCTCAGGCTTTTTCAGTGGCTGTCCCATGCCTCTGGAATAGCCTCCCTGAAAATGTTTTGTATAACTTTTTACATTGTTGTTATTTACCTTGGATTCTTGAATACCTGGGATAAAAATATTTCATATCTTGACAGTATGAAAATGCTTAGTCTTCAGTAGGCCATTGAAGTTTTGGTTTTTTTTAAACATTGCATACTATTATTCATTCCAAGTATGAAGGAACTTTATCTTGTATTGCCTCATTTCAATGCCTTGTTAACTGGCAGTGAACCATGAAGGAACAAGTTAGAGGGAACAAGTGGTAGGTCTATGAAGAATCATAGCGGAGAGAAAGAAAGATGGGGAAACTTTCTCTCCCTCTTTACAGCTCAACAGCAGTAAAATGAGTAATCCAACAAAATTACATCACAGGTGGTACTTACTTTACTTTATTTGACTTCTAGCCTGCCCTCCCCTGCAAGCAGGCTCAGGGCGGGTTACAACAATACAATAAATAACATAATCCAATATTTAAAATAATACCTCCTTGTATAAGTGGGTGTTTCTGCAGCTGCTGCTCTCCATCCCAGTGATTGTGTAAGCAACTTAACTCCAGCCATGGGAACAGGAGCAGAGAAGACCTTTTAACACAAAGAGAACATGAGCAGTGTCTACTGAGGTCATAAGATCAGCACAAAGCTATGCTGTAGCCTTTGAAGCCGGAGAAAGAGGAGGAGGGGCTGAATATACCTGATAGGGTAGAACACTGATGCTCTCTAGTGTTAATGCAAGTGGCTCCAGGAGCAGGAAACAACCCCCCCCCCGAACTTCATTTTGTTTTTCTTCATGTCTCTCCCATTACACTGTAATTCCTACTGGTCAGAGTGACAGCAGCATATAAGAATAGATCTTTCTGCCTGTGGTGGAGGGAATTTGGCCTCTTTTTGGATAGTGATGGGCCAAAATAATATTTTTCTGTATCACTGAGGTTCACTCCAGGGCAGACAAGCAGAAATGTCTCTTGCTTGTAGGTGGCCCACTTTTGTTTCTTTCAATTTCAGCCCAGTACTCCCACTTAACTATCATTGGGAACTTGCTGGGACCTTGTAAAAAATTGTGCATGTGTGTGTGTGTGAGCCAGGGCACTTTTGGGTTGTTGTTGAAAAAGAGGTGATGGAACCCTCAAGAGGAAAATGAAGTTTTCAATCTGTATACTGAAAACCCATGAACTTTTAAACATTTTAAAAAGAATTTTGTCAAAGAGGTTCTGGAACTATCGGCTGATTTCCAATTTGCCCTGTTTGGGCAAATTAATTGATAGGGCAGTGGCGGTACAGTTGCAGGGCTTTATGGATGACATTTCCGTACTAGATCCCTTCCAGTCCGGCTTCCGTCAGGGACATGGGACAGAGATGGTGTTGGTCACTCTGACGGATGACCTCCAGAGACATCTGGATCAGGGCAGGTTGGCGGTACTGTTGCTGTTAGATCTGTCGGCCGCGTTTGACACGGTCGACCATCAGTTACTGACCCACCGCCTCGCCGACATGGGGATCCAGGGGCTTGCCCTGCAATGACTTGCTTCCTTTCTTCAGGGTTGGGGACAAAGGGTGGCGCTAGGGGAACAGCAGTCCAGGAGACAGCCACTGGAGTGCAGTATGCCACAAGGGGCAGTGCTGTCTTTGATGTTATTTAACATCTGTATGCACCCCCTTGCCCAGATTGCCCAGAGGCACGGCCTGGGGTGTCACCAGTATGCTGATGACACCCAGCTCTATCTGATGTTGGGCAGCCAGTCAGACTCCACACCGGAAGATCTGGACCGGGCTTTGCAAGCTGTGGCTAGTTGGCTTAGACTGAGCTGGTTGAAGTTGAATCCGATGAAGACGGAGGTCCTGTACCTGAGTCGGGGCATTTTGGGGGTAGGGATCCCACTCCCGACCTTCGGTGGGGTGCCATTGGTGCCAGCGCCGGAGGTTAGGAGTCTGGGAGTGCCTCCTGGATGCCTCCTTAACAATAGAGGCCCAGGTAGCAGCCACTGCCAGGTCGGCCTTTTACCATCTTCAGCTGATCAGGATGTTGGTTCCCTTCCCTGACCACGCTGACCTAGCAACAGTGATCTATGCGAAGGTCACCTTAAGACTAGACTACTGTGACGCTCTCTACATGGGGCTGCCCTTGTTGTGGATTCGGAAGCTTCAGCTAGTGTAGAATGCTGCGGCCAGGCTGTTGATGGGTCTCCCCAGGCGAGAGCATATCCAGCCTGTGCTGAGGACACTGCACTGGCTGCCAATAGCATACTGAATCCGCTTCAAGGTGCTGGTCCTTACCTTTAAAGCCCTATATGGTCAGGGTCTGACATACCTACGGGACCGCCTTCCCCCATATATACCCCAGAGAGCACTACAGTCGGGGTCTCAAAATCGACTGACCCTCCCAGGCCCCAAGGAGGCCAGGCTGGCTACTACCAGGGCCGGGGCCTTTTCAGTGGCGGCCGCATCCTGGTGGAATGAGCTCCCGGAGGAGATCAGGGCCCTGCGGGATCTGATGCAGTTCCACAGGGCCTGCAAGACGGAGCTCTTCCACCAGGTGTTTAGTTAGGGAGCCGCCACTGCTATAGAGCTCTGGCCCTTGGTCTTGACACTGAGCTGGCGCCGCAGGAAATCATGAGCAGAACAACATCTGGGAAGTTGAAATCTATTCTGAAACTGAGCCATCTTGGATAATTAATTAATTGCTACCAGCACTTTGTGAATTTGTATCTGTTTTAACTGTCGTGTTTTATATGATTGTATGTTTAATTGTATTTATGCTTGAGTGGAAGCCGCCCTGAGCCTGCTTTGCGTGGAGGGTGGGGAATAAATGAGACAAACAAACAAACAAATAAACTCTGTTCCAGTGCATTCCCCCAGCAAAAAAACAAACAAACAAAAATCCTGGTGTGAGCTATTTGGAATCCCCCACCCCCAAATCTCTCTGTACAGAATTTGATGGGCTCTTGGGTACCTGTAAGCCAATTTACCCATCTTCCTCTGTCTTCCTTTCCTTGTAACTGATTCTGCTTCCAACACTCATGCTTTCTAGAACATGCTGAGTTCTCAACAGGACCTGTTTTAATTTACAGACTCCTATTGTACTGTATATGTGAGCAGTTTCGTCAGCATGTAAAATTTATTTATTTATTTATTTATTTTTCACACTTATATCCCGCCCTCCCCAGTGGGCTCAGGGCGGCTAACAGAGGCCAGATCATTAGTCTAGCCATAAGTAAAAACATATAAAAATATAACTTGTCTAAAGTGTTTTGTGGCTTCCATAATTGGTGGAAGCCACCTATATTACTGTTAGATATATTAGCTGCAAAACACTTGCTTCAGGACAGTTTCACAGATATTCAATATTCTGTCCTACTTTATAAATGAAGGGTTTTAAAACCCTTCTTTCCACTGTACATATGTGAGAACAAATACATATATGCTCAAAATATGACACATAACTTTCTGGATAGGAAGTACAATAATCTATTGGCAACTCAGGTCTGAAATACTGATATTAAAGTTACTTTATGTCAGGGCAGAAGAAGTAAGGTACACATAAATGATGTTTACACATGCCTGGCAGTTTCTATATGTGTCAAAGTACCAGTAAGTTTAAGAGCTGTGGTGGCTCAAGTGGTTAAGATGCTGAACTGCAGGCTGTGGAAAGTCAGTAGTTCAGCAGTTCGAGACCTGAGTTGCTGCATGACGGAGTGAGCTCCCATCTCTAGTTCCAGTTCCTGCCAACCTAGCAGTTCGAAAGCAAGAAATGGCAAGTAGATAAATAGGTGCCACTTTGGTGGGAAGGTAGCAGCGTTCCGTGCGCCTTGGTGTTTAGTCATGCCGGCCACATGACCACGGAAACGTCTTCGGACAGCGCTGGCTCTTTGGCTTTGAAACGGAGATGAGCACCGCAACCCTAGAGTCGGACTTGACTGGTTTTTGAGCAAGGGAACCTTTACCTTTACCTTTTTACCAGTAAGTTTAGTAGAAAGACTAACCTATACACTGGGAGGCAGACCATCTTCTTGCCCGCAGACAGCTCCCTAACCTTAAGTAATACATTGACGTAACATGAAGAACAAGGAGAGTTGGTTTTTATACCCCACTTTTTCTCTACCCTAATGAGTTTCAAAATAGCTTACGATTGCCTTTCCTTCCTCTCTTTGGTCATCTTGTAAGGTAGGTGGAGCTGAGAGAGTTCTGAGAGAACTGTGACTGGCTCAAGGTCACCTAGCAGGCTTCATGCGGAGGAGTGGGGAATCTAGGGTTGCCAAGTGTCTTACCTGGCGCAGCCTGGGAGAGTCGGTCCCAGCCCGGGACATTCACGCGCGCGCATAGCGTACCATAGAGTTTTCAGGCTGATTGCTAGAGCATCGCCCGGCGATGTGCCCAGCGTGATGATGTCACTTCCAGGTGATGTCATCGCCCTGGGTACGTCGGCCCAATCTGGGCACTTTGGGGGTGGGGTTCCCCCCGCCGGCCGGATCAGCAGGTTGGGGGCCCTTTGAGTGGGCAAAACCCCTGCCTCCCCGGGGGACTTGGCAGCCCTAGGTGAATCAAACCTCTGTTCTCCAGATTAGAGTCTGCTACTCTTAACTACTGCACCACATGGCTTCTGGGACCAGGCCTACGATAAACCAGGTGCCAATTTTGTCCACATCACAGTCACTGAACCTAACAACACTAGACACACCATCTCAGGTTCATTCACTAGCTCATCTTCCAACATTATATACATCATCTGGTGTCAACAGTGCCCTTCTACCTATATTGGATAGACAGGTCAGTTCATGAAAAAGAATGAATTAACATAAATCTGGCCTTAAAAATCACAATACTCAGAAACTAGTGGGAAGACATTTTAATCTCCTAGGACATTCCATTGCTGAGCTAAAAATGGCAGTTCTCCTACAAAGAAGTTTCAAAGAGAGATTACAAAGTGAAATTGCTAAACTAGAATTCATTCACGAGTTCAGGACAATGGAACCCTCGGGCTCAATAGGGACATAGGATTCTTATCTCATTACAAATGCTAATTTTCTGCACTTCCCACCTCTATGAATATGTCCTAGCTCTAACTCAAGTGGATTACATTTTGCATTGCACCACTGCACCCTCACTTCAACTGGCCCTTCTTTGGAACACCTCTCCCATCTTCTAAACAGGATAACAGGTGACTTTGTACCCTGCCTTGAGCCCATCTGCAGAAAGGGCAGGATAAAAATCGAATTAAATAAATAAACAAAATATAAAGGCCGATGGAACTTCTTTCTCTCTGATGAAAGCTTATACAAAGAAAAATTGTATTGGTCTTGAAGTGCTACTGGAGTTAAATTTTGTTCCACTACTACATGCTAACTTGGCTACCCACTTGAAAATATGTAAATAATGTTTTCAGGGTAGTATTTCTAACTGCATAATTTACCTGTCACTTAAAAACGGGCCACGTATATTTAATTGCATTTAAAATATGTTGTTTCAGTTCCTTCTCTCCCTGTCAATACAGTGCCCAACCCAAAGAAGCTATAGTTGTCAGCACACTGTTACCACAGTAGGTGGCACTGTTTTCAAATAAATGTTTGCAGACACATAACAGAACAAAGTCATTGCACTGTGCATGATTTTATCATCTGGTTTCTGAAAGGCATTCTAAAAATGAAAAGTTTCCTTATTTACACAATTGCATGTATTCTTATTACATGAACATCTTAGAAAAAACCCAGTCACCTTAACAGAATTTACAACCAGAATGCAGAACAAAGGTTGTTTAGATAAATAAAGCTACAGCAGGGCAAACAACTTATTTGTGCCACTGTAGCTGAAGATTGATCTTGTTGGCAGAGTTAGCAAAATCTTTCTCAGGTTGCTCCATCCTATGCACAAGAACAAAGTTTGAGTCCAGAGGCACCTTTAAGACCAACAAAGTTTAATTCTGGGTATAAGCTTTCGGATGCACACATACTTCTTCACAAAATAATTAGACTTTGTTGGTCTTAAAGGTGCCACTGGACTCAAACTTTGTTCTATTGCTTCAGACCAACATGGCTACCCACCTGAATCTATCCTATGCATGTTCACTCAAAAGTAAGGTCCATTGAACTAAATGGATCTTGATGGAACTCTAGTTCTACTTTCGTACTGCAACTTGCATTGGTCCTGCAATTGTCCTCATTGGCCCTGCAGACTGGTGAGAGAGCAATGAGGATAATTGATTACTGAACTGAATGATGCTTATAAAGTTGAATGTAAATACTGTATTATTACTGAAGAAGAGGAGATTGGATTTATACTCCACCCTTCACTATGTGAAGGAATCTCAGAGTGGCTTACAAACTCCTTTCCCTTCCTCTCCCCACAACAGATACCCTGTGAGGTAGTTGGAGCTGAAAGAGCTCTTTAGAGAACTGCTCCTGACAGAACAGCTCTGAAACAACTTATAACTGACCCAAGGTCACACCAGTAGCTGCATGTGGAGACGTGGGGAATCAAACCCAGTTCTCCCAGATTAGAGTCTGTGCTCCTAACCACTACACCAAACTGGCTCTCATTTGTGACCTATTGTAATATTCCTATCAGGAAAGCACCTCAGATATTATGTTTTCAAAACCTCAGTCATAATTCTGCAGAATTAAACTATCCAGTGGCCTAAAATTAGTGGAGTATGTCTAGGGTTGCCGGCCATAGCTGGCACTCTAACAGAAGAATTTGGGAGGCAGGGACAAGCTGTTCAGCATCATGGCAATGCACATCACTTCCAGCACGAAACAAGAAGTCACCATGTTGGGGCAATGTTCTATAGTGTCTACTCTACAGTGTCTTTTACTTATTTATTTACTTTACTTATTTACTTCATTTGTACCCCACCTTCCTCTCCAATGGGGACCCAAAGCAGATTACATCATTATTCACACCTCCATTTTATGTTCGCAACAACCACTCCATGAGGCAGGGTAAACTGAATGCACGTGACTGGCCCAAGCTCACCCAGCAAGCTTCCATAGCAGAGCAGTAGAAAGAGCAAGAGTCCAGTCGCACTTTAAAGACTAACAAAATTTGTGGCAGGGTATGAGCTTTTGTGAGTCAAGTGAGCAGTGACTCATGAAAACTCATACCCACTGCAAATTTTGTTAGTCTTTAAGGTGCTACTGGACTCTTGCTCTTTTCTGCTGCTACAAAGAGACTAACATGGCTACCCATCTTGATCGGTCTCCATAGCAGAGCAGGGATTCATACCTGGATCTCCCAATTTTCTCTCTAGCTTTCCAAATTGTGGCTTCCTTTCCCTCCCCTCTTCTTGCAAAATATTTAGCCCCATTGGTGCCAGCAGGGTCAGAATCATAGAATGTTAGTTGGAAGGGACCCTGCAGGTCATCTAGTCCAACCCCGGCACTCTGCAGGAGCATAGCCGAAAGATAGCCCTACAACATACCCGAAAGATGGTCATCCAGCCTCCGCTTGAAAATGTCCAGTGAAGAAGCATCCACCACCTCCCGAGGCAGACTGTTCCACTGCTCAACCACTCTTACAGTTGGGAAGTTTCTCCTGATATTTAGCTGGTATTGACTCCCTTGTAATTTCCACCCATTAGATCTAGTCTTGCAGTCTGGAGCAAGAGAGAATAGATCTGCTCCATCTTCTGCATGACAGCCCTTCAAATGTTTGAAGACTGCAATCATGTCCCCTCTAAACCTTCTCTTTTCCAGGCTAAACAGACCCAACTCTTTCAGCCTTTCCTCATAAGACTTGGATTCCAACCCTCTCACCATCCTGGTTGCCCTCTTCTGGACACGCTCGAGCTTGTCAACATCCTTCCTAAAATGTGGTGCCCAAAACTGGACACAGTACTCCAGGTGAGGCCTGACCATAGCAGAATGGAGCGGAACTACCACCTCCCGTGATCTGGACACAATGCTTCTGTTAATGCATCCTAAGATTCCATTAGCTTTCTTTACAGTCACATTCGCACTGCAGGCTCATGTTTAGCTTGTGATCAACCAGAATACCTAGAACCCTTTCACATGTGCTGCTGTCAAGTCAAGTCCCTCCCATTCTATATCTGTGCCTTTGATGTTTTGTACCTAAGTGTAGGACTTTGCACTTATTTTATTTGTCTCAGCCCACTGTTCCAGCCTATCTAGATCATTTTGAATCCTGACTCTGTCTTCTTCAGAATTAGCAATCCCATGGAGTTCAAGAGTAGCGCTGCTCCACTCTGTACTGTGGGTTTCTGAGGTTAACTTCGTTTCCTGAAGGGAAGAATGCATATTGGTAGCATAGCACACCTCTATTACGCTCCTTTTAGTCCTGTTGGCTCTAATTGGACTAAAAGCACAAAAGAGTCCTGCTCCATTGCCTTGCAGGAGATCTGATGTGATCTTCCGGTTCCTTGGGGAAAGAGCACTGTACCAGCTCTTAGGAAAACAAAAGTCACACACTGCTCCCTCTGGTGAATCTCCATATGGAAAACCGGAAATTGCCCCAGAGGTCCTTGTGACAATGCATGGACCATTGAAGCAATTTCCCATTTCCCATATCACTGCAAGAGAGGAACCTGCTGATTGTGCTGCATAATTCTCTCATGTTCCCCCGCCTATTCCAGGTGTCCTTCTGTCTTAGAAATGGGGGATCACCAAAGAGGTCCAGACCTGTGATCTTGATGGGAGGGGTGCCTGGAAGAGGCAACAGAGCAAGGGTGTCTTATGTTGCCTCTGCTATTGCCAGGTATTATAACATAAAAACTAGTTGTGGAGCTACGCTTGACAGCGGATCTCATCTGAATATACATTCTGTGGAAAACCTCCTTTGTTTCTCCATAATAAATGCAATAGTGATCTATGATTGGATTATTTTAGACAAATGGCAGCCTGTACTTTAATCTGGGGAGCTACGGTGGCTCAAGTGGTTAAGACGCTGAACTGCAGGCTGTGGAAGGTCGGTAGTTCAGCAGTTTGAGACCCGGGTGCCGCATGACGGAGTGAGCTCCTGTCTCTAGTTCCAGCTCCTGCCAACCTAGCAGTTCGAAAGCAAGAAATTGCAAGTAGATAAATAGGTACCACTTCCGTGGAAAGGTAACAGCGTTCCGTGCGCCTTGGTGTTTACTCATGCCAGCCACATGACCATGGAAACATCTTCGGACAGCGCTGGCTCGTCGGCTTTGAAACGGAGATGAGCACCGCAACCCTAGAGTCGGATTCAACTGGCTTTCGAGCAAGGGAACCTTTACCTTTACTTTAATCTGCAAAAGGACACTGCTCCTGCACTTGCAGGAAAAAAAGGAAGGCACAAAAATGGTAAAATGCTATAAATTACCCGTATGCCTGTGTATTTCACCATAAGCCCATTACTTTAGGAAGCTGCTGATCAAAAGGATTTCTCAGAGAACATCTTTGTCTACTCCTGCACAAAACATTTTATCCTGCTCCATGTGTACAGCTACTCATCGGTTTTGTTTACATGCTCTGTACTGACCTGTGTTTGAAAATTTACTACAGCACTTGATTCAGTTCTGCATGCAAAAGGCTGCCAGAATATAATAATAATATAATATAATATATAATATAATATAATGCTAATTTGTTATCTAGTTGTGTATGTACATGTGTAAAACAGTATCAGTGTCTAGGCATTAAAAGTTTCCCATCACTCAAGGTTTAGGCAGAAAACTGCTTGGTTGTCTAGACACATAAAAAGGCTGTTTGTTGATAAGGTGCATGTTTGTTCCTAAACCACTACCCATATTTTCAGATATAATAGGGTTTTTCATATTTGCATATGTATGCTTGCATGCACGTCTGTAAAAACCATGTAAACCGTGTCTGGCTGCGAGCATGAGTGTATTCTTTTCTGTGGGCTACATCATTACCCAGTCGGATGTATGCATAAGGCAGTGCCACAAGTTAATCTTCACTACTCTGCCCTAAACATATTTTGGGTGCCCCGTGCATCAAATGTCTTTGCATGGACTTGATGTACAAAACCAGCGACACCCCTCCCCCCCCCCGCCACATACAAGCGCCCCCCCTCCCCCACCGCCACAGAAAGCTGCTAATTCTTCCAGGGGTTTTTGCGCGCAGCCCGAGGGCGCGTTGCAGAAGGGAGCCCCCAACTCCCCCTCCCCGCGTGTGGGTGCGCGCGCGCGTGTGACAAGCTGAGCGTGTCTGGGGCGGGGAAGGCTCCGTGACCTTGGGCGGCGGCGGGCACCTGTTTCCCAAGCAGCCGGGAGGCGGCGGCGGCGGC
>NW_015167537.1:361444-367575 GCF_001447785.1 Gekko japonicus | reverse complement strand
CAAAGGAGCGCTCCGGCTTCCCCTCTTCTCCCCTTCGGCCGGGCTTGCGGCGTCTCGGGCGGCGGGGCGAAGGCGGCCGCCGACTTCGGGACCCTCGGCGGAAGGCGAGCGCACCATGGCGCCTCGGGCGGGGCGGCTGTAGGTGCCTCGCCGCTCGGCTGTGCCCGGGCGCCCAACCTGGCTGGGAGCGCGCCGTCGAAGACCCCTCCGCTCGCGCAGCCGGCAGCTCCCCTGCACAGGTGAGGCGGGACGGCGAAGGCGCGGGGAGGGCAGGTGCCTCGCCACCGCCCGCGGACGCGTTCCGGGAGAAGGGGGGTCCGTCCCGAGGGGGCGCCGGGCCTGGAGGCGAATCCCGCTCAGGTTCCAGGGAGCTGGGGGGGGAGGGAAGCGAAAAAGTGCCGTGCCCTCCGACCCGTCCCGCCGAAAGGCTCCTTCGCGGTGTCCCTGGCGCTTTGGGCGCAAGAAGCAGGCGCGCTGCTGACATCCTGTCGTTCTCTGCAGGCGCCTGTTGAGCGTGTGTGTCGTGTGGAGGGGAGTTACGTATGTTTATTTTCTGTGCAGAAGCATTGAGCAGGGGCTACAGGCGGCGAAGGGGCCGGGATTCCCCGGCCAAGTCCCAGGATGCGTGTTAAGGGTCACTTCTGAACAAAGCGCATTAGGGATCCCAGACCCCTAGAAAAACTTGCTTGCAGTGTGCATGCTGAGCAATCACATCCAGTAAGTAATGCTGAATCCGAGTAGGGGACAGGCCAGCAGGTGAAATTCTCCCTCATGGCTCCTCAGTATTCACGGGTCTAGAAGAGCAGATGGAAGACGCAGGATCAGTGGACATGATGATTCCCCTTCCATGCTTCAGTAGTTGTCTGGACAGGTGAAAGGACGCCACAGCAAATGGTTAAAGGAGATAAATGTCACACGTGAATGTACATGCTTTCTCTTAGGAAAAGCATCATATTTGAGCTGTTAACTTGCTACTTAAACTTTCATAGGTAACACGCAGTAACAGTCTACAAATATTCAAGTAAAGTGTCCATGTTATGAATCTGGTAGACATTTTGCTACAAGGAATCGCAGGTTACCTTCCAAGGTGGCATACTTTCTGTTGCTGCAGGGAAACATGACTACTGTTTGGGAGTCTGTGTCTGGCTTTCCAGTCCCACTTCCTATCCCTTGCGGTTTTCTGTTCAGGCTTCCAACAATGTCTTGTTTTGAGAGAGAAAACTGCTTGCCCTTGTTCTACCCCCCCCCCCCCCAAGTTCGTGCAAGAATGTCTTCCACTCAGCATGCCTTTTGCGCTTCCAGGGGAGGTAGGCTGGGAGTCTGAGTTGTTTTGTTCATGGTTCAGTGTTGGGTTTTTAATAGCTGACAAGTTTAGCATCACATCCAGCTTTCTCTTAACTCTAGAGTTGATTAGAAAGACACTGCGAGAGATTGCTAACTTTTGACAGCTTTAATATTGTTGGTACCATAGAATGAAAATATGTGTAGCTGAAATAGCCCTGAAAGAATGACTTAATTTGTAAAAGGGTTCACTCTGTTTCCAGAACTAGGGCTGAGCCCTGGAACATGTGAGGTAATAATAAAGAGTGGTCTCTAAGCACGTACACAGCCACTTCTCTTCCCATTACCTACAGTACCTTGTCTCTAGATAAGCAACATTAGACATTTTGGTTTTTAGGGTCAACAAGATGGATTCCAGGCTACTTGAGCCCCCAAATCTATGATTTTCAGCAACAAGGTTCTTCTGTATGTATGTTTTATGTCTGACTCTCTGAATCATCCAGGGGTTTTATACCCAACTACACCTAACAAACTGGCCCCTTAACTTTGTGACCTAGTTTATAACACCCCATCCTCACTACTGAAGAGGGGTTATTCCCAAAAGTATATACCTGTCTTGTTACCCAAATAGGCAGTTTCCTAATTACTTGGGGGAATTAGTAAAGGTGACAGAGTGAGAGGCGGGTAACTGGGATTCTCCAACTATGCATACCAGGATTTTTCCCTTTAAGAGAACTCTCGAAATAAACCAGGCAGATGTTCAACCAGAAAGGTTTTATTAAAAAAATAAATAAAACACATGCAGAAGAACTAACTAAGAAAACAGGGAGGAAGGGAAGAGATTTTTAGGGAAGGGCGATAATTATCGATCTTGAAGAGGTCCATAGAAGCAGCAAGTTGAAGAGCAAAATGGCCAGCATTTTGGGACGTGAAAGAGTAGACCCAAAGGGAAGTGTGTATGTGTGGAGGTTTCGGAACAGACACACACTGCTGGGACAGCCGGGTGGTCCAGTTATAGGGCAAAATGTGCCCTTAGGTAGGGATGACATGCTGCTCATAAAAAACAATGACTAAGCGGCTTAACCAGAGGTAGACAAAAAAGGTGTGAGAGGCTTGATGGCTCTACAAGCACCAGACAGGAAGGGCAATTGGGAAAGTAAAAGATTTAAGTGCTGATTAATCGCTGATTAATCAAGGGGTAATGGGTATGGGGAAGTAAGGCTGGGGCAATGATGGGATTAGGCTGAGTGAATCAATAGGTCGTGGGTGACCCATTGTTCTAAAGTCATGTATCTCTCCAAGGCAAGGAGGGGAATATTAGACAGTGAGACATTCTGACCTGAGTTTTAAAATTGTTTTCCCAGGTTGATGCCTGGCTGGCATCCATCTTGGTCCACTTCTGACCCAAGCAGTGCCCTGCACCTCAAATATTGCGGTGGTATTAAGAGGGGTGTTTCTCTCTCTTGCTACCTGAAAACTGCCCCTCTGCAGGAGGAGGGATCTGACTGCTAACAGTTTAACCCTTCCTAATTTCTTCAATTAGTTAAAACTGAACAATCCACCTGGTAATTCTTACTGTTTTGAGAAGGATGGATGGGATCAGGCCTGACATCAGCTATTAGGAGTTGTAATAATGCCTACAGTGCATTTGTGCACCAATAGTACCATGGCCTTTTCAGACCTGGGACCCAGAGAGCTGCAAGAATGTGACAGGAAGCCATATGACTGTGGAGTGACACCTGAAGTCATTCTTCTCTCCCATCTCAAGACTGAAACAGCAAAGCAATATCCACAAGGTTCTTTCACATTCCTTCAGCTGGCAAGGTTACTCCCTAGGGGAGGTAACACTATGCTTCTAAAAGACTGTGAACCAAACTAGACATGATAGCAAGACATACATAAACAGATTTCCCATGGTTCTTTTAATCTTAAAAGCTGAATGTATGACCCACTTTAGATTGGGACTGGGGGGAGGGAGGTTAACCCTTTTCTCTATGCCATTTCCACAATGTGTTCCCTCCCAGCTGCTATTTGCCCTGTGCGTGGGGGAAAAACACAACCATACGGGTTTCTGGAGAGGTGGAATATACATTTTCTAAATCAATCAATCGATATGTGACTAAATACCGATACCCTTTCCCTGGCACTCCAGCTCCAGTCCAAATCAGCCCTCCTTCCAAAAAGCTTTAAAAAGTCTAGTTTAGTATATATGCAAAGGGTTTCTTTTATAAATGAATTTTTATTATTTTCTCTTAAAAGGGTGGGATACAGAAGGAAAAAAGGGGTAGGGGAGAAATATAGATTTATCAAATTTTTAAAGTATTATGAATTGTTATGTACAACAAGTAAAATCAGATATATTACTGTTGTGTATGTAATGTAATGTATTATAATGGAATTAATGTATTGAGCTTGAATCAGACAAGGTATTGTAAATAGACCTATCAGAACAAAGGTAGTTCTGGAGGGAAGCAAAGTGATTGGTCTTTATGTACAGTATTTGATTGGACCTTATCTGACTTGTGGGTGTGGCTTGCCAAGCCCAGACAGTTTAAAAAGGAGCCTGCTGCTCCATTGTTTGTCTCGTTCTGGTTCTTCTGACTTCGTGTTCAAATAAAGCTGTTATCACTGTTCACCTGCTGCCTCGAGTCTCATATCTAACAATTACCAAATGTGTTACATATTTCCAATATAAAGCAAACAATAAAACTTGAATATTACAGAATTACAAAATTTGGGATAGATTCTCTCTTTAAAGAATAGACAAAAACTTTTCTAAGGTTAATAATAATCTATTAAGGATAAAGGATATCTTTAACACAAAAGGTTTCTTAAGTGATTGATCTAGATCTGAGAAAAGGATCAGGCAGAGGTAACAGATTTGCCATTCCTGCCTCCCTCTGTTTGAAGGTAGTTGGGGCATTGTCAAGCCTCCAGAGTTCCAAGTTGTGGTGCATTATTAGAACACAGCCTACTTTGGGACTTGTTTTTTTAATCTAGTGAAGCACTTCCATCTGAAGCAAGCAGAAGAAAAATTATTCCTTTGGATTTATAAGCAGGCAGGTGGTTTGTAGTGCCACACATTGTCTCAGTATCACGGAGGTGGTAAAGAGCAAATTGTCCTGTGACTTGATCTTTGTGTAATTTTCTACTAATCAGTGTAAATGTGAGTTTGCTGAAACTTGAAAACAAGTTTTCCCTAACCACTTGTCTGTCTGAATGTGTTCAACTTTCCTAATACTTGTTATTTGAGCCCTTCTCCTTTTGAAGAACAGAACAACTTTATTTGAGCAGTATGGGAAACATGCAAAACATTCAGACAAAGTGCATTTTACATAAGTAGGAAAGTGTGTGGAAGGGTTTGTTTGCTATAGAGCTGCGTGTGGTACATTCTGAAAATAAAATTGGAGAACACTGAATTTGGTATACCCAAGCTTTTGTCACCAAGCTTGTTTTATGAAACTGAAAACCCAAATATTAAATACCACCAAATTAAACTATTAACAAATTCTAAATCCCTTTCCCTCTACCTGCTTAATCCCATCCAGCCTAATTGAATGGTCACAAAGCAATGTTTGTGGAAGCTGCTTGACCTACAAAGGTGCTGTACAATCCCCAAGGAAAAGGAAATCTATAGTTGTGAGATACTGAGTGAGAATACTTGTCTGTGTGCCCTGGCTGTCCTGATGCAACAAGGGACAGCAGCATGAGGATGCCCTTTGTGGAGGATAAAGAGGACATTTGAAAAGGTGGGGGGTAGCCCCTTAAGCATTGGTTCCACTCAACTTGCCTTGTCTTCTGATATCTAGGTCTAAGTAACTTTCCTGTTCATAACTGAACAAGTTACTGACCAACTATTTCGATTTCTTCTTTTTAGCACAGGTATTAGGTGTTCTATTTATCTTTTTTGACTAAACGGTTCCATTAATTTGGAAAGTACCTCCAGCAAGGGGCTCACGGTTTTCCTCACTCTCTGTGGCCTGCTTTAACTTGGGTGTATAGGTAAATTGTGGTATAGAGTTGAACTATGATAAGGATGCGATCTTAAAACATGGGGATTAAATGGGATGGATCCAGCAAGCTTTCCCCCCTCCTTACTATAGCAGGTCCCATGATTCCCAGCACAGCCTTTTTGATAGACAGAGCAGACCTTGACTCACAGCAACCTTATGGTCTGTAGGTATATTCTCACCACAAAGGTTGGTTTTCTTTAGGCATTATGTCTGAAAGTATTAAGTACTCTTATTTATGAATCAAGTTAGGTAAGTACTGTCAAACTGCAACTGACTTATGGTGATCCCAGCAAGGGACTTTCAAGGCAAGTGAGAAGCAGAGGTGGTTTGCCATTGCCTTTCTCTGCAAAGTTTTCCTTGGTGGTCTCCCTTCCAAGTACTGACCTGGCTTAGCTTCCAAGATCCAATGAGATTGGGCTATTCCATGCTGCCTTCCCCCCCTACATGAGGTTAAATATCATTATTTCTACAGTCAATTAGCATTTGTTGGGCTTTCGTTTTAAAACTTAAAATGAGGAGAAAAAAGTTTCTGATTCAGTTTGCAAAAATCCTTTAGTTTGCTTGCCATCATATCTATGTGCACTTCCTTTAAAGTAGACAGACCAGTCCTATGGTTCCCACCAGGAATCACACCAGCATAATGTAGTCATGATTCTCTGCCCTCAGAGGAGCAGGGTAGAAAGTAAAATCATAGTTATAGAGACAAACATTAGTGCAACAACCTCCACCACATTCTTTGTAACTCCACTGTCATGTATTAATTATGATGTTGCCTGCCACAGTGTATCCACATTATAGAGGCACCAATGATGTGATGACATTGGCACAAATAAGGCA
>NW_015167537.1:357835-361396 GCF_001447785.1 Gekko japonicus | reverse complement strand
GCAGCAGTTAGGAGGAAGGCAGATAGCACCCAGAAACCTCCTGAGTGAAGGGTTCAAGTTTCATTGGGGCACCAATGATTTCATACACATAATGCCAACAAGTATATGTTTGTGTGAGAGGACTAGTCTTTTTCCCAGGGAAAAGAAATGGAGTCATATGGACAAGGAAGAATAAAGCTACACCTGCAATCTCATGGGAGGCAGCACCATAGCTATTCAATAGCTCAGATGAAAAGGGAAACTGGAGGTATGGATTTAAATCTCATCTGAAGAGTTGCAGTGTAACGTCCACATGGCAAAACCTACTGTGATGGAATTGCAAGACAAATCAGGTTTTAAAATGCTGCTTGGGACAGAGAGTCAGGGAGGTTATGAGTTAATCTTCCCTGGAGAGAAGAGCTTAAGTGATTGGCTGCTCTACTTGCTCTAATTGACCAGCATCAGTTTAGAGAGGGAATAAAACAGGTGATCTGGAGTTAAAAGATTCATTTGCCTCTTGAGTCACTTTTGGTCTTTGTCTGAAATCTGACATCTGGATCAGTAGCCAGAGGGTTTGGCTTCTGAGGGAAGAGACTTTGGGAGTCAGTGATTTCTGTCAGGGAATTGTCTGAAAAGAACTTCTATAGGGAGAAGAGGAGGAACTCCATTGTCTAAGATATATTAGAACTACTCTGAGGGAGAATTCAGATTCTCAGTCAAGAAAGCTACAACACTGCTTTATAGAGACATATAGTACTGGAAGAGGAATTTGGCAGGAGGTTTGAAGAGTTAGAGAGAACTTCCAGACAAGCCAAATAGGAAAAGGAGTTATTACTTCTTAGGGACAGGAAGAATAATCTCTAGCCAGTAGGAAGGGGTTGGGAAGACAACCCTGGTCTGTGATGAAGGGGAAGAGCTTAGGCATCTCAAGAGTTACTGGAAAGCTATAATATCTAAAGGGAAAATCTAGATCTCTGAAGGGAGAAACCTAGAAGCACTAAGACAAAGTTATCCTTTAAGAAACTGTACTTAAGATTCTGTGTAATAGCTGAAATATATAATAGGCAAAAACCTCTCACTGAAAAGAATTTGAAACTCAGACAATAAGCTACAACAATACGCTCTTGTTTGTTCAAAAACCTCAATTCTGTACCTTGAATCTCCATATTTATATTTTCCCTGCTTGTTTATTAAAATCTTTATTCTGTTTTGAACATTAATTTTGCCTCACGTACCATTTCATGAGGGTATTTTAAAACAAGACAGCTCTTGTATTCCCCCTAGTTCCTGTGCTGGACCATAAGTCTAAACTAATATCTGGGACAGTTAAAGCTAATAAAATAAAGAAATACACACTGGTGAAGGGTGGCTCAGTCACTGAGGGGAATGAAAAATAGTTTTGGTGGGAAAATCTGCCTGGGAGTGGGGAAGCATCAGGGGTGTGTCATACCCAGGCGCATAGCTAACGTGGGGCTTTTGGGGGCTCTGCTCCTTTCTTAAAGATACAGCCCCACATGAATTTCTCCTGTAAATGCTTTTTTCAATCATTTTAAAACATTTTTAAAGGCATGCGCTCCTTTAAGCAGAGTGGGGTGTTGTAGTTGACTAATTCCCACAATGAGCAAGGAGTTTGGAGTAGGTGACCTCTAGGATCCCTTCTGTGTCAAGAAACTGGTCTCCTTTAAGAGAGTTTTTCTGTTAAAGTGTTAGCTTTCTTGACTACAGAAATCATCACCCGCACCTGCTGGCTTGTTATCAAAATTGTTGCTTAGGCTGTCAGAAGTGATTAACTTGCAGCAGCTGAGAACTGTCATCTAAAGTGGTTGACAGCTTGCAATTTAGAAATCCATCCTGGGTTAGATTTCTGTTGGCTAAATGGCTTTTCTTTATGCTCTCGGAACTTCGGCCCCACCAGAAAATTTTTTCCCCCACAAGCCACAAAATCCTGTCTACGGGCCTGGCCATTCCTATCTTTTAGACATCCTAATGACAACAGTGGAGTAAGGAAGGAACAACAGGATTCCACAAAGGAGTAACCTAAGACTGCCACAGGAACAAGCCAAGGAAAGGCTTATGATGTAGTCTTCCAAATGCCAAGCCTATGAGATACCCCCTTTCCTTCTTTATGTCCCCCATATTCGAGGATCTCAGCTATATAGCCCAGTATTGATGGGGCTCTGTGCTGACCTGTAGACTAGGGGGAAAACACAGACTTAGTTTACACAAGATCCCAGGTTTGATCTGAAAATATAGTGATATATCCAATCAGCGTGACTGGAGACCATTGTGCTATAGCGGTTAGCGTGCTGGACTAGGATTTGGGAGATCCGGGTAGAAATCTCAACTCTGCCATAGGAGGTCGCTGGGTGACCTTTGGCCACTCACACATTGTCAGCCAAACCTACATCACAAGGTTGTTGTGAGGATAAAATGGGAGGAGAGGAGAACGGTGTAAGCTTCCATTAGGCATAAATTAAGTAAATAAGTAAGTGACTGGCACCATTACCCAATAACCACACTGACTTAACTGTCTAACCTATTCATACCTCAGGCTGTCTTATGTTCTGCCCACACTCTTCCTCCCATTGCACACTAGGACCCTGCATTAATTTAGATTATTTATTTATTTATTTATTTATTTAATTTGTTGGATTTATAGCCCACTTTCCCCCATGAATGGGTTCAGAGCGGGTAACATCATGGTAAAAAACAATATACAATCTAATATATTCACCATTCTAATACAATAAATATAATAAAATTATAAATTACAATAAACAGCTCTACTAACAGAGGGAGCAAATTTCAGGGGGAGTAAGTTTCTAAAACTGTCTGGTATGAAGGAAAAAGAGGGGAGGGGAAGGGGGAGAAGGAGAAGGGAAGGGAGGAGGCCAATCAAGTTGCTGCCTTCAACGGTACACCTGGCAGAACAACTCTGTCTTACAGGCCCTGTGGAACTGCTTTAAATCCTGCAGGGCCCAGATCTCACCTGGAAGAGTCTTCTACCAGGTTGGAGCCTGGGCTGACAAGGCCCTGACTCTGGTTGAGGACATCTGAACACTCTTTGGGCCAGGGATCACCAGAAGGTTTTTAATCACTTGAGTGTAGCACCCTTTATTATTTTTGCCAGTATCTGTTATTTTCCTTGAACACCTTGTTAGTTACCCTTTCCCCCTTCCAACATGCATCAGAACTGATGGCACCGGTAGTACCGCAGTACTGCAGTAGCATGTGATATACATAGCTTTCTTCCTAGCCACATACATACATACATACATAAACCTTTATTGGCATAACACAGCAACAAGAAGGGCAGTGAACAGTTAGAAAAATAAATAAACAAATTAATAGGTCATGGCAAATTACACCGAGCTGCCCCAACAAAAGATCATTCAGAAGCTTCTCGTAAATAATACACTCAGTTAAAAATATAACAATTTTAAAGAACACAGGGGGATTGAGACTTGTACGCCCTTACCCTAAGGTTCCAGACATAGGCTAAGAATTCGGCAACAGACAAAGTAAGTGCCGAGAAATTATCAGACAATAAAATTTTAAGATCTTTGTCAGTTGGATTCCTTG
>NW_015167537.1:349211-357687 GCF_001447785.1 Gekko japonicus | reverse complement strand
TCACCTGCAAAATAGCTGTTTCACCACCATTATACAAAGAAACCAAATCGATTTCCATAGTTTTGATTTTCTGCACTATAGTTTGTAACCAAGTGGAAATATATGGGTCAGCCAGAAGTTGAACCATAAGGCTGTTGGGGGAGAACTAAAATGCAAATACAACCAATATTTGATAGTGGTGATCCATGCCCGAGATTCAATAAGGTGGGCACCTAACTCTGCACAAAGAGAAAAATAAGATACGGAGTTAGGCAAACCTAAAATCGTACGAAAAAAGTTAGCACTTATTAGTTCTACTTTTTATTGAAATTTTTGATCCATATGGGTAGTATACCACAGAGTGGGAGAGAGTCAGGATAACGTAGAGCTGCTGGGACAGTGCTAATGAAGTATGGTAGTTAAGAATCCATTGCTTTCCCTCCAGTCATTTGTATCTTATGAGGTGGCAGTGCCCCAGGTGAACAACTACATTCCCATTCTTCACAGCTGTTCCCATTGAAGGCCTGTCTTGTGACATTTGGGGAAAGGAAATCCTTTTGTATATGTGTATGTTGAATGGCTACCTGTGGGGGAACAAGAGAGGGGTGGGGAATGGCAATGAGCAATGGATAGCAATTTTAAAAAATAGTTCCAGTGAGAAAGGATGCCATTATCCAGGTGCTCTTCTGTTTCTTTATTCTAGCTTTCTGCTCCCCATTGACAGTTTCATGATGTGTACTTTTGGGACAGCTAACCTAATCCTCATAGCAGTACAAACCCATCCGATATAGGGAGTTGCAGTAGAGCTCAGTATTTGGTTTCAGTTTGTTGTGCTCCATGGCTTTTGACAATTATGCTGAGAGGAAAACAAGCTGTGAGTGATTGGCCAAGAGTGGTAATGGGTGAATTAAGTGTTTGGCACTGTGTAGGGGAACTCTACTTTAATCCACTGATTAAGGAAGAATAGTTGCCTGGAATGTTTGGATACCTCACAAACTCATCTCTCCTCTTGAAGGGGAGTTAGGAATGGGGATGGAAGAGTTTTCATAATGCGGTTCATGGTCTCTTTTAACTTCTCCTCCAGTTTACCTCTATGGAGTGCCCTATCCTTGCAGCTCAAGTTGCAGGACTGGAGTGCAAGTTGTGTCTAGCATCCTAAGGGAGAGTACCATAACAGTTCTGAGGAGACAAACATTATTTGTGTGGTCTTTATTTCTTTCCCATCACCCTGTCAATTTCTGTTATTGTTTGTGCAAAGAACACCATCACCAGTTTCTCACTTTGTGTGTTTCTCATCCTCAGCATTTGAGGACAGAGTGAAATAGCCCCATACTGTACCTTTTTGAGACTGGTAGTTATGTTTCCAGCCTGGGATTTACATACTCCTGCTGTATGTTGTGACCGGCCTATAAGTCAGTCCAAATCCCATTTTCTGTTGTGCTGGGGATGGAGTGGAGGCAGGGCACTTTCTTAGGCTCTACATTGGTTTCAGTTGGAGTGTTTTCATTCTTTTAACCCTTCCACAGTTTTAAAACATCGTAATATTAGGCTATCATTCATGTTGGGCTGAACCCTGAAAGAGTATAGAATTTTGACTGTTTTCTATTTCTCATGTGCTATGCACCAATTTCCCCTTTCCCCTGGCAGTCTTGCTGATATAAAGTTTACACTGGCAACAATCTATCACTACTACAAGTATGGTATACAATTTTTGTAGCATTGTGTTCCACCATGCAAGAAGGGTTAGGAACAAGCCTGTCTCATCCAGTGTGTATAACTTGAGGGCAAGTTGCTGCTAGCTTATAGTGTATGATTGAGTTTTTAACATTTCAATTTATCTTAATTTTTGTTTGCTGAATTTCATAGAGCTTTTTTATTTCCCCAAGTTATAGGCTAGGCTGCAGTCACATCTCTCTTATATATAAAAGCTGAATGGTGGTGGCACTTCTCTAGAACATTCCACACGCTCCGGAATTGGTTGGCGCCCTGCTGTGTCACTCAGAATATGTCCCTATCCACTGGCTACATTGCTTGAGTCTTGCCTCCAACATTCTAAACAGTTTGCTGTTCCCCTTCCCCCTATAGCCAGTCAGAACACAGAGGTTATTTGCATATGCAGCCTCATTGGCCTTTGCCTCAGAACACAGAGGTCGTTTGCATATGCGACTTGATTGGCTTTTGCCTCTAACATTCTAAACAGTTTGCTGTTCTGAGGTAAAATGTGTCCAATCTTTAGGTGAGGGCTGGAGATCACTCAGAATTACAACTGCTTTCCAGATGGCAGAGAGCAGTTCCCCTGGAGAAAATGGTGGGCTCTGTATCCTTATATGCTGCTGAGGTGGCCCCCGTATGACAGCCAATGTGATGTAGCAGTCAGGGCTTCAGAGCATGGGAGAGGCTGCAGGTGTGTGTGGGGTGGAAAGCTGAAGAGTGAGGGGAAAATAAAGGTAGGTTGATGATTGGCTGGGAAGGAGATAGGGTTGCCAATTCCAGGTGGGAAATTCCTGGAGAGCATGGAGAGGGTGAGATTTCAGGATCTCAGACAGGTACAAAGCCATAGACTCCACCCTCCAAACCAACCATTCCCTTCTGGGGAACCATCATTGCCAATCTCCAGGTAAGGGCTGGAGATCACTCAAAATTAAAACTGTTCTTTAGGTAGCAGAGATCAATTCCTCTGGAGAAAATGGTGGACTCAGTGTCATTATACCCTGCTGAGGTCGCCACAGCAAATTGACACTGAGTGTCCAAGGCCGGGGCACCCGCCCAGAGCCTCTTTCTAGAGGCCGTTGTATTTATTTTTACAATGAGCCTTTTTCCTAGTACATTAAATAATATACTTTCAGTGCACTTTCCTACTGGATTTTGCCAGTGCACTGACAGTTGATTGAAAGTGGATTATTTAGTGTGTGTGACTGTACCCATAGTGGAGTTTAGGGTGTATGCTACCAAATTATCAACAGTATCCTAGTGAGCTGCCTCCCAGCACTGGGTCTAAGGGGCACCGTATTACAGTGGTTGAGTCTTATCTGGGTTTTTTTTTTTGTCAGTCTCAAAAGATAGTGTTGGAGGATTCCTGCTCTGCTCCATGGCCATTGACCTGTGGGTTTCTACAGGGTTCCATCTTATCTCTCATGCTATTTAATATTTATATGAATCCACTGAGAGACATTATCAGGAGGTATGGGCTGTGATGTCACCAATCTGTGGATGATACCCAGTTCAACCTCCCCCCCCCACCTAGTTCCAAGGATGCTGCTGATGTTCTAAATGGTGCCTGAAGTCAGTAATCAGCTGGATGAGGGTAAACAAGCTGAAACTTAATCCTGGCAGGACAGGGGTTCTCCAGGTTAGTAGAAAGGCAGATTTGGGACTTCTAATCTCTTCTGTCCCAGATGGGTTATACAGCAGTTGCCTGAGAAAACCAGGTGACGGCTGTGGCTCAGAGTGCATTTGCCCAGCTTCGGCTGTTGTGTCACCTATGCCCATCCCTGGTTCAGTCATATCTAGCCACAGTGACCCATGCCTTAGTTGCATCTAGACTGGACTACTGCAACGTGCTCTGTTTGGGACTCCCCTTGAAGAGTGGTCAGAAGCTGGAGCTAGTACAGAATGCTGTGGTTAGCCTGTTGATTGGGGCCAGCTGCTGGAGCATATTGATACTACAGCAATTACACTGGCTACCAATCCACTGTTCAAGGTGTTGGTTTTGTCTTTTAAAGCCCTATATGGATTCTGACAGGTATCTGAAGGACCATTTTCCCCATATGTTCCTGCCTGGAAATTAAGATCATAGGGAAGGGCCCCCCTGACTGTCTCACCAAACAAAGAAGGTCACCTGGTGGGCACATGAGAAGGGGCCTTTTCAGTGGCAGCCCCACAATTATGGAACAACCTCCTGAAGGAGGTGTGCCTGGTCCCCTCACTGTCAATTTTCAGAAGGCAGTTGAAGGCAGTTTTATTTAGGATTGCATTTGATTGCTTTAGTTTTTATTTATTGGGAGTCCTATTAAGAGTTTTTAAATTATGACTTTTATGGGTTTTTATAACTGTTTATATAAAAATTATATGTTATGTTTTAATAATGTTTCATTTATATTGTAAACCACCTGAGTTCCGTGGGGGAGAGAGACTGCTAATAAATGTTTTGTATAAAATGAAATAGATAATAAATAACTGTGAGTAGTTTCATAGATTTGGATTCAGGTGAAGTTTATAGAATACTTTTAACCAGAGGTCATTTCCTGCAGGAGTGCACAGGAGCGGAGCTCTGGCAGTAAAGAGCCCAGGGGGCGGGCACATGCAAGAAGCCCCACCCACTGCTCCCAGCAGCCCTCAGTCAGAGCAAGAAGCAGCCAGGTAAGTTGCAGAGCTCCCCCCAGTTCAAAACAGTCCAGTGGTACCTTTAAGACCAAGTTTTATTCAGGTACAAGCTCTCCCTCCTCTGCGAGGACAGATCTGCACATTCCCCCCCAATAGCTAGCAATCCAAAACAGTCCAGTGGAGCCTGAGCGGTGGGTGTTGCCTTCTGATACACTTCCGGTGATGTCAGGGGATGTGGCATATGCAAATAACTTATGCTAATGAGTTATGCTAATGAGCTCCTGCACCTCTTTTTCTACGAAATGACCCCTGCTTTTAACTATATAGAAAGGTGGTTTTGATAATATGACATTGATTTAATTGAAAGCTTAACACAATTTGGGTTATACCTAAAGAGAAATACAGCTTTTCAAATATCCCCTGGCTTGAGCTCTAATGAAGTCACAAAAACAAAATGGAAAAGAAGTTCCTTACTGACAAGAAGAGACAAGGGAAGAGGCTGCAGGAGGAATTGCTGAAGGAGCCTGGAAGGGTCTGCAGGATGCTTTGACTTACTGTTGTTGGAATAGTGAGATGGCTTTTAACTAGTACAAAAATGATTGAAACACTTTTCTCGTTAACTAAGGAGCCACTTTGAACCATCTGTCAGTACTTGACCCTTGATAAACACAAAGTTCCCTCAAAGTGTTTTATCAACTTTGAACAGTTTTGTTGTGTTTGAAGGTACACGAAGCATTCTTTGAAATGTCAGTTATGTATGTTTTTGTGAATATATGTAGCTCTTTCGAACTAGTTAATTGGCCCCTAAATTAGTGTGTAATCCTACCAACAGTGGCATGCAAGTAAGACTAATCGGCTCTGCTGGGAGTTGTTATAGCATAAATATATATATTTTTATCTAGGGGAGTGCAAAGTACTGAAATTATCTCCCCCATGCTCTTATCCGATCACATATCATTTAGTAAGGGTTCTTTTGTCAAGGTGAAACCCAAAAGCTGATTTTTTAAAAAGAAAAAAAACCCCTCTCTTGCCAGTGTCTGTGAGAGCTGAACTACATGTTACTTTTAAAAAAACAAAGCCACACAGCACTATAGGGAACTGCTTTTTAATGGAATACAGGGCCCCAGTGCAACTTGGGACATTGACATAGGGGGAGGAGGGGGGCATTTTTATAAGCTGAAATGTTCCCAGGGGAAGTTATTTGCTCCATTTAGAAATGTCCATTTATTTATTTATTAATACTTTTGCTAGGCACTTTGAGAAGATATTTGACCATGAGAAGCAGTCTATATATTACCTAAATATGTATTATCCAAATGTGAATATAAAAATGGATGATAGGCTAAACTTACAGCCTGCAAGCATGTAAAAGCTTTGGTGCATCATATCAGTGGTCCATCTACTCCAGTACCCTGTTTCACACACTGACACAGCCAGTTGCTCTGCAGGGCCAGCAAATAGGACAAAGAGGCTAAGGCCTTCTTCTTCTGCTGCCTACTGGGTTTCAGTGGTCTACTACTTTTCTGTATGGTGGTTCCCTTTAGTCACCATGGGTAGCAGCCACTGATAGGCCTCTCCTCCCTTCACAAATCTGTCACATATTTTGTTAAACCTGTCTATGCTAGTGGCCTAATTATATCCAACCTCATTTCCCCCCCTTACACTTCAACCATGTTAGCTATCTGTATAGCTAATTCTCAACATTCCCCTCTGTGTGCGGATGCTTATTTTCAAAAACAGAGGGCACACTCTAATCCAGGGGTGTCAAACATGTGGCCCAGGGGCTGGATCAGGCCCTCAGAGGGCTGCAATCTGGCCTGCAAGGCCCTGGCTGTTTCCTGCTTCCTTTTCCAGTTCTGCTGCTGCTACATCACAGCTTATTTCACCAGACTCTCTCAATTGCACAGGAGGGATAGATAGGCAAGCCTCTCCTGTGTGACTGAGAGAATCTGGTAAAGCACTGGCTGAGGCGTTCCTTGCAAAGAACTGATCTGAAGCAACCCTGCTCCAGTAGGGTGGAGGAAAGTCATGATCAGCTCTTTGTTTTGGGTAAGCAGTGCTATTTGGTTTCAGTTTCCAAAGAAAGAGGAAAGTTTGCTCTCTTTGTAGAGATAGGAAGAGGTAAACAAGGCTGATTCCACATCAGGGATTTTTTCCATGGTAGTCGGGTTGCTCATGTGATTGTATGTGACAGCAGAGGGAGATCCATTTTCCTTCCATTGTTAGCTGTGGTTTTCATTCTGCATCTGTTGGGCATTGAAGCCACCTAGTGTGTTCTCATATGACTGTTAGGATTCTCTGCCCACCATATTCTGGTTTTTTTAAAATTTTAACAGCTATCCCCTCCCTTTTTCCCTGTCTAAAAAGCAGGCCAAACTGTAGGGGATTTTCTCTCTTTCTTTTTAACCCCCCCCCCCCGAAGCATTTCTAATGCTGTGTAGGAATAATACAATGACTTTCTAAAAAACTACCGCCCCCCCCACGCCACGTATTTACAGAGGTGCCTCTAAACATTCTTTCCACCCTGTTTAAAAGGCAGGTGATTCTCTTATATTATGCTAATTGTAGCAAGGGACTGGCCCCTTGTGGTCATCAACCAATGAAAAAAAAATTGACTAGCTCTTCTCTAAAGTCCTGCAATTAGCTGCTTTGCTTTCAGATACAAGAAACTTCTCGTACTGATAGCATTTAGGAACCAAAGTTCTAATGTTCGAAAAGTGTTCAATGGATTATATTAAAAAACATAAGACAAACACAGCTTTTATAATCTTAGATACTGAGAAGGCATTTGGTAGGTTGGAGACTGAAGTCTTGATTACATGTATAAAAACCTTTAATTTTGGTACTTACTTTACTTAATGGGCAGAAATTATATATACATATTCTGAAGCAAGATTGAATATATTGGGTATGCTTTCTCCAAAATTTTCCACTTGTAGAGGTGTGATACAGCTGCCTGTTAATCAGCTTTACTTTTTGCTTTTGCTTTAGAACAGCTGGCCATTTTCATTAGGAACTTTTTTCAGATTAAGGAAATTAGCATTTGCTCATGTGAGTTTAAAATAGCACTTTATGCAGATAATATTGTACTTTTTGTATCAGATATAAATTAGTCATGTCACACTTTAAAGAAAGAAAGTGATTGATGCGTATTCTAAGGCAGGAGTGTCAAATGTGCGGGCCATGGGCCATTGGGGGAGCCAGACTGAGCCACCCTCCCCCCGCCAAAAGCCCCCTGCCCCCGCCAAAAGCTCACGCCGCGCGCTCTGGCCACCGCCGCCTTTTCGCCCGCCCTCCCGCATGACTTTCTGGGCGCATGCTGCTTCAGTGCTCTTTAAAGTCACTCTTTAAAGTGTAACGGCTGCAGCGCCTCCTGCACCACCGAGAAATGGCAGCAAAAAGTTCCCCTGCCTCCCCCAGGCCCCGCAATGCGCTCCACGGGCTCTCGGCCACCTCCAGGGGTGCCTGCCCAGCTGTGCTGGGGGCCATGTAGGTGGTGCATGTAGTGTATTCAGATGCTGCCCTGAATATGCTAGGATGAATGTAAAATCATTCCCATAGAGAAGCTATGTTAAGCTTCAGGCTTCGGCAGGGATTCGCGCCGAAGACTTTGTGGCCAATCACATTTGAACTGTATGTAAGCGGGAAAGCTTATGATTGGTCTGTTATGCGATCAACCTGATAGGTTGAAATATGTATAGTAGGTGTGGCTACATTAGCCCGGAATGTTTAAATACCGAGCAGCTGTCGAAGACTTTGTGGCCAATCACATTTGAACTGTATGTAAGCGGGAAAGCTTATGACTGGTCTGTTATGCGAACAACCGAGGGGCTTTCCGAGTTAACAGGCTCCAGTTTGGAGTTAACGTGGCCCCAGGGATCTTCCAGGGTCTGATGGAAGGGTTACTAAGAGGGGTACCAGGGACGGTCCCTTATTTTGACGACGTGCTCATTGCCGGAAAGTCGGATGAGGAACTTATGCACCGAGTCAGGGAGGTGCTGAAGCGCTTCAGTAAAGCGGGGTTGAAGGTTAAGCAATCTAAATGTTTGATCGGGGTGGAGAGTGTGGAATTCTTAGGGTTCCGAGTTGACAAAAATGGAGTACACCCCACTGATGATAAGGTGAGAGCGATCCAAGATGCCCCAAGCCCTAGTAATAAAAAAGAGTTGCAGTC
>NW_015167537.1:348377-348589 GCF_001447785.1 Gekko japonicus | reverse complement strand
ACCCAGAGCACTACGTCAGAAAGTGCTGAAATCACTGCATGAGGGCCATCCAGGAATGGTCCACATGAAGACATTAGCCCGAGGGTATGTGTGGTGGCCCGGGCTAGATGCCGAAATCGAGGATTGGGTTCGAGTGTGTGAGCCATGTCAGCAGGCCAGGCCTGAACTGCCAACCGCCACTCCGCAGCGTTGGGAGTCGGCGGGAAAACCTT
>NW_015167537.1:288195-348110 GCF_001447785.1 Gekko japonicus | reverse complement strand
GGGGGTGAAACTTGCTTCATTTTTGTTGCGACAGCACATTACCCCTTGTTCGGCGACCGGCCGCAGCCCGGCCGAGATGTTAATGGGTCGCCGTCTAGCAACGCTGTTAGACAGGTTGCATCCTGACTTGAACGATCTTAAACCGCAACAGCAGACCGAAGGTCCGAAGGTCCGGACATACGAAAAAGGTGAGCAAGTGTATGCTCGTAATTATGCCAGTGGTCACTTGTGGCTCCCAGCCACTATTGTGGAGATTATTGGGTCCAGAATGTATGTGGTACGACTTGCTGATGGTCGCAAGTGGCGTAGGCACATAGACCAGTTGAGGCAACGGTGGACAACTGACCGTTCCAACGCGCTGCCAACTGAGTCCCCAGACCCCGAGGAATTCCCACGGCCTCTAGAGGAGGCGAGTACTGCAGAGCCTGAGGGCCACAGTACTGGGCAAGAGGCAGGGCAGACCCCTACTCTTGGACCCACTGAAGCAGAAGGGAATGTTCCTGACTCTGCGGTTACAGAGTCCCATGGAGTGCCACTGACGGAACCGTGCCCTGAGATTGTACCACCTCGTAGATCTCAGAGAAATCGACGTGCACCTTCCTACCTGAGTGATTATGACTGTTCGTAGTGTTTTTGCTTAGGGGGGAGGGATTTGTAGTGTATTCAGATGCTGCCCTGAATATGCTAGGATGAATGTAAAATCATTCCCATAGAGAAGCTATGTTAAGCTTCAGGCTTCGGCAGGGATTCGCGCCGAAGACTTTGTGGCCAATCACATTTGAACTGTATGTAAGCGGGAAAGCTTATGTTTGTTCTGTTATGCGAACAACCTGATAGGTTGAAATATGTATAGTAGGTGTGGCTACATTAGCCCGGAATGTTTAAATACCAAGCAGCTGAAATGGACAAGCTGTTCGGGCTATGAGGAGTTGTACCGTGTTGGAGAAGTTGATTGTCGAACTGAATAAACCTGAGTTTTGCTGAAATCACTCTCTGACTACTTTGTTAAGTACGAACTTAACAGTGCACAAGGCCAGCCTGCTGTTTGTGTGCCAACTTGGCATGGCCGCCTCCTCCTCACAGCTGCACCCGCCCCCGCCGCCCACCCTGCTGCTCCTCAAGGCCTCCTTCCTGCCCTTTGGCTCCCAGTACTGCCTGTCGCCCCTGGCCACCGGGCAGCCCGCCAGAGGTGCCGCCGCTGCCACCGCCGCCCACCCTCTACCAGAGCGCCTACCCCCTGCCCGACCCCCGGCACTTCCACTGCATCCCCCCGGGTGCGACAGCCAGGTCCCCCCTGCTGGAACCCTCCCCTCCACAGCCAAATCGCTCGCTTACTAGTTTAATGCCAGTAGTTCACAAGGTAGAATTTTTGCTCACAAGACTCAGCAGCTGAGAGGGGGCATTGCTCCTGAGCAGCCCCGTCCAGCTGCATTAGAGGGCTGTGTCACTGACTCCTTGGGCAGCCTGGCTGAAGGTCGGCCGCGGCACCTCGTGGGGGGAGGCAGCGGCAGAGGAGGTGGCTTTTCTCAATTGTCTGCACCACGGGAAGGGTTAAAGCGAGTGAGGCTGGAGAGGCCGAGCGGGGGAAGGGAGGGGTGGCTCTGCTCTTGCATCATGGCCAGAGAGACCACAGAGGGGCAAAAAGCCTTGCAGCCGGATCCCAGGAAGGATTACTCACAAGTAAGCCACTGCGGGGGGGGAATGCAGTTTTCAGTCTTGCTGGGAGAGAGAGAAGCGCCACAATCGTGTGCTTTTTTTGATGGGAAGTTTGGTATTAAACAGTTTCAAAATCCCTCCAGGATTTCTCATCCCACTCATTGCAGGCCACCCAATTACACACAAATAAACACATATGTAGCCCATAATAGCTCACCCCTGTGTAATAGTTCATTGGCGTGCAGGATTGCAGTTTTTGTCTACAAGCTGTTGAGCCCCCATAATAAATACATTCCGCTTGTCTGTTATCAAAATTACTGAGGGTTCTTTTCTACCTTTAGCACATTCAGTTTGGACTCAAGTGCTTTGAAAGTAGATGTTGTACGGCAACCTGGGAATATTAATAACAAGCCTGGAGAAGTGGAAGTACAACAGCATCTCCTTGGATAAGCTAATATCCTGCACTTAAAAAAAGTGTCCACAGGCTGAGCTTTGAATTTAATGCAAGACTGAAACTGAAAGCTGGCTTCGGATTTCGTTTTTTCTTGTAAACACTCATGAATGCCCAGTAACACAATTCAAGAAGAGAGCATGCATAATTAGCTATGTGTGTGTTTCCTGATGTGCATGCAGTATGGGATGGAAGTAACTGAACTGGAGATGGAATTTAGCATAGGAACAAACAGGCTAGTGAGCATAGCTGTGTTTTTGTGCTGCTAAATGGCTTGTTTATGTTATGTTATCAGGCTTGTTAGAAATGCTGGTTGACAAGTAGCTTGGACAGTATTTTCTCATGGTACAGATTCTAGAAACATTGTGCACCTTTCAGCAAATGTTCTAATTTGATTATGCATATTCTGAAATTAATGTTAATCTTTCTTGATTGTATGCTAAATTGTTGTGTTACTCTTTTGGTTTTATAAAAGTTGATGAAGCCGTGGTCAGCATTTAAATCAACAAGATGCATTAGCCAACAGTATTTACTTAGTGGATAACCCTATGGACCTGACTGGTTTCCTGGTTCATGTCCATATTTTACCATCCACATCTAAATGGAGCAGCTGTTCACTGCTCTGTGAAATAGGACTAATCTGTCTCAAGCTTGTTCTCACCAAGCAAATGTTTACATCACATGACGAACTAATTTTAGTGTTGCTTTGTCTCAACAAGGCCTGTAAGAGAAACAGCATGTAGTCTCTTCTAGGTAAAGTGGAAGGGACAATGGGATAGAGACAAAAAACTGTTTTACTTCAGTGTTGCTTATTAGATCAGGTGGTAATTTGAATAAACATTATATCCAGAGTGGAATCTCTTGCCACGAGGAGAGGGTTTTTTTGAAATATCCATGAGGTAAATGTTTCTAGAACCTTACCTTGAGGTAGTTTCATGATCTCTATACAATCAATTACTGTGGACTTCCCAGGGGGGGACTATTTCAGAAAGGGTGAAAATATGGTTGGTGCATACTTTGACAATATTAGAAAGCCATATATTCACATTCCTTAATCCATACCAGTGATTTAAGTTTTAATCATTTACCTCCCTTGACTTTTTTTACCTTTATAAAACCTGAGCTAGTTTTAAGCCCTTCTCTTTTTCTGAAAAGTAGACTATAGCTTTTTCTAAGTAAACCTAAGTAATATATTCTGTTGTAGTGATTTTCTTTGGGGTTGTTTCCTATATGGTGTCATGTAAGCCCATTTTCCTGTCTGTAAAAGTAACTTTGATGGATTATTCACTTGTAAAATTTAATGTGAATAAATGTGCATTAGAATTGCTTTTACTAAAGCAGTATTTTTGGATTTTCATGCAGAGCTTTTTTTGGAACTAATGGCTCTCTCTGTCTTCTTAATATAACTGCCTTTTAGAGTTTTAAGCTTAATTAAAATTCTTTCTCTTTTTGGAAAATTTGTTCACTTTTCTGGAGTGGTCATACATAAGCAAGGCAGAATGTGGTGATCCTTATATTAACAAGGATGTAATTACTTTTAGGTGATGTGCACTAGTTAAGGAGCCAGTTGAAGCCAAATGAGATAGTGTTACTATAAATAATAATAATTGGTCAAATAATCCTCAAAAGCAAAGTCCATTTGAAGATACTATCCCTTCAGTTGGAGAATCCCTTTCTTTGATGACTAGATAGACAAAGACAAAAGGGAATGTGTAAGAACTTGCTTTGGGGGTAGTTGAAATCCCACCCCACTTCCACTTCCCACTCCTTTCCCTCCTGCTCTGCCTAGTTATCTGATTCTCTCCTTATTTTCCACACCCTCCTCAGCCTACTTAATTGCCCATTTCCCTTTCACCTCCCTTATCTGTCCAGTTGATCAGTTCCCCTATTTCCATGGCTGATAGCTACTTTTTTGCTGTTTTACAGCATTTTAAAAAAAATGTATTATTTGCATATGCACACACATGAAGGTTACTTTTTTTTAAAATCTCTCCTGTATTTTTTTTTTGTAATTTCTAAGGTTTTTCTCCAAACCTGGGGGTTAGTCCACATTTGCAAAAACATAGACCATTGGTGGTTTCCCTCTTTGGACTGATTGATCTGTGTTGGGAGGAACACCTATCGCTTTTTGATATATGATCATAGGAAGGTGTGTTGGTCTGTAGAAAAATTCCAAAAATAACAATTTTGTAGTATCTTTTAATAAGACCAATCAAAATGTCACAAAATGATAATAGGAAATCTGTTGTTTTACTTTTCAGAGCTACATTAATCTTCTAAACTAATTAACTACAAAGGGGTAAAACAATTGTAATCATGAAGCACAGAAGAAGATAGTCTGAATGAAAACATACTTTCCATTTTAAGCCTGGAGTAACAATAATGGCAACACAATACTGTCCATGTGACAGCTAAACAAAAAAGTCATTATACGTGGCTGACTGGAGTTGCAGCCTGCTCAAACCTATATTCAGGCAGATCTTGGCATAATTCTAGACAGAATGTGCATACTGTTACATGTAAGTTCCAGAGGTGCTGCTACTGGATTTGACTATGAAATAAGCAGTGGCCTAAGAACAGGCATTAGATCACCAGAAAGTGACTTGTATACCCCCATCTTACCCATAGCAAATCTTTGCTGATATCAAAGGGATAAACACTTTATTTTCCCCTGTGCCGTAGTCATGACCCAAATCAGGGCCTCACAAGTCTACTTGTATTTTAAAAACACTGGGAAGAGCCAGCCGTCAACCTTCCTGGGTATTGTTTAGTTAGGTTCAGGGGACTATCCACAATCTTTCAGACATATGAACATTCTTTTTTCAAGTCCCACATACACAGTGATGAATCCATCCGAACTCACAGCAATATTATGGGATCAGTCACAGATAAAAGCCAAACAAATCTTGATCACTGTTGAATAAAATGTGCAAATGATGTATTCTACAGGCTGCTATGATAAGTCAACCAGTGCTGGATTTTGACTTTTTCCGCATAATGGTGCTTTTCTGTGGAAACCCCAGTGTTGCAGCGGCAGATGGCAACAGGGCTTCCATATGGTGGGATTCCCTGCATTTTCCCTGTGGCAGCCATTTCCTCCCCTCTGCACCATTGGAGGGCCCCTTGAATTTGTGTCTCTGGAGATGGTGTACCTGTAAGGGTTGTGAAATGAGACATGTTAGCCCTGCAGCATGGACTTTGCTGTCCACCTTGAGTGTTTAGTGCTAAGATCTCCAGCGCCGGAGGAGCGGCGGTTCAAAGCCGCTGGTTCCGCCCTGGTCTAGGCAGGGCTAGGTTCCCACAGGCGCTGGAGAAACCCCACCTAGACATGGCAGGGCTGGATGGGAACTGCATTCTCAGCGCAAGAGAGGGCGAGGAGCCGCGAGACACGGGGGGAGGGTTCGCACATGGCGTTGTGTTTCCCGGGGCGTGCACGCATAGGGGACACCCAGTCTGCGAGAGGCAAAGTGGCGTGGAAAGATTGTGCTCATAGCTGCACACATGCACGGGGTTTTTTGCACCGGAAGCCTGCCCGCCATCGCCAGTGTCTTTTACTGCACAAGGGCTCTGCAGGGCTCCGCGCTACCGTACGGGCCTGCAAATAGGGGGGTGGGAAAGGCCATGGAAGGCTCAGGAGGGCTCCACGCTACTGTGTGGGCCTCCAAGAAGGGGGGTGGGAAAGGCCGGGGATGGGCCCTGGGGCCCTAGCACAGCCTGCTCCAGCAGCCTATGCTAGGCAGAGGGGGGGAGGCTCAGGAGGGCCCCGCACTACGGGCCTCCGGGGAGGGGGGTGGGAAAGGCCGGGGATGGGCCCTGGGGGCCTAGCACAGGCTGCTCCAGCAGCCTATGCTAGGCAGAGGGGGAGGGGAGGCCAACTTACCTTCCTGCTTCTTCCTCATTCTGGAACAGAATGAGGCTTGAAGCAGAGGGCGGCCTGAAGAGGGGGGCGGGGCTTCACCATGTGACCGCCCCGCCCCCCTCTCTTCCAGAGCGACGTACCAGTGAGCTGCGGTGCGATGAGAGGCCTGAATATGGCAAGGAAACATTTCAAGATGCTGTTTTCTTTTTAATTTTATAGCTGTAATTAAGGACAGAATTTTCACTGGTTCTTATTGGTACAACAGTAATTACTCCCTGTATATGCCATTAGTAATCTATCTAGAAATTCAAGGATAAAATTGTATCCTTAGTTGATGTGCAATTATCTGCTTATGGCAATGGTTATTTATTGGGGGTGATAGTGTCATTGGATAGTTATCCAGGTCAATAAACATATAGATCACTCTTCTGGAACTGGACCCTGTCACTGAAGCTTTTTGGATGGGTAGGGGAATATCTTGCATCACTCCTCAGAAGTGTATTGTGCTCTCTGATGTGTGAATCAGAAAATGTTATTTGATTTTTATTCAGAAGTGCAGCAATTTTAGACCAAAGCTGTAATTATTATTTTTCTCTGCAGGATTAACAGCGATAGCTACTGATCCTGAACAACCATTGGGAATGACATTTACTAGAGAAAGTAAAAATGGTTCCTGCAAATATGCACATGGATTTCTGATTATTCTTTTCAGTGGTTAAGAAACAAGTCCAGGAGGCAGTCGACACATTATGAAGAATTGGCCCAGAAACAGAGCCTGTCTAGGCTATCAGCATCAGACATTCTTTTCATTGACTAGCTGAAGCTTCCTAGGAAAAGTGATCACTGTGACAACACAGCTGAATGGGTTAGGGGAATAAAGGCTTCACAAGTGTAGGGCTGAGCTAGACAGCCTGTTTCTATTCTCTGAGAGGCAACTTTGAAGAGAAGGGGCTTTATTTAACCATTTAGAAAATGCCTTGTTTTCAAGCCATGCCAGCCTTGGTGGGGAAAAACGTTAAAAGCTTTGCATGCTGTTGGAGAAGTACTTTGTAAATTATGCCTGGGAGCATTTCATGAACTGTCATTATGGAATATTCTTAGGCCACAGAGCACTCTTAATTACCGTAAACTATTTTAATTATCTATGTAGCTTTCTGTCTAGAAGCTACCTTCATTAAAGTAGACATTATTAATATCTTTTAAAAATCATAGCAACATAAATTTAAGGTGGAATGGAGTAGCTGACCAAATATATTTACAAAGTATACAAGATGGTTATTTTCTTGTTTCAGTAATTCTCTATTTCTGTAAACCATCATTTAAGTATTTGTGATTTGTCAGATATCTTTTTTTCTCATGCTGGACAAGGTTATCCAGTGTATTGTTGTGGTTTTATTTAATTTTGTGTTTTAATGTTTAATATGTTTTATGTAAGCCGCCCTGAGCCTGCCTTGGCAGGGAGGGTGGGATACAAATTAAAAGAATAAATAAATAAACAAACAAACAAATATTTGGAATACAATGCCATCAGTATATTGATGACACAACACTTGACTCTAGGGAGGCAGTGGAGACACGGGTGTGTACTCAGGTATACTGGAGTAAAAATTATACCTGAAATTAGCTGTTCTTACTCCATTCAAGGACACTTGAAATGACCCAAAACAACTCTGAAGTTCCAGGAATAATGACAATTTATCTCCTGGAATTTCAGGAGTATTTCAGAGTTGCTCAGGAGTAGTGAAGAAAAAAGGAGGAGGGGAAGAAGAAGAGGAGGAAGAAGAAGAAGAGTTGGTTTTATATGCTGCCTTTCACTACCCGAAGGAGTCTCAAAGCAGTTTACAATCACCTTCCCTTCCTCTCCCTTAACAGAAACCCTGTAAAGTAGGTGGGTCCAAAAGAGCTCTGAGAGAGAACTGTGACTGACCCAAGGTCACCCAGCAGGCTCCATGTGGAAGAGGGGGGAATCAAACCCAGTTCTCCAGATTACAGTCTGCCACTCTTAACCACTACACCAAACTGGCTCTCTGAGAGGAAATTGGCCCAGTGACTAGCAGGGGTCTGTAACAGCTGACAACCAGGTAGATCTGGTCTCCATAAGGGAAAATGACTGAAACGACCCCAGATTCACCATGCCAGCACTGTCCCTGCTGGAGGCTTCTCCATGCCACTGGCATTGGAGGCAGCAGAGCCCACACCTTCAGCTGGAAAATGGTGGGTGAGCTGGTGGCTCCTGGACTCCCACGAGGCTCGGATGTCAGAGTATCAGTTTCTTCCCTTCCTACAGGAGGCTTTTCTTTTTCTTGAATAGTGTCTACTGACATTTTTTGAATGGACCATCATAGACAAAATTTAGGCAGTTGCCTGTGGCACTTGACAAGGGTGCCATTCTGGCCTGCCTGCCACCCGCCTTCCGCTCCCCTCCCTTTCCTTACGGCTCAGCAAATCCTTGTCTGAGAAGTTGAGGCACGGCACAAAGCGCGGCAGGCTCTCGTCCTTGACCCGGTACCTCGTCGTGGATCAGCCAGGGCACACAGCCAGAGCAGTGTGGCGAACAGCGAGCACCTCCCCACACCAGCGGCTCCTCTGGCCTGGCTGCCTCTCGCCCCCTTGGCCCACCCACTGCGGCTCCGGTGCCTGCCCTGGCCCGCCCCTCGACAGCAGCAGAGCCTGCCTCTCCCACACAAGCCTTTGTCCTTGGCCAGGCGCCACCTCCGTGCTTGGTGCCCGCCAGTGATGGTCACTCCACGCCTCTTTCCAAACTGTCTTTGGAGGCTACCCAAAGCTACTCGGGGCCACCCTTCCCCTCGCCCGTTCTTTCCTCCTTTATGACAACCCCCCTCCCGTCTCCGTGCAGAGACAGGCATTTTACTTTCCTCCCTGGCCATGGCAACCAGCGGCTTGAGCCTGCAGCCCTTAATCGGGGAGAAACAGCTGCTGCCGTTGCTCTAGACGACTTTGGCGGTGTCCCCCAGCCTTGGGGGGGGTGCTGTGCCAGAAGGGGGGGGCACCAGAAATGGGTGGGCGTGCAGGGGGGGGCACCAGAAGGTATCCTCGCCTAGTGGGAAAAAAGCCTGGGGCCAGTCCTGCATAACAGTTTGACAATATGTGTGCCAGATTTTCTGAAGAGAAGAGAAAGATTGGATTTATATCCCACCCTTCACTACCCGAAGGAGTCTCAGAGCAGCTTACAAACTCCTTTCCCCTCCCCACAACAGACACCCTGTGAGGTAGGTAGGGCTGAGGGAGCTCTGACAGAAACACTTTCAAGAACACTTCTGAGAGAACTATGGCTTGCCCAAGGTCATCCAGATTAGAGTCTGTGCACTTAACTACTACACCAAGCTGTGACCTCTCATTCCCAAGGCAAATAGATGGTCTTTTCCCAGCCAAATAGATACTTCTGGTCCAGTAGTTCAGTAATAGGTGCTCATTTGGTACAGAGCACAAACCTGGGAGAAAAAGGAAACAACTGTGCTATTTGTAAACACTTCTCAGAAGTAAGGTATGTAGAAAAAATGATTTACTTTCTACTTATCTTTGCATTTTTTATATTCTGCCTAACAATGCCCAGGACTGGTTTTGGATGTTTTCCAGCAGTGCTTAAGAGGGAACCTTCATACTGTTCCCTATGTGTGTAAGATAAAGAAACACTTCTGAAGAGAGTGTCAGATGGCAGAATTTACCAGTACCATGGGAGTTCTGTGCATAAACTCAATGTTTAGCCTACTTTTATAACAGAGCTTTATTGCTAGTTTAATCCATGCCACATGCAGATGACCTGAGCAAACCCTACAGGAAGACAGAGGCCTTGTTATGTACATGTGGAACAGTTGCTCAAAATCTGATGCACCAGCTGTGGCCTGTCCAGTTTGGAAGTCAAGGGAAACTTGATCTTTTAATCTTTCGTTCTCCAGACAGATATTGTAAATAACAACTGCTTCCGAAGAATACTTGTCAGTTAGAATGAAATATAAAGTGTGAATGGGGGGGGGGTTGATTTAAAATTATCTATACAGAAGTTTAAAAAGTATGGAAAAGCCTTAAGTAAGAAAGGGATTTTTTTCTTTTAGTGTTTTTATTTGGGTTTTGTCGTATCTTGTGAATGTGTACATTATTATGGTCACAATCCAGAAAACTAAGAATGTGTGACCCAATTGAAAGCACTGGCTTATAGCTATTTTATTACGTCCTGAAACTCCACCGATTCCTTTAGTTTCCATCCTGTGCATTTTGATACTTATAAACTTTGTTGTAACAAGAAACAACCGTGATGGTTCTTGAAAGTAGTATATTAGGGGCTGATTTTTACCAAAAAGCTTCCAGTGATATGTGCATGTAATTCTTTTGCAACAGAATCCATGTACATAGACCGGGGGCGGTCAAACCTGCTTAACGTAAGAGCCACATAGAATAAATGTCAAATGTTTGAGAGCTGCAGGTTGAGAGCCGCAAATATTACATGTTTTTATTGAAAATATGCAAATTTGCTTTTTATTAACATTAAATGAGACCACCAAAAATAAAAACAAAAGGAGTAAAAGCAGATAGAAAGAAAGGTGAAAAGAAAGAAAGAGGTGGAAAGAAAGCAAATAGATGAGGGAGGGAGGGGAAAAGAGAGAGATAGAGGTGGAAAGAAAGCAAATAGATGGGGGAGGGAGAGAGGGGGAAAGAGAAAGAGAGGTGGAAAGAAAGCAAATAAATGGGGAGGGAGGGTGGGAGGAAGGAAGGGAGAGGTGGAAAGAAAGAAATTTTAACTTTAAATGTGTTCTCCAACCCCCTATGCCTCCACGCTGGCTGGCTTGGCTTGGCTTGGAGAAGGGATTTAAAGAGGCAAATGCCTTCTCCAAGCCAGCCGGGGTGTGTGTGTGCCTTTGAGAACATATTTAAAGTTAAAGTTGCTTTCTTTCTCTGCTCCCTCCCCCCCCACCTCAAGCCTATCCACAGAGGGGAATACTGGCTGGGGAAGGGAAGACCAATCAGGGAGGCATGCCTTCCTTTCACTTCCCCAGCCGCCCTGCTGGGAGCCACACAATATGTATGAAAGAGCCGCATGCAGCTCCTGACCCACAGTTTGGCCACCCCTGACATAGACTCTTTAACTTTAAATGACTAGCAGTAGGTTTTGTGGAGGAAAAACCATTAATACTTGTTGCAATTGAAGTCTGCCTATGTAATATATCTTTTTTGGCATGAGCTTTGACATACTGCAGTCAATCATTGTAAAGTGCTTCATAACACATGTTGCAATTAAGCTGGGAAAACTTGTCTCTTTTTCTGTCTTAATTTTTACTATGGAGAATACATTTTACAAAGTACCTTATTAAATCCACAGAGTTTTTAAAGAATGTTAAGGATATTCAGATATCTGTAAAACTTGGGTTCCTGAATGCACTATTTTACTCTAGCTACTTCATCAGTCAATGCTGCAGATGACAATCATTTTTGTAATGATAGATAAGTACCGTTGGTGCTGGGTGCCCATTATCAATATCTTTGAGTTTCAAAAGGGGGAGCAGTCAGATTTAAAGAATGGAATAACTATTCTACAAGGAACATAGCTTGAGGATTGAAATCCCTTTTACTTATGTTCATGCAATGCACTTTTCATTCATTTGATTTCAGATTATTGCTTCCAGAATGGAAATAGTTTACAAATTCACTTTCAGAAGGTTTCAGATAACTTGAAACTAGACCCAATTAACATATTTTAATAGCAGAAATTATCTTGGAAAGATATTAATTACAAGAAAAAGGCTCTTTGATTGTTAGAGTTTCCAAAGCATTGCCTTTGTTAGGTCCCTTTAATGATGAAACAGGCTGTCTGTCTTAAAGGAGATTCTGCTCCACATTAAAGGATATGACTTTAATGACTTAATGCACAGGACATCTTTTTTTAAAAAGTGATACTAAAAATGAACAGTAATATGAATAACAATTGGTAACTTTGATATTAAATCATGTAATTATCAAAGTGCTTTTATGCATATGTATAAGGTAGTTTACCACTAGTAAACTGGTATATATAGCACCAGTATATCTAATTTTTGTGGCCAAATCTGTAGATAGTTAAACTGGAGCCATTAGAGACTGGTCATGAACAGACAAGACAATTCTTTCTGCAAACCTGAAAGATACCCCAAGTTGGCAGAAGAATCTGAAATCTAAATCTGTATCTATATATCTATACACACAGAGAGAGAGGCTGTGGTCACACATACTAAATAATCCACTTTCAATCCACTTTCAGTGCACTTTCCAACTGGATTTTACTGTGTGAACTAACAAAAGTGCATTGAAAGTAGATTGAAAGTGGATTATTTAGTGTGTGTGACCGCAGCCACATAGGAATGTTAATACCCTGCAATGATAGAGGCAGCACCTGTAGCTTTAAGAAAGGAAGGCTCTCAGTGTCCATTGCTTGGCAACCACAACAGTATAGCCAGCCTTCAAGCCTTGGTTTCTAACATTAAAAAGCAGGAGGAGGGGCAGGGCCCTTTCCTGGCCTGTTTTCGCTTTTAAGGGAGGACTGATTGGGGGCCTGCCCTGACAGCAACCACCAGGCAACTTGCTACCATACTACTTGCATAAATCACATAGGCCTGGTGTCGGGTAGTCCTGCCATGGGTTTTTCCCCCCCTGACTCTGGAATGTGTAATGTTCTGCAGCTGCGTCTTGCTTCTGCCTCTTATCTAGCCATTGGCCTTGAGTGCACATCGCTTTAGCATGAAACCTCTGTTGCCTCCCTGCTCACCTCTGAACCCTTGGTCAGTTCCCCACGCTCCGCATTAATTGCTAAGTGCCAAGGGGGTGTTGTATGAACCCACTATAATTACTATTGCCATTTTGTATGTCTCATTCCTGACTCAAAGAGTGTAAGACAACTTCACCTTGCTCTGATCAATAAAGCTGAACCTGTTTAAGGATCTGCTGTTGATGCTGAGTTATTGAAGTACCTGACAGAGAGTCAGGAATCCCATCTCTCCTCTACCCGTATCGTTGCCAAAATGAGTGGTGAAGAAGAGGATCAACGGACACCAAAGGTGCCGGTGACTACCGTACCTGTCACCACAGCTGCACCATCACCCCCACTACGCCGGTGACCACGGTTCCCACGACAACGCTGCCCCTGCAGGTTCCAGTATCCTTGGGTATGGGGCTGGGAGCGACAGGAGGGCTCCTCCGTCAGAGTCGGATAGAACCCTCGGGGTTCGAGTGGTCCACGTTCTATACGACCACTCAAGAGTTATGGATGCTGACTCCTGGACCGGCAAGAGGAAGTCGTTATGAGTACCAACCACCCCACGAGACGGGGGCATGTACTCAGCGCAAAGAAGAAAAAAAGGGTTGGGAAGAACGCCTCACCCAAATGGAGCAAGCCCAAGACTGGCTACTTCTGGTGGTGGAAGATGCCCTGATGGGACTTCCAGGCACGGTAGCACAGTTGGTGCAAGCCGAGATATGCCTGCAACAGCAGCAGCAACCACAGGTTCCGCTGCCACCGCCTCCCCACCAAACCAACCAGTACCAGTTCTGGATCCAGCTCCGGCACCAGTGGCCCAGCTCCAGGGCCTAGGATGCCAGAAATTGTACCCAAGGGGTTACTTGACGCCAAGTTCAATGGCACCTCTGAGAAACTGGCCTTTTTTGTGGTGCAAGTTGAGAAGTTCATCCCAACTTGGGGCCACCTGTTTCCCACAGATGCCAGAAGAGTGGACTACATAGTGTCACAACTCGGGGGGGGGGGCGCAGACTGGTATGTGAGTTTGCACAATGCAAGGGGTCCTAAGCTGCAGGGCTGGCCAGATGGGTTGCTTGTAGAACAAAACCGGGTGGGGCTCCACCCAGAAATCCGTGAGACTATCCTGCAGAGTGTGCGCCCTATTTAATTCAACACATGGGTGCGGGAGGCTGCCGATGCAGAAGCCCAACTCCAAATGATCAAGATAGACGGGCCTACCCAGGCACTCTGGATGGGGTCCACGGGAACAAAGCCGAAGCCCGCAAAACCGAAGGATGGCACCAAGAGATGCGCATGAAGCAAGGCTTGTGCCTCTGTTGCGGAGAGTCTGGGCATTTTGCCGTTGACTGCCCTGGTGCCATGGGAGGGTCTGCTCCGGCTAAGGACGCAGGGAGGAAGAAACCAGATACTCCATTCAAGAAAGGGACCGCGAAAGCCAAAGTGCAACGGGCCCTCCAGTTTGGAGTTGCAGAAGAAAGTTCCAGCTCCGCCACCAGTGAGGAGGATGAATCGGCAGGAAAAGGCTGGGACCTGCTGTAAGTAAGCAGCAGGTCCAACATCCCCCCACGCCGCGTACAGTGAGCAATTACCCACCCACCCTTGTTACTGTTAGTGTGATGAATCAAGACTTGGGCACTCATGTACGTGTGAGAGCCCTTATTGACTCGGGGTGTGTTAGAGACTTGATAAACCCCTTCTTGGTAACGGGGTTGGGGGCCCCAGTGGAAAAGTTATCGGACCCCATAGTATTCACTCAGATGGATGGTTCTTCTATGAAAGAGCCGTGTAAATACCAGACTGGCCCATTGAGAATGGGAGATGGGGACCATTGGGAACACTGACCATTTTTTATTACCCCTGCCGCGAGATTCCCGCTGCTACTGGGAAGCCCCTGGTTACATGACCACGACCCCTATATCTTGTGGAACAAAGAGAGGGTGTGTTTCATCTCCCCCAAGTGCCAAACCCATGGCTGGGATCCCGCTTGGGGTCCTACCCCTCCTGACGAGCCGGTATGGGCGTGTCTGGCAATGGAGGAGCTACAGGCCATCCCCCAGCTTATCGAGACTTGGCTAGGGTGTTTGAAGAAGAGGAGGCTGACGAATTGCCCCCGCACCGCAATACAGATTGTGCCATTGAGTTACTTCCTGGGCAGAAGTTACCCAAGGGTAAGCTCTACGCCATGAGCCCCACAGAGAAAGAGGAGCTGAGGCGGTTTATTGATAAAAAAACTTAGCCCAGGGGTTTATACGCCCTGCCTCCTCCCCATTTGCCACTCCCATGTTGTTCCAGAAAAAGAAGGATGGGGGTCTCCGCCTTTGCATGGATTAGAGAGGTCTGAATGCAGTCTCGACCATGAACGCTTACCCCCTCCCCCTAATAAAGGATCTACTGGCTGAGGCGGCGAAAGGAAAAATCTTTTCCAAACTGGATCTGAGGGATGCGTAGTTCCAGATACGCATAAGGGAGGGGGATGAATATAAAACTGTTTTAAATACCCCACTGGGGCAATTTGAGTATCGGGTCATGCTGTTTGGCCTCTGATCATTCGGAAATTGAGTTGGACGGGGGTCTCGAACAGAGGTGAGATGGTTGCTGGTATAAGGACCATTGCCTCTTCGTCTCCAGGACCCTGTGCAGCCAGGTGATGGCAGTAGCTCATGGATCTAAACTGGCGGGTCACCTTGGCTACCTAAAGACTCTGCATCTTTTACAAAGACAGTTCTGGTGGGCGGGCATGAGAAAAGACATTTCTTTATATGCACAGTCCTGCCCCACTTGTCTCATGTGTAAACCCTGACCAGGAAAGCCTCCGGGTCTTCTGCCATCTCTGCCAACTCCTACCCAGCTGTGGGAAGTTGTGTCTATGGACTTCATCACAGATTTTCCCCCTAGCGAGGGGAAGACGATTTGGGTGGTTGGGGGCACCTTTCCCCCCCCCCCCCCGAAGCAATTGCCTACTGCCAAATGGTTGGCTAAGTTATTTATGCATAATATTGTCAAACTCCATTCGATCCTGAGGAATGTGGTCTCTGACAGGGAGTCTCAATTCATGGCTAAGTTCTGGGGTGAATTGCTGAAGGCCCTTGGGGTTGAACGGGCCCTCAGCAGTGCCTACCACCCAGAAACTGACGGCCAAACCGAACGGGTTAATCAAACCCTTGAACAATTCTTGCGTTGCTTCACTTAATTTTCAACAGGACGACTGGGTTGAGTTGTTACTGTACGCAGAATATTGTTACAATAACGCTGTGCATTCTTCCACAGGGGTCTCCCCTTTTCAAGCAGTCCATGGATACAAAGGTTCTCCCCTTCCCTGGTTACCTACAGACATTCTGGTGGAGGGGGGCATAGAGGACTGGTGGCGCCACGTTAGGGATGCCTGGCCGCTTCTACAACAGACTTTGAAAAAGACTAAGGCTGCCTATAAAGCTCAGGCAGACCGTAATCGCCTCCCGGCTTGGGAGGTGCAGGTTGGAGACAGGGTGTATGTTTCCACTAAGAACTTGAGACTCTTACAGCCTAGCCACAAATTGGGATGGAAATTCATAGGTCCTTTTACTGTGCTACGGAAGATCAATGATGTCACTGTTGAATTGGACTTGCCTAAGACATTTACACATGTCTATCCTGTGTTTCACTTTTCTCTCCTCAGGAAAGATCCAGGCCCGAATGTCTGGTGCCCAGACCGCCCCCCCCCCATAATGGTCAACCGGGAGGGAGTCGTGACAAAAAAGAGCCGGAACAAACTGTTCCAGGTTTTCCCATTCACACTGCAGCAACTGATGCGGGAACATACCGGGAGGAGGTGCAAGGAAGCGTTCACACTGTTGGCCCGGAGGCACGGCTGTAAGGCGCGGCTTTCTTTTTGGTAATCTGGAGATATGCGCCTATGCACATAAGAAAACCTGTGGCTTTTGGCATTCACACTTTGTTGGTGTGGAATGGACATGGGATAATTGCGCTTTCCAGCGTTTGCTACCACTTTCACCAGGTATCTTTTAAACTCGGGAGCGAAGCATTACAAGACGGGTTAAATATGGGTGGGGAACGCCTGACAGATGTGCCTGTGTGAACGGCCCCTTTAATCCGGTTGTGGAAAGTTTCTGAAACGTGCCTATATTGGGGCAAACTGCCAGTCTGAACTGTCTGAAGGAAGCATTCATTCAGAATCAGCTATTTTTACCTTGTAACTTTCCTGCATTTTATGATTGGCCCCAGCCCCTGGGCAGCAATTTTGTGATGGCGCCCACTCCCTGTTCTCCAAATTCCAAAAGTGTCCTCAGGCTCACAATAAGTGGGGACACTTACCATAAAGAATATATTGAACCAGGTTTGAAAAGTTTATATCCAGCAGCAGACAAGCTATCTCTACTGCAAATATGGTTGCCAGCCTCCAGGTGGGGCCTGGAGATTTCCCAGCATTACAACTGATCTTCAGACTATAGAGATTAGTTTCTCTGGAGAAAGTGGATGCTTTGGAGAGTAGACTCCAGGGATATCTTAGCCCAGAGATGTCAATGCTAACTGATTCAAGATTTTTTATAACGCCAGCATTGGTGGTTTTAATTAACATTTATCTCTGTCCCTGTCAACAAAACAGGGTATTGTTTTTGGTCTTATATCCAAGCCCACCTGATGCTATCTTATGTTTATCACTTTCTGACTGAAGGTTGGATGACATAGAGCCAAATGACAGAACCAGAAATGCAATAAAACTGGAAATAATCATACATCTCTGTAGTAAGCATGCAATCCAAAATACTATGGATACAGTTCAAACAATCAAGCATCCTTAACTTGTTTTTCTTAACCCAGTCCTATTTAATTTGCTGACTTCTCTGTGAATAGAATAATATGATTCGAAGTCCATGAAAACTTTAAACTTGCAACTCTTGCAGCTGTCATATGATGTGCAGCTGTTCAGACGATAGTTCGACGCATGCAAACACACACCCTTTATACAGTCTTTTAGCACGCTATTAGGAATTCAGCTTGTTGCAGAGATATGTACAGTATAAAATACAACTTCTCCAAAACCGTATCTCAAATGGATTTCTTGTTTGTAAACAAAACAAAATTAATGAAAGAAGAAAATGCATATATGTCTAAAACAGTGGTAACTGTTGTTTACCACAAAGGTAGAAATGTATAAATGCAAGTAAACTTAAATTGTTAATGATTTTTAAACCAATTTTTTGCATTAAACCTTTGCAAGAGGCAAACACAATCCTTGTTTATCTGAAAGAGTTCTGTATTAGTTAGCCCAATGTAGGCTGCTTCCACACGAGGAAAGAAAAATCCACCCCCACTGTGGAAGCAGAAGTGAGCAGGGTGGAGGCATGCTGGGGCAGTATTTTCATGCCCCATCTCACTTGCTGCTGTCCCTGAGTCCAGCCCACCACTATCCCCCCCCTGTTGTAGTGGTACAAAAGGAAAAGCAACCAACAATCATGCCATGCTCCCCTGTGGCCTGGCAACCCACCTGCCTTGCTTTGCTGGGGGAAAGAACTGTTAAAGAGCTTCAGGGGCAATGTTCCCTCTAAGGTGTGGAATCTTGTGAGCAAAAATTCTACTTTGTGAGCTACTGACATTAATGTTGTGAGCGAGCAATTTGGCTACTGCATAAACTAGTTTGCTCTGGAGCCCTCCTTCCTGAGCTGAGACAAAATGGTGTGAGCCAGAGGCTAAAAAACTGTGAGCAAGCTCACACTAACTCAGCTTAGAGGGAACATTGTTCAGGGATGGGAGAATCTGGAGTATATATCCATCATCTTCCTCAGTTAGCTGTGTATGAAGTGCCCATGTGCTCCATTCACAGCTATGCCAGAGCAAAGGAGTTTTGGGTTTTTTTGCTCCAGTTCAAAGAGGAAAAGTATCGGAGCCATGCTCTGTGCTTTGATTTAGCATGATGTCATGTGGAAGGGCATCCAGAAAGTAGAGTATCCTGCTGGCCAGGCAGGTCAACATCCTTTCCTTTCCCAGTGAAAATATATGGCTTAGTTTCTTCATTGTATGTTTTATTCCCAGTGACAGAAATAGAAAATATAAATCAGCTGTTTTTTTACTCTTGGACAATTTTTTCAAGTCAGCCATAGGCCAGCTATAAAGTCTGTAGCATTTTCATTGCTATCCTAAGCAGAGGTGTGAGTGTGTGAAGTGCTGTCAAGCTGCTTGTGAATTAATGACTTCCAAAATGTCCTCTCATTAACAGCCTTGTTCAGGTCTTGCAAACTGAGGGCTTCCTTGACTCTCAAGCCATCCTACGTTGGGTCTTCCTGTTGCTTTCAGCTTTTCCTAGCACTATGGTCTTTTCCAGTGAGTCTTGCCTTCTCATAATGTGGTCAAAGTATGAGCCTCACTTTGGTCATTTTAGCTTCTAGGGAGAGTTCAGGCTTGACTTGATCTAGAACCCACTTATTTATCTTTTTAGCAGTCCATGGTCTCCATAAAACTCTGCTTGGAAGGCTCTCAAAATCTCCCAGAACCACCAGGAATCCAATATGATACGTTCGTTTTTTAGGACAAACCATCCTAGCAGGTCCATCAGGACCTTTGTAGAGAGAGGGCAGCAAGCTCACCATGTGATACTACAAGGGCTGAATCCCTAGCCCCTCAGTTAGGCCACCAACAAAATACTCGGGATAGCATATGCCTTTTAAATGTGTCGGACCCATCACAACCTGAGACAGCCTATAGTTCTCTTGATGGCCACAAAGTCCTAAACTTGACATGACCAAGTAGCCTCAACATGTATATTGAAACTCCTGAGGACAATCAGCCTTGAGGTCTGCAACACTAACTCCAAGGTTACCTGGCACACTGGCAAGCTAGATGGACCATCAGGTTCCCTAACTTGTTCCTTGTAGTCAACAAACGGTGCTAACAATCAAAGTTGGCCTCGGGTTGCAATGGGTATCTATTGATAACCGATGCAACCAGGGTCAGGGAAAGGAAATGTTCACCCCAGTCCTCCAGTTTGATGTTGGTTAAGGAATTTATACCAGGCTACATTCATCCAGAAGTCCAGTGGCACTTTAAAGACTAACAAAAAATACCCTTTAGATGTTAGCCCTAAAAATGCAATTGAATGCCAGCAGCTGCTTTAGATAATTGTTTAGTTTGTAGATTTGCTGAAATACAACAGCTCCAGTTTCTGTCTCCCCCACAGGATATTTTGACCTGACATATTTTTATTGCAGGGATACAGAGGTGTATAACTGTGGACTGGATATTTGTTGCAGGGAAACTGTGTCTTCCTTGGCATTCAAAAAGCATCATTTAGGTACTAGAAAAATGCACACCACCCAAATTTCCCTCTAGTGGACAACCATTAGGGCATGATATGGGGTAACATCATACACCACATGTCACTACTGACCTCTATGCTTGATTCTTTAAAATTAAAGTTAATATAAAGAATAAACACTAATTCTTATTAATAAGTACAAAACAAGAATCCTTAGAGTTACACCTTTTTACATATATTGAAGTCAGTGATCTTAGGATTGTGCTGATGGTCACAGCCACATCTATTTTAAGTATATTTTAACATTCGTATCTTTATCATTTTACGTTATTTCAGATTTCTTCAATTTATTGAAGAACAATGTGGGAAACATGAGGTATAAATAAGCAGTGGGAGAGCTGTATAAAATACATTAATATGTGTATCAGTTTTCTGAATTTGGGATGTGCATTCAGATATTTCTGGTCTGAATATATATTTCAAAAACCCTTCTTGGTATTTTTAGGATATATTAGGGTGTACCAATGGTATTTTAGATTTTTTGGGGGAAACTGATAAATGGGCCTTGAAAAATTCTGGAAATAGTTGTTGATGTACAGAAATATTTTGGGACCAGCATTTTAAAGCTCCCAGAAACTTTTTTTCTTCAATTTTACAGTGTGTCTGTGCCAGTGTCTTCTTGTCAGATCTTGGTACTGGCTTGCCAGGTTGATTTGGCTTGGATTCTCTGGTTTGAAATTGGTTCCGTGCTTGCTACAGTGTTCCTTGCTGAAGTTGGTTTTCCTTGGATTCTCTGGTTTGACATTGGCCCTGGTCACACTAGCGGGAAAAGCCGCAGCAGAAGTGCGGCTTTTTAGAGCCGCAGCAAATTGAAGCACGGCATCGGGATCAGACAGATCCCCTGAGCCGTGCCACATTTGCTCCCTGGCATGATCAAATGCCGAGGGGGAAGCGATGGGATGAAGGGGGAGGCGAGGCAGCTGTGCAGTTGTGCGCATGCGCAGTGTGGCAGGGCCTCGCATACCATGGGATACGGGCATGTCGGTGATCACACGCCCGCCCGTGCTGCGCGTTTCCAAGTAGGTCCTAGTGTTTTGCAGGTATCTTTTAAATCCGCGTTTTCGGCCAGAAGGAACGGGTTGGGGGCAGGTGCGCGACGCTTGCCAGATGTTGGCATCTGATCGCACCAGTTTAATCCACCCTCAACCCATCCGTTTCGCGGGGCAAATCCTCCCGTGTGACCGGGGCCATTGGTTGTGTTGGTCTTGTCACATTGGCCCATGGTTCTTCTGGGATCCTCTGGTTCAACATTGATTCTTTTGGGCTTGCAGCAGTGTCCTTTCCTTCTGTTGGTTTGGCTTAGTTTCTGTGGCTTGACATTGGCTGTGATGGGTTTGCCACATAGGACCTTGTTCTGCTGGGATTCTCTAGTTTGCATTGGGAGATTTAGAGTTCTCCCTTGGCCCAACACATTCTCATCCAACCAAACCATGTTACCTTTCCATCAGTTGAATGCCCTAATTAATCTACCAATATCTTTCATAAGTCTTACTGCCCAATAAATGTTAGCATTACTGGTTGCGCTGGAATATGTGGTTGACAGTTATGTCCACCTATGAGCAATTGTGTGTGTTTTAATGGCCGTGTGGACCCCAGTGTGGGTACTATGTATGTTTAATTTTTTATTTACAGTTCTCTGTAGAAATATACATGTCGAGATATGAAATTTAGATTTCCCTTTTTCCTGTGCATTAGCAGTTGTGTATATCGAGGCATGAGAGATACTTGAGGAGTTTATATTAATATATGATATAAAATGTATTTCTGCCTGTTATGGATAGTAAGAGTTAAATCAACCCTCTACATTTTTATAGCTAATATAAACAATTTAGCAATGCTAATCAGTTGTACTGATTTTCCGTTTTGATTTTCCTTAATAATTAAGCAAAAGTTCTAGGATGCAATCAAGTTGTACACTAGGGGGTTCATGCAAATAGTTGACGGGTTTTTTTACAGTCATTTTCTTGTTAAACACATTCAGAAGGAAATTTATTGACATTTTAAATAAGGAAATACAATTTATTCTCTTGTAATAAGGGAATCACCACTATGTTGGAAATCAGATCACAAATATACTTTTATTATAGTTTAACACTATTCATGGATTAGTATATGTTATTCATATGTAAGGTGATAGTGGTTTGATAATTAAGGGGGAAAATATGGATGTACTTAGGAGTGCTGCTTCTTACATTTCCCACAACAACTTTTTTGTCTTTATATAACATTTTCCTTTCACTAGTAGCTACTTTTATCCTATTTTGCAATATTCAATATTATTTGTGCGTTATTAAAAAACAATTAGTTAATTGCACAGTTTTTTATTGCCTTCTAATAAAGTTGTCAGAGGCCCTTTTTATGGATACAGAATTCTGTTTAACTCACATTATTTTGTTTTAAGTATTTTTTCAAATAAAAAAGAAAGATTGTATACATTAGCCTAAGACCTGGGAGACAGGTGTTTAATTTTTTGTGCAGTTCCATCTTTTATTGAAGCAAATCTACAATATCCACTGTTTTATGAGAAATTAAATATTAGAGTAAGTCAGTCTACAGATAATTAATTGGAGAGCCAGTTTGGTGTAGTGGTTAAGTGCTCGGACTCTAATCTGGGAGAACCGGGTTTGATTCCCCACTTCTCCACTTGCACCTGCTGATGTGACCTTGGGTCAGTCAAAGCTCTGGCACAGCTGTCCTTGAAAAAGAGCAGTTTGTGTCACAGTTCTCTCAGCCCCACCCACCTCACAGGGTGTCTGTTGTGGGGAGGGGAAGGGAAAGGAGTTTGTAAGCCGCTCTGAGACTCCAAGTGAAGGGCGGGGTATAAATCCAGTCTCTTCTTCTTCTTCTTCTACAGCACTGGGTAGAGAGTAAGTCAGTCTACAGCACTGGGTAAAGATACAAGAAGACCAGAAGGATTTGCAGAGGGCATCTCATTCCCCCCTGTATTCACTTTAGGGTTGCCAGTGGGGATTCCCACCCTCAGTTGGTGTTTCTTGCTGCCACTTACAGTGATGGTGGGAGAAAAATAAACTGAAAACTGAAAATTCTGGCCTTTCTCATAAGCAATGTCAGTCCTCTCTAGGAATTGCCAAATTGTCAAATAAAATGGTTTTACCACTGGCCACTCTTCATGACCTTGCCCACCTGGTCTCTCACTGATCTCTCCACCTCCCCCACCACTTTCTCTTCCCTTCCTGGGCAACCCTTTTAGCATCTTGCCTTTTCCTGCTTCCTTTTTGCTTTCCCACCCAGCAGCCAACCTACAGGCCTATAACCAACGAGCCCTCCTCCATCAGGGTACATGACAGGGAAGGGGGACTGGTCCATTTCTGGGGCTGTTTAAGTATGCTTATTGTTTAACAAATATGCTTATTGTTTAAATGTGAATAATTCTGGCAACAATTAATAATCATTATATACTATACTAGCCTGATACCCGTGCTTTGCTATGGTATTTAAGTTCCATAAATCCAGTTATAATACTGATGATGTGAAGTTTGAAATGTAACATTTGTTGTAGGAATTCTAATGGAGCAGATTGTAGTGTAAAAAATGAAGTGAGACATACATACTGTTTTTTTCTCTCTCTCTACTGAAGGGCCTCTCTGTAAACCACATTGGTGGTTCTGCCCTCAGGTGCTAGGATCACTAGGCTGCTTGATGAGCTCACTCTGAAGCAGTCCATATGAGAAGCAATCATCTGTTAAGTCAATTCCTGCCACCTTCAGTGTCTGGCCTTGGGACTTGTTGACGGTCATAGCAAAGCAGATCTTGAAGGGGAAGTAGACTCTTGAACTCAAAGGGGTTTTCTGATGGTATGAGTGATATGTGTAGTATGAACACTGACTCTCCCTGAGCAATGCCAGTGAGCAATGTGGTCTCGATGATGTTCCTGTGCAGGGCCTTCACTTGCAGTCTGGTGTCATTGCAGAGTTTCGGTGGGTTGAGATTCCATAGCAGCATCACTGGAGCCCCCACTTTGAGGAGAAGCTTGCGGGCTGTTTTTACCTCAGAACATTGAGATCCACAGCTAAGCAATCAGAGGGAGGGGGGTGCAAGCAGGCAGGTTTTACCTCAGAACTCTGAGCTACACGGTTGACCAGTGGGGGGGGGGCGGGCAAGGAGGCAGCAGCCTACCAGGCACATGGAAAGCAATTGGGGGAACACATTTTGCCCCTTTTTTACCCCCTTAGGGTCATGTTTCTCAGAAATCTCTTCGGAGTGGGGGTTGACGTCATGGAAGGCAGTGTTCCCTCTAAGCTGAGTTAGTGTGAGCTAGCTCACAGTTTTTTAGCCTCCGGCTCACAAATTTTTCTCTTAGCTCAGGAAGGATGGCTCCAGACCTAACTAATTTATGCAGTAGCCAAATCACTTGCTCACAACTTTAATGCCATTAGCTCACAAAGTAGAACTTTTGCTCACAAGACTGCACAGCTTAGAGGGAGCATTGAATTGGTAGGAATACACTTTTCTTATTTTGGGTTTCTTGGTTCAGGGGTTTGGCCTGGGCATTGATTTTTTTTGGGGGGGGATGCAAAGCATACCTCCCCCTTTTTAAAAAAAGCTTCTTATTTGTGTTATATTTAAGAAGTGGGACATAACTATGTATTCAAAACAACATCTGAGCAATCAGATATTAAGCAAGTTCATATGAACCAATTTTCTGGAACCCACATTGTAAGAAGTTAAATAACGTAATACAGGAAACCACTTTTCTACAAATTTGGGGTATATTTCCATAGTGGGTGAGAGTGTGGCTAAAACCATTGATGAGGCTGGGCCAGCAGCATTGCTAAGGTGATCCTGCTGGGGTGACCTCCCTGATGGATTAAAGTACCCTGGCCCTGCTCCTCCATCTGTCAAACAACTGCCTGTCTGGTGTAAGGGGGGGGGATTGTGTTTAAAGGCATTGGGGAGGCTGGGCCAGCAGCAGCGCTAAAGCAATCCTGCTGAGCAAGCCTCCCCAATGGTTTTAAAGACTGCCTGTCAGGTGTAGGAGGTGCTGGGGTGTTTGAAGCCATGGGGAGGCTGGGCCAGCGGCATTGCTGCACCTCCCAGGTGGTTGGCCATTCCTGATTTCCTCAACTGTCGTTAGCTCTCTGCAGTCTCCTGTAACTGTTTTTTTCTAACCTCAGAACACTGAGCTCTGCAGCTGACCAATCAGGGTGGGGGGTGCAAGGAGGCAGCAGCCTGGCAGCTACACAGGAAGCAATGTGAGGAGCACATTTTACCCCTTTTGACCCCCTTAGGAGTCAAATTTCTAAAAATCCCTTCTTAGTGAACATCTACGTGGCAACAAATGGCGGTGGCAGCAAGCCCTGCCCCCAGCTCCCCGCACTGCACCCCCTGCCGTCTCCCCGGGCCAGCGCCAGAGCGCTGTGGCCCTGGGAGGCCAGAAACCCCCCCCCGCTGCCTCGTGTCTCGCTCTTTCTTTCCCTCCTTCTTTCCTTCTCTTTCTTTTCCTCTTTCCTTCCTTCTTTCCTTCTCTTTCACTCTTTCATTCCTTTGTTCCTTCTCTCAACACTCTCTCTCTCTCTTTCCTTCCCTCTTTCCTCCTTCTGCCACCCAACTCTAGTGAGAAGGGGTTTAAACTTTAAAACCCTTCTGTCTTCGCTTCCCCCCTCCCCCCGGCTGAGGAAGGGAAGGGGAGGCTTTTGAATATGCCTTCCCCCCTTTTTGCTTCCCCTTCTGACATCACTTTCGGTCACGTCAGGGGGCGTTGCATATGCTAATGAGCTATTATGCTAATAGCCTAGTAGCTCATTAGCATACCCTATGTTAATGAGCTCCTGCAGCTCTTTTTCTAGGAAAAGACCCCTGTAGATATAGATATAGATATTTTTGTTGATGATGTTCAGTCGCACAGTCGAGTCTGACTCTTCACGACCCCATCACGCCAGGCCCTCCTGTCTTCCATCATGCTCCGGAGTTTGCTTAATTTCATGTTCATATATATATATGTATGTATATATGTGTATGTGTGTTTTGATCACGTAATATTAAAGAGTTCATTATTTTCAATGATATAAAATTTAACTTGCTATATAAATAAACCGGTTATGACTGTAAAAAGCTGTTTCTGTCCAAACCTCTCAAGTAGCAAAAATTAAGGTATATATGGTAAGGTAGCACAGAGCACAGAATAATACAGCTCTTTGTCATATCTGGGTATGTTTGCAATTTGGTTGCAGAAAACGAAGGTTTTTATACTTTTAAATTTCATAAACATGCCATATAGTATAATTTTATATATGGGTTAGTTGTAAATGATGCATTTGTTGTCGCTAAAGTAGTAAAATAAGTTTAGTTCTGAAGTTTAATTTTGAAGGAAAGTAAGTATGTCATATATTTCATCCTCCCCAATTCCCCCCACTGCAGAAAAGATTTCTAAACCCCTCCCCAAAAAACCCACAACCTTTCTCCCCCATGGCTTCAAAAATTCCAGGCATTTTACATCTCTAGAACTTGTGGCTACATTGGTGTTATAGTAGTATCCTGTGGAATAAACAGAGAAATTTACCTAAATATGTCAGGGAGTTCTATTCAGACAATGACCAATGTATTTCAAAAGCCATTTCCAAAACTCTAAAGGGGTTGTGTGAATGAGTCATAATTGTTCCATTAATGGCTCCCTGGAAACAAAATTAGACCCATTTTGACTGTCCATGCAGTGTAGTGTAAGCATGCAGTGTAGACTGAGTATATTTCATTTAAGCATTTAGTACAAATATTGCTCATGATAAAGTTATGTAGTCCACTTCAATGTGTTGTATTTGAACATGGTATGACGGGGGATTCTGAGGTGTTTTCTGTCAGTTCCTGCATTCTGCTGAAAGTTACCCCACACTTAAGAAGGTGGGCCATTTTTTTTTCTTGTTTGTATGAGTATTGGTTTTATATTCATAATTTTTGTTCCTTATCATTTTGCTTAGAGCATTCTGGCCTGTAGAAAAACATTTCTGTTCCTTTATTGCTCAAGTAATATAGCAATAATATAGCAAATGTATTCTCTCTTTTTACAGGACTGCCTATTGAAAAGATGGTTCTTTATTTGGACTGGTTTGTTTATTTCCCACCAATGTTTTTATGCCATTGGATAGACATAACTTTATCCCTAAACCTTGAGGACCCAAATGTGTGTAGCCACTGGGAGAGGTAAAATTTCTGTTAATTACATTATCATCATATTTTGCTAGTAGCGTATGCTTATTTTAGTTCATTATATTTAAGGTGTATATTGCATGTTTTTTTAAAGTTATGGATTGGATTCTACCATTGGCATTGGCACTGGCATATTCTTCTGGCACAGAGCTTTCTGTAGATACACAGATTATTCTTCCAGGGAAGAGGCAGTGGAGGAAAATGTTATACCCAGCAGAACAGACATCTAGAATTCAACCCCCTGGACCATATTTCGATGTTACTCTATAGAAAAAATTACAAAACTCAACTAAATATGCATACTTAATTTTACATTAAAATGTATCCATATCTGGATTAAGGAACAGAAGTCATTATAAGTAACAGCCACACTAGAAATGAAGGATACCTTTAATCCAATTAACTCAGTGGGGGAATCTGCATGTTCAGAGTATAATTAGCCTGTTGGAAGCTATCCAGATATAATTATGAATCTTTTCTATATTAAAACTTGTTGGGTTAATTACTTTCTTATTTTGAAGAGGAGACAGGAAATTCAGAACTACATAACTTCAGTACAGTGTATTATTTACTTCAGCGCAGGGAGCAGATCTGTGCATAAATTATGTGCATGAAGCTATACACTACCCTAAAGTTAAAGGAGAAATAACATACACAGAAGCACTGTATGTTCATTGGAGTTCTTAAGTATGTATCCAAGGAGCTGTAGGGCTAGGGAGATTATTTAGTGCAATACCAAATTTGCAAATAATTATTACTACTGTTTCATCTTCATTCCTATACATTGTTATATCTTTAGCTTTCCAAGGAAGTTGTCACACATTAGAAAAGCCACTAAATTAACCTCCAATATATTTCACGGCAAACACGTAACGGACAGCTGCTGGTGAAAGCAAGCAAGCAAAGCCCCCCATCTGTCCAGTGGTTACTTCAAAATATAGTAATCTTTCAGCTTTCTTCCTGTATTCAGGGGTGTGGCAGGAGCAAAGAACATAGAAAATTACCATCTGGAAAGCTGTCATAGAACTTTAGTTGTACTGGAATAGACAGTAGAATGCACAAGTAAATTAGCTTTCATCAACTTGTGTTTGGCAATCCTAAATGTGTGCCCACCTAATAATGAAGTGTAATGACAATTCAGCTGAGATTTTAGAAGAAATTTAGAATACGGCCTCTGAGTAAATAAGGAATGAGAAGAATGACAATCTAGTTTGATTAATTTGCACAGTATTTTCTTAGGCAGTGATAAATAACTTGTGTGGTTATGTGATATGTCATGTATTTACAGGGAACCCACCAAGCAGTTCATATTCTCTACAGCCTTTTATTAGAATTAGGAAAATTCCAGTTTTCACTTTCCTAGAAAAGGAGCTTTCGAGGCTCTCCAGAAAAACTTATACATGTACAAAATGCTAGAAATTTGCAAACAGAAAAGCAAGATTTAAATTCTTGTTTTATATCCAGTTACCAAGATTTTCTGGGTAAAATCAGGTTTTTCACATTTGTGCTATTATTTTCATAATTATTTGTAGAGTAGGATCATCCAGCTCCAGTTTCCTGGTTAAAAAAATATGTCCAAATAATACAAATAACATTTTATCAGAAATATGCACATGCTAATCATAATGTGTCCTAACAGACTTCTGGTTTGTGCTGAAGTTCTCCATTCCTGTGTGAGAACTGCTGGGAGACTGCCGCTTACAAATTGGAGATGGATGGCAAGGAAATATTTTACCTGAGAAGGTGGAAGTGTCTTTATTAGATGCTGACATACCAAGCTTTTTCACCCTGTGACTTGATGTAGATATAAACCCAGATCTTCACCAGAAAAAGTGTGCCATTTATTTTCATCCTTTACAGCATTAATGCAAAAAACAGTTTTACCTACTAAGAAACACACAATGTTTGATAAAGCTAATTCGTTTTGAGCTGGAGTTAAATTCAAAGTTTTCTGAATGCAGAAGTCTTAAATTATGCTCTGCATGTGAAGGGAAGGAAGGAGAGCAATGGGGCTTGGCAACAAATTATGTTTGTGCTCATCATGGACAAACCTCTGTTTGTTATGGTATCTGAATGCCACCAATGTCTGCAGCTTTTGGAAACCTAAATTGGCAGCTCTTTGTGCTTCAGATCAGCAGAGGTTGTACTAGTGAACATGTTTAGTAATTCCTTTTTGTTTCTGCCCAGTTATTCTGTTACAGTGCAAGAATCTTATCCACATCCTTTTGATCAAATTTACTACACCAGCTGTACTGATATACTGAACTGGTTTAAATGCACACGACACAGGTAATCCCCCCCTAAATAAACTATCTGCTTTCAGTTTGCTTTGTTAGACTAACCCCTTGTAGGAGATAAGTGGCTGCTTCTTCATGTTAAAAAGAGCGTATACTAAGCTATTCATCAAGCACTTGGAATGAACCTAACACCTACAGGTTATGTGGGTGCAAACACCATATTTTGCATGGGACACATGACTTCTCTTGTAAATTACCTCTGAATGACCATGAGAAATATAAGCTGTTAAGCATGTTCTGTGGATCTTGCAAAGGATGGTTGAACTGTGAAAGACTGTGAGATGCAGAAGTGTAAAAATATATTCCCTAAAGTCCTCTAAAGAGAAATTATAAATAAGTGTAATGTTGATGCAGGTAGTTTGTTCTGTTTTTATTATCTGTGAAAAGACTCTTTCTTTAGTACTACTGCCTTACCTTGCATTGGGACTAGCATGTAACACTGACGAGGAACATGTTGTTTAACAAAGAATAGCTGCTCTTGAGTCTTACTTCATATGCTTTATGTTCATTAATATAAAAAGAAGCCAATTCAAATATTATTTTTTAAAGTTCCTTTACTCCTGGCTTGCTTTGTTCTGATTGCCCTATTCTTGCTTTCAGATTATACTTTGTATGTTTTGAATTTATACCAAAACGTCGGACCAATAAAAGATGAAGGTCACAATACTGAGATCTCAGTTTCATATTTAGAAATTGTATTGTGTTCTTAAGTTTATTTTTTCTCTAACTGTAACTAGTTTAGGAAATATTTGAATTCATGGTTTCCTGAGGAAAGCACTAATATGAACACTCCAATCAGTTATGTTTGTGGATTTTGACGTATAGGTCAAGCCAAAATATCCTTAAGTTGGATATTTTAAAATACATGTTAACTAATTTTAAATTCATTTGTTTGATAGAATCAGTTACCGTACTGCCTACAGACATGGAGAAAAAACTATGTACCGACGGAGATCTCAGTGTTGTCCTGGATTTTATGAAAGCAGGGAAATGTGCATCCGTAAGTGTAATTATCTTTATATTATTTCAATTTTCTTAAGTAATCAGGAGATTTGGTGCCTCAAAGAAATAGATCCTAAAGCCGCAACAGCTATTAGTTAATATTTTCTTCCATGAATCTTGTTGCATGGTAGATCCCTCTGCCCCGTTTGCTTGAAAAAGACTGCTGTTCAGAACATCCTCCTGAATTCATCTTCGTTGGAGGTGCCAATGCTGATGGATGCATAACTTTCTGAGTGACAGTTCCAGTTGGCAGTTGTACGTTCCTGCCTAACATCTCTGGTGCCAGGATTAGAAGAGCCACTGATTATTCCTTCAGCTGTCAGTCAGCCAGAAAGATTCTAGTGTGCAAGATTAAAAGTGGACAGTAGCTGTCACAGGAAATGGAGAACAAAACTGGTTTCTTCCTGCAGAGGAAGAGATGGAAGTCTTGGACCATGAATACTGGCCTTCAGATGGACATGACAAAAAGGATTATTCTCAAGGTCCAGTCTTTAAAAACATCAGTTTATCTCCAGGGAGCAGATGACATTTTGTTGTTGGCTTCTGTTTTCACTTGCAATTCCAAATTCTGGATAGACTGAGATGACTCCATGAATTGTTAGGTTGCACATATTTGGTAGAGCGTTAGGATTTAGTGAACAGCTAGTTTCCCTATGAATTTTGATATTCCCTGGGGAATAAAATTCCTATTGCTACTTCACTCATATATCACTGGTAGTAATGGAATCTCAGTGAAAGTAGCAAAAGAAACTAAAAATAGCTACTCTGTTAGAAAAATGAAACAGTATATATAAATTTTAATGTATGTTTCTCAAATGTCAGCATCTTACTTGTCTTGTTGATTGTGTAAATAGTATTAAAGTATTTGTTTTCTGTCTCCACTTATTATAGCTGTTATTGATGCCTTGTGCATACTTTAAATAGTAGAAAAATTTGTCCAGAAAATACTCAGTGGACAGCTATCCACTGCCCTATAGTTATTACCATTTATTCTTTGTACCATTCATTTAGGGTCATAAGGGAGATACCAGTGAAGACGCATAACACCTTTTTTGTAAAGAGTCATCCTCTAGTCTACAGTGTGTCATAAATAGAAATAATACTGTACAGCAGGGTTATTTGTTAGTTTATATGCTGCTACTTTTTGTTTATTGTTATTTTTATGTTATGTTTTAATTTGTTTTGTGGTTTTTATAAATTTTGTCAGCTATCTTGAAGATTTTAAAAAAATAAATAAAAGCAGGCTATAAATATTTTAATGGACAAGAATAAATCAGTTATTCCACTGTTATCAGCAATATGGCAAGATGGATCTCTGCACCAGGGGCAAATCTAAAGAGCACAAGTACTCGCAAATGGCAGCATGATTTGCAAATAAAGTCCCTCATTTAGTCCTTCCCATGTGCTCTCCTTATAGCAGTATATGTCTGACGCAATGTGTTTAAGGTGTTTTTCAGTCAGTAGTTGAAAAGATAAGGATTACATAGGACTATTTCTTGCTCAGCTGTAAGCATCTTTGTAGAAATCAATTCAATTTTATTGTGATGGTAATAATTAGGTGATGCTGAATGGGCTAGCTGCCTGTACTTCCTTACATTCTTTGTTGCCAGTGGGACTTGGGAATTACATTAGGCTTTGTATTTTAACATCTTAAAATTTCCTGGCAGACCATGACACGAAACCTCCCCTTTTTTATACCTTCCTAAGAGTCTCCAAGACTTTGAACATAGTCCAAATGTTAATATCCGTACAGCTGCTTCTAGTGTGTTATGTATCTCCCTAACAGCTGTGCTGTTTGTTGTGCTTCTTAGCACATGTACAGATGATGCTTCCTAGTCTGTTGCCAGCATGAAAATCAACCTAGAAAGTTGTGAAAAGTCAGAACTTAATCATACAGCCCTTGCTTAATGCATCATATTCAGGATGATATGTCTCAAGAAGAATTAAGTTGCATATTTGCATAATTTCAAAAAATGAGCAAAGATGGTATAGTAGAGTGAAAGAAGAAGGGAATAGGAAACTCGGAAAAGAAAAGGGGATCAAAGTTCCTTTTGGGTTCTACATCCATATTTTCAAGTTTATTTAATAGATAGTTGCCCTTTCCCAGTCATGTGCATTTAACATGTGTTTAGTTAGGTTGTAAACCATTGTAAGGTATGGAGAGAAAGGCTTCTTCTCTATGAATGTATTTGGCATGATGCTTACCTGCATTAGTGATCATGAGTACTGAACCAGGGAGTAATTGCAGGGAGTAATTGCAGTACTGAACCAGGGAGTAATAATAATATACAGAAAAAAAATGCAAGTTAGGAAAAAACAATTTAATATCTCTGTTCATAGAAGATGTGAATAAAATAATCTGTACCACTGTTTCATGTTTTACATTAATTTTATTGAAAACTTTTTGTGAGAAATTTTAAAATAGCTTCCCTTCCTCTGTATGTTGTTTTCGACTGTCAATACACTAAATCATAGGTTGTTCTTGTTACTTTCTTTTTTATTATTATTGATATTTTACAGTGTTTTCCCCAGTTAACATAATGTGGATAACAACAACAATAAATAAAGGGCTTGAGTGATGGCCTAAAGACAGGGTAGGAGACAGTTAATGGGTAGAAATTGTAGGGGAGGTGGGGAAGGTACATAGGATAAGTACAGAGGTACTTGTATGGGTATAGAATTGGTGTAGAGGAGGAAGACAAAGTATGCTGGGATGAGTGGGAAGGCAACTGTTCTCTTAATAATTAAACATTCACAGTTACTGGTATATAAAAGGTTAAAGAACATGATAAAGAATAGATGCTTCAAACCAACAGGCCATGTTGGTCTGAAGCAACAGAAGAAAGTCTGAGTCCAGTGGCACCTTTAAGACCAACAAAGTTTAATTCTGAATATAAGTTTTCATGTACACGCACTTCTTCAGATACATTAAAATAGACATCCTCAAGCCTTACATATAGGTAGAGGGGGGGGGAAGGGGTTAGTTGGCTTGAGAAAGTCTGTTTCAATGTGTGCATGCACATGAAACTTATACCCAGAATTAAACTTCTATGGTCTTAAAGGTGCCGCTGGACTCAAACTTTGTTCTATGATAAAGAATAGACAAATAAGTAAATAAATGGTCTATGTTAGTTGAAAATCTTAAATGAGAAAGCAGAGAAGGCAAAAACAGAATATACTTCCTTTCCCAAAAGTACTAGGTGATACACATTCTCTGAAAAACACGAAGTACTTTTGCCTGACTGAGTATATAGAACTGTAATAGCCATTGTGGGATTCTTGCTGAAATTTGGAGACTGGAGAAAACATTAAATACCTAGAAATTGTGAGGAAGTTGTAAAAAGTTTAAATATGCTAAGATTTCCCTTGTTTTTAGGAGAAACTGGAGACACCAGAAAACAGCTGAGTTGTTGAAAGCCTAGGTTTTTATCCCCTACTTTTTTCTAATTTTATTCTTCCTGATTTCTGTCTTGTCTTCTGACAGCTCATTGTGCTGATAAATGTGTCCATGGCCGTTGTATCGCTCCAAACACCTGTCAGTGTGAGCCTGGCTGGGGTGGACCCAACTGTTCCAGTGGTAAGTCTACATCTGTTGCTGTCTGTCTTGTGCTCTGTCTGTTCTGTTGCCCTTATTTGTGGGCAGGTTTCAAGCGATTTGTGCCAGGATTCCCGGTTTCCTGCCTAAAGAGTCAACTCTGATTTACATAAAGGTATAGGAACTCTGTAATCCATTTTCTTTTAAAAGTTTATTTTTTAAATCCCTGAAGTGCCAAGCGTCATCAGCTAAAAGCTCACATTAATTCACTCCTTCACTCATAGGGTACAATTGCTAACAGACTACATAGAAACAGATGATACGTAAAACTGTAATCGCAACAAAAATGTTGGGAACAGGCCACTGCAAGACATTTTGATTTACATGACTGCAGTCTTGCAGACTTGGAAATAATTTCACCGGGAAAGCCATCCAATCCTGACATCCTGGAACACTAAAAGTAAGAGATATACAGACTGAAGTTACAAGTGACCCTGTAGCCTTCATTTGGAGGAGAAAGTCTCTCTTGCACTTAAACAGTAGATGTCATCTTCTCCCCAGCATTAGCATTCTTAGGACGCTCTTGAGTTCTCAGTGGGTAATCTAGCTGTGTTAGTAGTAACAAAACGATAAACAAATAATTTCATGCCTGTCTCTGTTTTGTCAGTCATTCACACGTGTGTGTGCATATGCGCATGTGTGCCCATCACTTGCTTACTTAATCTTTGTCCATGCTGACTGATTAAACCTGACTGATTTAAGTCTGGTAGAGAGGTACTGTTACCTAGCCTCTTGCCCTGTTTTGGGAAACAGTACTAGCCCAAGGCCTGGAGCTGGCATCATTAAGAGAGGGATCCCATGCCTATGGCCTCAAAGTAAGCTATGACAAGGCCATTAAAAATCTTTTGTCCTTATGGATTTTAACATCTATTGGCCAATTTTAAATTTCTTTTCTTTTCTTTTCTTTTGTACAAAATGCTGTGAGAGTGGTGGCAATTCAATCGTGGGCATTTTTTGTTGATAGCGGTTATCTGGGTCTTAATCTGGCTTCCAACGTAGGTATGAGTTAGAAATTGCTGTTGTCACCCTGTGATTCACCTGTACTGAGCAAATAATCTCTGCTGGTTCAGCTTGATCCCCTTAGCAATACCATGGACCATGGTGTACTTCTGCATTGCTTAACTGGAATGGATTGTGGTGGAGATATTTTGCAGTGCCTCTGTCTTTCCTGGTAATGAGCTCTGAGAAGGTAGTGCTGGATTGTTGTTGCTTGGTAGCTGGCTTACAGAATAAAACATGATTACATTTGGTGACCCATGCTGATTAACATGTGTATGAAAATTCTGGGACAGATCATTTGAAGTACAATGCCATCAGTGTTCCCTCTAGACTGAATTAGTGTGAGCTAGCTCACAGTTTTTTAGCCTCCAGCTCACACGTTTTTGTCTTAGCTCAGAAAGGATGGCTCCAGAGCAAACTAATTTATGCAGTAGCCAAATCGCTCGCTCACAACTTTGATGCCAGTAGCTCATCAAGTAGAATTTTTGCTCACAAGAGTCCACAGCTTAGAGGGAGCATTGATCAGTATGCTGCTGACAGTCACCTGTATATCTCTTTTCCATTTTATTCCATATATGTGGTGGAAATCCTAAACTGTAGTCTTGAGTCAGTAAAGAGCTGGATGTGTGCAAGAAACTGAAACTGAATTCAGACAAGACAGAAGCACTGTGGGTTAGGGGTAGAGCCACGATACAACCTCCAATGGCTAGGGCTGCAGTTTCCTGAAGGATCCAGTTCCAAGCTTCAGAGTTTTGCTCAAGCCATGGCTGCATGACTGCTGTGGCTAGAGAAGCAGATGGCAGAAGTGGCCAGGAGTGCTTTTTACTGGTTTAGGTTGGTTCTTCAACTGCAGCTGTTCCTGGAGAGGGCAGACCTTTACACAATTACACTTAAGCTTTGTAATACCTAGATGAGAATACTGTAATATGCCCTTCATGGACTTTGAAAGAATGTCCAGATACTTCAGTTGCCTCAAAACATAGTAAGGTAAAGGTTCCCTTGCTCGAAAGCCAGTCGAATCCGACTCTAGGGTTGCGGTGCTCATCTCCGTTTCAAAGCCGAAGAACCAGCGCTGTCCGAAGACATTTCCATGGTCATGTGGCCGGCATGACTAAACACCAAGGCGCACAGAACGCTGTTACCTTCCCACTGAAGTGGTACCTATTTATCTACTTGCAATTTCTTGCTTTCGAACTGCTAGGTTGGTACGTAGTACCCAGGGTCTTAACATGGATTTGTCATGAAGAGCATATAATGCCAGTGCTGTGTCATCTTCACAAGTTTCCAGTGTTTCTGGGCCCAAATCTGAGAGCTGGTTTTGACTTCTAAAGCTGTAAACAGCCTCAGACCAAGGTGTCTGAAGAATGCCCATACACCCCAGTTTGGGACCAAAGATCAACTGGTAGTCCCCTATTTTGTGAGTTGCTTTGACAAAGGTAAACCTGGTGGGCATAAGGAGAAGGGCTGGCTTAGTGATTATCCCCAGGCTATGGGATTCTTTGCCCTCGAAGGTCCATTCGGCTCTTCCGGGCTTCTGATTCTCTGTTCCTTTAGGGCCTTTGGAATTGTCTGAATTTTTGTGGGCTCATTGGTGGAGCGCTTTTATTGTTGCTGACTTGTTACTTAATTTGTTCTGCAGCTTATTATTAACTGGTTGTCCCTTCTCTTGATGTTGCATTTCAGTTTTATTTTGTGTTGTACAGTTTTGCTTTTGTAAGCTGCCTTGAGTACCAAATACAATAGGGAGACAGGTGGTTTATAAATATTCTAAATAAATTAATTAACAGATCAGTCCAAAGGCAAGCTGAGCTAATATTAAAGCACTTAGAATGGGATACAAAGAGCAGTATGCTAACAATGCATGTAATATTAATTCAAACACTTCTGTAGTTTCGCATTTGGGTAGTAGTTATTGGTACTGGCTGAATGGATGTCTCTAGAACAAAAAATAAAAGTGGGTTTTCTTTTCCCCCTTTCCTTTCTGGTAGTCTTCTTATCTTGGAGATTTGCAGTGTTCATTTAGATCTTTACATTTGTAAAGCCACAGCTGTACTAAGTTGCATATAGTGAAGGATCAATGGAATATTCATCTGCAGACTAATAAAATAAGGTTTTGTTTCTTTAATTACTCTAAAAATAAAGTTAACTGATATCAGAAATTCACCAGTTACGTTTGAGAGACTGAAGTTCTGTTGTTCTCCATAATCATTTTCTCTTTCTTTACTTGTGCTGTTGCTAAAGCTCTTTCTGTTACTGCCTCTGTTCACTCACTGCTTGCTACTAGTGGAACCAGGTCCAACAGTGCCAATACTGTGTTCTTGCTATGCACAATAGAAGTCATGTGAAAAAGCTCTTGTTGCTGTACCTTGAATTGTGTGGTCCCCTGGGATGTTTGTGATCTCCTATAAAAGTTTTTGCATACTGATCACAGCTAACTTGAAGTTCTAAAAATTGTTTCAGATTGTTATACTTAGTGGTGGATTAGAAAGGAAAAGGGCATGTTGTTCACATGCTACTGAGGCAGAGTTTGGTGAAAGAGGTCCGGTCTGGGCTGCCTGGCATGCATCCATGTTTCCCTAGCAGACAAAGAAGAAATGAGATGATGCTTTTATTGGATTGTCCTGCTGCAAATTGAATTATCCCCAGGCATTCCAAAATGAGTAACACTTTCAGCCTGCATAATTTCAGCAATGCTGTTTGTTATTATTTGAGCCATCAGATATGTGTGATTTCCTCATCTCTGTTGACAAACAAAGCTTTCCTCTGCAGACTGGTAGTGAAATTCTCATCAGATCCATGAATGAGTGGCTAGAAGGAAGTACTTTATATTATTCTCTGGAATTATTTCACAGCATTCATATCATATTACAACTCTTTGTATGAAAACTCTGGTTTTAATTTTTTTAAAGAAAAAAGTTTAATCATAACATAGTTGTTAGATACCTTAAAACAGTAGCTGGGGGACAGAAGAGGGAGAATTAAGTACCCCTCTTCCTACCACTGCCCCCAAACAATTTGGAGCCCCCTGCCATATGCTTTTCACTATTAAAAAAGAGTGGTCTAGTCATTGATATTCAACATCACATGCACTTTGGCCCGTGGTCACTACTTCACTCATAAGGATTTTGTAGATACACTCTTATGTAAAATAAAGGGAGGAAAACAACGCACTGATCTATTTTGGTATTCTTTCCCTTGACATATTTATCTTAGCATTGTTTGTACTGAAGGACAGCTAAGACACTGTCACATACAAAAACATACACGTAATAGACTGATCCGTTGGTGTGGCCAACTGAATTTTTGCGTATTTGCTCTATAGGAAGCAAAACTTCTCCCAGGGAAAGTTTAGGTCCATTCCATGACTCCTTTGCATGGTGTTATCACTAGGCAATTTGATCTGTTTCAGGACACTGTTGTTTCCATAGGGTCTTTACTAACCACTATAACAATTGTGCTAAAAATTTGAAGTGGCATGTTAGATTATTGCAGGGCCCAGTGTCTCCCGAGGGCAGATGGGTGCAGGAGGTTTAAGAGCAGGAGAAACTCCATAACAGAAATCACAAAATTTGGGCTTGCAGCTGAACTTTTCAACTTTATCGGTGTCATGGGACTATGGTTAAAATATGTGCAGCCTCTGCTATAGAGTGGCAAATGTTGTGTCTTGCATCGGTCATCCCAAGACATGCTGCATCACTGTCTTTAATGCCTGCCCCAGCATTTGACCCTGTCCCTCAGGCCTTGCTCCCGACCTTCTTTGGGTCTCCTCAAGTCCTTACATTCCCAGAGGCACACCCTTGCCTCCTAGGATAGCTGAGACCATTATCCATCCCTGCCTCACCAAGTGCATGTTGAGCCACATGTGCCCCACCGGGACATTTCACCCCACTAACCTCAGACTGGAATGGTCATGCCAATGCCCTTGGGGCACCTGCCCTGCCTGGGCCAGTTCAGACCCACTGATAGTATTAATGCAGCTTCTTTTGGGTTGCAACCATGTAGAACAGTGTTATTCATGGGAAAAAATGGAAATTTTGGGAAAAATTGAAATATATTAAACCTAATTTTACTGCCTTAACAATAAAAATGTGGGGTGTGTGTGGCTGATGTCCTCCACCCCACTTGCAAAAAGACCCATTAAAGGGTATTTTTGCGAGCCAAGCATGCGACTTGCAACTGGTCCTCTCCCTCCCTCCTGCTAGATTTAAAGGCCCCTCCAGCTGATCGGTGGGCTACGTGATCCCTGTCAATCCACTGAAGCCCTTTGTCATGAACGCGGTACCAGGCCAGGTGAGAGCAAGATAGTTTAAAGGCAGTCCAAAGTCAAAACCAGGCAAGCAGAAACACCGAGAGACCAAGTCCAAACCACCAACCGTTAGAGTAGTCGTTAAAGCCAGGGTCCAAAGAAGTCAGAAGCCAGGGAGTCGATGTCATGCCCACCGTGCCACCCAACCCAGTGGACCCTGATCCCGAGGACTCTGCACCTTCCTCCTCCAAAGAAGAGCTCCCTGCACCCCTGGACATAAGTTTTGCAGAGGATGAACACCGGCTGTCAGAAGGGTTCACACCTGGAGCCACTCCTGCTGAGCCGAGCTCTAGCTCCACACCCCCTGATTCCCCTCCACCTGTAGCTTGTTTACGAGACCAAAGGAGACGGGATTTGACAACCAGGCGTAGAGAAGCACGCATGCGTGGGAGATGTACTCTGAGTCCAGAGTATTAATCGGAGCCAGGACTCATTAATGCATTCATTCATACATACATGAATGTATGCATTCATTCATACATACATGTGCTTTGCTTAGAGAGTAGCTGATTTTGAAGCTCCAGCAGTCTATAGCCTGCTTGCCTGTTGTGGAGATCTCTAGTCTCCAGTTTCAGCTCTTACCTTGTGCCTTGGATCCTACCCTGTTGGTTTTTTGTCTAACTACTTGCCTGTGATCTTGCTGCCAGCTTGCCAGAACAGGGCAAGACCAGGACGCATCTCACTTCTGGCAATCACTTGGAGAGACCCTATCACTCAGCTTCCATTGCCTCACACACCCCACACTGGAATAAGAACATAATATCAGGCCGTACCACATTGCAATAAATAAAGCCCCTACAATTGTATACAGAAATACTGAGTTTCCCCACCATTTGCCACAACTAATCCACCACACAACCAGGATCAAGACTCCTAAGCAGACCAACAGACAGGCATATACTCATTTGAGAAACTGAGTATTACATTACAACACCTCTGGAACATTACAGATCAGTAGAGGCAGCAATGCACAGTGGTCAGAATTGCAGATTGACATGGGGAGACCCAGGTTTGTATTCCCACTCTGCTGGCTGAGTGACCCCGGGCCAAGTCTCCCCTTCTCTACCTAACCTACCCCACAGGGTTGTTGTGAGGATGAAATGGAGACTCATGGGCAGGGTCCCCAGCTTCCCTGGGAGGAACACAATGTTAAGAAATCTCTCACAATTATGCAGCCATAGCAGGCAGGAGGGAAGGAGGCGAATACCTCCAATGCCAGAGACTTGTAGAGGAAGAGTCAAACTTTGGGGACTCACCCGTGCACCAAAGGCCAAGGCAGCAGGAGGCAGGAAGCCTGGGTGAGCTGGGCTCCTCCATGCCTGGCAGAAAATGAGGTACAGAAGTGAGAGGTGGGCAAGCAGATGAGGCGCTTGGCCAGCCACACAAGCTGCGTGCAAAGAAACTCCTGCCACCGCACGCTTCAGGGCTGCCTCGTTAAAGGAGCGCAGAGGCCAGCCCCGGCAATGAGAAAAGACAAGCTCAGGGTTTCTGGGTTGCGTTTTGAGCTGTGGAAGAGGAGGTGGCTCCATTCCTGGAGTTCTCCCAAGTTTCCACGCTTTTGGTTTTGCTTTTTGTCAATCCACCTCCCAAGACTGCTCCAGGTGCTCCGGCCTGAGGGCTGCTGGGGGCAGGGCATGAGGGCTCATTACTGGCAGAGCTGATGCTCAATGTCTCTAGCGGCTCTGCCACCTTCCCTTCCCTTGGCTTGATCGGGGAGCCCGAGCAAGCCGGCTGCTGGAGGGTAGGGGAGGCAGTTTAAACCACCTTCCCTTCCCTCGGCTTGTTCAGGATCCCCGTGGCCGCATCAGGCCGAATTTTTTTTTTTTTGCACAGCCCTAGGGTGGGCTTGGGGGCGGTTAGCTGGGGGCTGGGCTTGCTGCCACCGCTATTTGTGCTGGCTGCTGGAACGGTACTCCGGTCCCAAATGACCCCTGTTTATATGTAATATATTGTTTTAATTTTGGATTTTTTTCCTGCTAAATCTAAGTGAATGATGTTATTGGCTCAGTACACTGGCCACTACAAGTGAATCTGGTGGGACTACACCAGTATAAAATGTGAGTTTCTTGTCCTTATTTATCTTCTGTTTTTAAGTAAGAACAATTTGATTTCACTAGTAGTATACCTTTTAGCCTATAGGAACAGTTCAATGGAAATACAGGTGACAAAAGAAGCTTTATTGTGTTTACTAATAAAATCTCAGTGAGAAAAGGATTTTGAAGAAGTGCAGCTGGTCCTTATTATTTAGTGACAATATTTGACAATATATATATAAGCTTTAACGTATTAGCACTTTCCAGCTCTCTCATTGGCTGTGCTGTGCGCTATATCAGCCATTGGCCCATCAACCTCCACTCAAGAGTACTCACGTGCTATTGGCTGGTTGCTGGGTCCACTCCTCTCTCCCACCCACTGTTATTCCCTGTCTGAATAAACTGCCCAAGCTGCCGTGTGGCTCACTTTCTCCTCAGTGGCTGTTGCTAGGCAACCAAGCTTGGTTCTGTCAGTAAAAAGACTGGGGTGGGGGGGAGGCCCTTTCCAGGCCTACTTCAGCCTTTGTGGGGAACTCATTGGGGGCAGTCCTGACTAGGATTGCCAGTTCCAGGGTGGGAAATTACTGGAGATTTTGTGGTGGAGTCTACGGAAGCCAGAGTTTGGGGATGGGAGAGGCCCCAGCTGAATAGAATGCCATAGAGTCCACCCTCCAAATTAGTTATTTTCTCCAGGGGGGACCTATGTTCTTGTTGTGGAAGCTGAGTGAGTAATTTCAGACCAGTTACAGACTTTTAGCCTAACCTACTTCACAGGATTGTTGGGCAGATCAAAATGGGGAGAAGAGTATGATGTAAGCTGCTTTGGTCCCCACTGCAAAGCAAGAATGTACTTTTCCCCCTGGGGAACTATTGTTGCCAATCTCCACGTAAGGTCTGGAGATTACTCAGAATTACAACTGCTCTCCAGATGGCAGAGATCAGTTCCCCTGGAGAAAATGGTGGACTTTGTGTCATTATACCAGCACAGCAAATTGACGCCGAGTGCCCAAGGCCGGGGCACCCACCCAGAGCCTCTTTCTAGAGTTCGTTGTATTTATTTCCACAATGGGCCTTATTCCTAGTAATAAACATAAAGATAGAACAAAGATATTTTAATAGAAGTGAAATTTTAAGTAAATATAATAAGTGCCATACAAATGTATGAATTGAATATACATAAGAGTTTTACATGTCTGTATGCTTTGAATATTTTCAACTGAAATAAAATTTATTTAAAAAACAAAAATAATAAACAAAGCCTTATATATCTTTATTTTTAAGTTCTGCATATTTGTTATGGACATTTTCAGAAACAATAATCATGCAGCCCTGTAGTGCCATTTATCATCAGGAATTGCTGTAAAGTTTGCAAGTTCCATGCTTTCAGTATTTTTCTTACAGGATGTGGCAGACTCAGAAGAGAGCAAGAAACAGTATCCCTTGGCACAGTTTCTGTGGGATACACACATGAAGTACAAACATTTCCAGATTCTCAGAGAAGCTTTAAGTTTTTAATGAACCCTTGAAAGACTGAACTGGATTGACGACTAAAGCAAAAGAATACACTCTGCCAGAACAGATGGAAAATAACCAGTCAAAGAAAACCTGAACACAAACTAAAAGTCACATCTTATTTTTTTCCCCTGAACTAGAACAGAACCTGAGCCATTTTTACAGTGTCTGTTGGACACTAAGTGGGACAGACCTTTTTACAAAATCTAATTGGGTTAAATCCATCCAACTTTTCATTCGGTCTCACCTATTTTCCCTTCTAGCTGTAGACCCCACTGCCCCGCCTTTGGTTCGTGCAGGTCCCAGGATCCCAAGCACAGCCTTTATGATGATCAGAGGGGTCACTAGTAAAAAAAGCTGGTTGGATCCATTCCAACTCATAATCTGTTTAAAAAAAACTTAACTAAGGCCCCTGCCACACGGCAGGGGAAAAGGCGCTTGAAGGCGCGACTTTTAAAAGCCACGCCAACGTTGACCCGGCGTGGCGGGATCTCACGGATCCCCCGGCCGCGCCGCCATTTCTCCCCGGCGTGATCAAACGCCGGGGAGAAAACACAGCCCTAACCGGGGGCCGGCCGAACTGCGCATGTCGGAGCATGCGCAGTTCGGCTCCGGGCCGGGATTGAGCCGGCGCAAGGGAGTGCCGGCGATCAGACGCCCGGAGTGCAGCGCGTCTACTCGTTGAACCACCGAGGTAGGTGGTGTCAACTTGAGGCGCTTTTTCTCAGAAAGGGCCAGTTCGGGGGCGGAAGCAGAACGCTTCCCAGATGTTGTGGTGTGATCGCGCTGCTTTGATCCACCCCCAAACTGGCCCGCAACTGGCCCAAATCGCCACGTGTGAACGGGACCTAAGAAATATTTGAGGTGATATGCTTAAAAAGAGCAATCCTAGGCTGAGTTACTTCGGTCTAAGCCAACTATAATTTTTCCAACTAAAATAAATATTTAACATATAAAACCATTATTTATGTATGCTTAAACTATATGTTTATACTTTTAATACTAAACTTATCTAACATGATGTGTATTCCAATCCAGTAGCGCCTTAAAGGCCAAAAAGGTTTTCTGGTTCATCAGTTTTTGAGAGTCAAAGCTCCCTTTGTAAGAGTTGTGATTCTCCAAAGCTCTTACCCTGAAAATCTTGATGGTCTCTAAGGTGCTACTGAACTAGAATCTAGCTGTTCTACTGCAGAACAACACGGCTGAAACTGTTCCCTGTATGTGTGTGTGTGTGTTTGTGTATGTATGTATCTCAGGGTGGAAGAATGTCACATAACCCTTGCTTTTGGTGGCCAAAGTCATAAGATCATAAGAGAAGCCAATGTTGGATCAGGCCAATAGCCCATCTAGTCCAACACTCTGTGTCTCACAGTAGCCAAAAATACCAGGTGCCATCAGGAGGTCCAGCAGTGGGACCAGGACACTAGAAGCCCTTCCACTGTTGCCCCCCCCCAAGCACCAAGTCAGTGCGTTTTACAACTTTCAGAGCCTGTTTTAAACAGCCAACATTTTGATACACACTTCATATATAGGGTTGCCAGGTCCCGTTGTCACTACAATGGAGGGATTTGGTGGACATTCTGGGGGTGAGCGGGGATGCCCCCGTAACCCCACCTCCAAGCCCCACCCCCAAGAGCAACTACCTGCCTGACCCTTCCTCTCCCTCCCTTCGTGCCAGATTTAAAGGGCATCAGCTGATTGCCAGGGACCATGTGGCCCACTGATCTGTTTAGCAGGAGGGAGAGAGAGGGGTGTTTGTGTGGTTTCCCCCAGCCCCGCATGCCGCTCCCCCCACCTCGCTCTTAAAAAGACCCTTTAAAGGGCCTTTTTGCAAGCTGAGCATGTGGCCTGCGACTGCCCCTCTCCCTCCGTCCTGCTAGATATAAACGGCCCTCCAGCTGATCAGTGGGCCACATGGTACCTGCCAATCATCTGATGCCCTTTAAATCTGGCAGGAGGGGAGGGAGAGGGACGCCCAGGAGGGTGGTTGCTCTGAGGGGTGGGGCCTGGGGGCGGGGGCTTCCCCTGCTGGCCAGCTGGCTGAGGGTGGATTGGAGCCCCTAAATGTGGGGGAACCCCCGCCAGAACCTGCGGTCTGGCAACCCTGTTCACATAAGATGGGTGTGGGTTTTGTTTATTTGTTTACAGAATTTGTATCCTGCCTTTCCACCCTTACAAGGGCCACCAAGGCAGCTAACAATTTAAAACATACATGATAAAAATTACGTTTTAAAGCCATTAAGATCAGCCCCCTCCAAACACTTATAATTAAAACCATAATTAAAACAGAGTTAAAATGCATAGAAACCCTAAAAATATTGATTAGGAAGGAATGCCAAATGAAACAAAAACGTTTACATTCTTCCCTCCACATAACTCACATTACTGTGGAATTTTATCAGGTTATCTTTCTGTGAAATGAGGGAGTGGCTGCATCTCCTTACAGCACCTAACAATGCTTCCTTGGATCATTTTCTGTAAATACCTGTGGAGTATTTTTTACCTCAGTTGCTGTGTCCATACCTTATAGAATATTGCACTTTTGTTGGGCTATAGCAGTCATTTACTGCTGGGTTACCTTGTTCACACAGTGCAATCCATTTATGAATGACTGCTGCAGTATAACAGCGCAAAATCCAATGATGTGTACACTGTATTGTCTGGTGTAAAAAAACCAAAAACAAATACTACCCCAACTGAAAAAAAAAATCAGCTGCTTTTTCTGGAGTTGTTTTATTTCCCAAGGCCTTTTTGTTGATAGAAGGAAACTGTAAGCACAAACTGGTTGAACTTTTAAACACTATTTATTAATGAGCAGATGACTCTCCTAAATAGAAAAGGCTTATAGAACCACGTTTCCTCCAAATTAAGGTCATTTGCTATTTGACTTTGAAGTCTTCAGATTCATAACTTTTCTCATTTCTAATGTTCCTGGATTTCATGACTGGTCTATTGGAAATATTTCTAAGTCAGACATTTTGCCATAGATTTGCTTTTTGTGCAAATGGGTTTGTACTTCTGATTCCTGGCTTCCTTGTCTGAGAGCCTGTGTCATTTAGTGGTTAGAGTGGGGGTCCCTGACCTTTTTTAGCCTGCGGGCACCTTTGGAAATCTTATATAGCACAATGAGTGCAGCAAAATGGCTGCCACAAAACAGGAGATGAAGCCTGACAGAAAATGACTTGCACAGCTTACCTTCAGTCACATAGTGAAGATCCTTGTGCTGTGGTGGCAGTTGATGCCAAAGCAGTATGTTTACAAATCTGCACAGCCAATCAAATCTCCAATGACCAGTCAGAAGGCTTGCTAGGCAAATGCCCTACATGGCCCCACCCACTTTCCAGAAACATTTGGCAGTCCCCAGGAAAGGTGTTGGAGGCCACTATGGCACCCCGAGCACCACCCTGGGAACCCCTAGGTTTCTGTCAGACTAGGATCTGGGAAACCCAAGTTCAGTCCCCTCTCTGCCATGGAATCCTTGCTGGGTGACCTTAGACCAGTCACATAGTCTCAGCCTAACCTACCTGACAGGGTTGTTGTCAGGATAAAATGTGGGAGAATGGCAGGATACAAATGAAGTAAATAATAAATAAATCTGGTATGCACCTTGGTAGTTGTTTTTTAATGTACAGTGTGTGGCATTTATGTTGTTCACATTCAGTAACATTCACATTCAGTAACATATATTACACAATTGGACTTACAGGTGATGTTTTGTTTGATAAAAGATCTTACTAACAGTAGTGGAGGGTTGCCTTTTCATAATTAAGTAATACAGTGAAAAGTTTCACAATTATGTGATCAAGGATTACTGGTGGGTTTCCCCCCCAACAGGTGGACAGTAACACCTGGGACATCTCTGTGTTTGACAGAGCCACTAGCTATATTAGTTGGAAAATCACCCACTGCCATCAAGCAATCATCCTACCCTGCAGATGGACCATCCTGTCTGGTCTCCAAGCCTGACAGAGGTTAAAATTAATCTAAGCCTCACCAGGTATGGATATTGGTGACACTTCCCCTGTACCAGCTCAGTGTTCTTCTGTCTAGAACAGAACATCAAATCCAGGGTTTGTCTGCCAGATGTACTGGACCAGGGGTCATTTCATAGAAAAAGAAGTGCAGGAGCTCATTAGCATGACTCATTAGCATAACTTATTTGCATATGCCACACACCCTGACATCACCAGAAGTGTGTCAGAAGGCAACACCCACCGCTCAGGCTCCACTGGACTGTTTTGGATTGCTAGCTATTGGGGGAGGGAACATGCAGATCTGTCCTCGCAGAGGAGGGAGAGCTTGTACCTGAATAAAACTTGGTCTTAAAGATGCCATAGACTGTTTTGGACTGGGGGGCTGGGGGAAGCTCTGCAACTTATCTGGCTACTTCTTACTCTGACTGAGGGCTGCTGGGAGCCAGGGGTGGGGCTTGTTACATGTGCCCGCCCCCTGGACTCTTTACTGTCGGAGCTCCGCTCCTGTGCACTCCTGCAGGAAATGACCCCTGTAAGGTAAAGGTAAAGGTTCCCTTGCTCGAAAGCCAGTCGAATCCGACTCTAGGGTTGCGGTGCTCATCTCCGTTTCAAAGCCGAACAGCCAGCGCTGTCCGAAGATGTTTCCATGGTCATGTGGCCGGCATGACTAAACACCAAGGCTCATGGAACACTGTTACCTTCCCACCAAAGTGGTACCTATTTATCTACTTGCAATTTCTTGCTTTCGAACTGCTAGGTTGGCAGGAGCTGGAACTAGAGATGGGAGTTCACTCCATCTTGCGGCACCCGGGTCTCGAACTGCTGAACTACTGACCTTCCACAGCCGGAGGGAGAGCTTGTACCTGAATAAAACTTGGTCTTAAAGATGCCACTGGACTGTTTTGGACCGGAGGGCTGGGGGGAGCTCTGCAACTTATCTCTTTACTGCCGGAGCTCCACTCCTGTGCACTCCTGCAGGAAATGACCCCTGTACAGGACAATTAATCTGTTGGTTGTCATAGCAGTCATGAATTGCTGAGCAACTCCTATAAAGATGACCTCAGCATAGATTTGAAACCCCTTGGAACTAAGATCTTCAGAGATTTTCAGCATCAAATGTGAGACGTGAGCATGGTACATGAGGCTTGGTTTACTTTTGTAAACCATACTAGCTACTAAGATAGATAGTTCTGCTGAGCTGTCTACTGTAGAGGGGACAGAATCCTGATATATGCCAGCAATTCTGCCTCTTTACCTGGTGAGCCTATGTTGGTGATGTATCATACATAACTGGAAAAGGCTTACCCCTTCCATTTTATTTAACCATGTTTCAGTAATGGAAGCCAGATCACTGCCTTCACCCCAGACTAACTGGTGGATAAAATTTATTTTAGAGTGGACCAACCTGGTATTAATGAAAAGGACTTCAAGACTTTATCGCAAATTAAAATGGTAGCTGGCATCTTCTGGTCTTAAAGAGAGAAAATGCAGTGTGTCCTGAAATGTATAACTATTTTCACCTTACCTACTCACTACAACTTCCACTTTATTTATTATTTATTTAAAACATGTATATCCCACCTGTCTGTCAAATTCAGGTTTTCAAGGCAGTGATCAGTTAAATTGCACAGCTAGTTCTACAGTGGTGGTGGTTGATGATTTTGCCTACGTTGAAATAAAACTATTGCCATATTTTACAACATTCCTGGTTCTGGTACAATTAACAAAAAACTTTCCATTTTCATAGAAATACTAGTTTAAATTGGAAGAGTCTCCAGTAGTTCAAACCATATTCATATTATAGGTAACACATTTTTATCTCTATCAGACAGCAAAAGGAAATCAGTTTTGTGTTCTTTGTTCATACTTAATAGCCATGTATGCCCATCTGTACATTCTTAAGGATACAGAGCAGTGGATTGTCAGTGCCAACAAGTCACTTCCCCACTAGCCTCTTTTAAATTATACTAAAAAGAATAAAGAATTCAGAAAGCTTTTCATCAGCTACTTTTTTGTTCGATTGTATGAAGGTAACAACACTGATCTCCAGATACCATTAAAATAAGCTATTTATGTTGACATTGGAATTCCATACATGAAAACTGCATCAAATGACTTTAAAACAGCTATGAGAATAACCACAAACTTATGCAGGGAGAAAGCCCACCACAAATTACATTGTGATGATAAACCACACAGAGATGTGTTTTTAAGGTTTCCTGTAATTATGATACTTCCTGTTTTTCAGAGCCATCTGTTCTCTTCCTAAACAATTTTCAGTTTTGTCTGCTGAGTTCCTAAATATGTCAAAAGGTTTTGTGAAATGTCTTATATGAAAGGCGTACCATTCCTGTCCTTTTATATCTCTTTTCCCCTTTTATTCCATTTCATTGATCAAAAAGCTTTTACAAAAAAATTAAATGTAGAATCTTGAATAAAAATTCTTTCTTTACACACAACAATAACGAAGAGTGCCGAATGTGCCAGAGGGCAGAAAGCCTTCAATGCAGCAAATGAAATAGGATAATCATAGAAACAAAAGATTTTTGAGCAAACCCAGATGTGATAGGAAGTGCACTGTACAAAAATGTGCTATGTATTTCTGGAACACATAGGAAATTTTTTTCAATGAAAATGATTCATTATTACTTTCAAAAGATTTTGTAATGTACGTCTTTCTGTTTATGCATGCATTTTGCCATACAAAATTATTTTTGTTGAGACCTACAGAACTGAATTACAAAATCTTGCATGGGAGTGCTCATGGAGACTTCTGTGACAAACAACAGCAAGGTTACTATCAAAAATTTCTATTTGAATAAGGAAACTTGAGTCCACTGGCACCTTTAAGGCCAACAAAGTTTTATTCAAGGTATGAGCTTTCATGTGCAGGCACACTTCTTCAGATACATCGAAATGGAAGTTACCAGTCCATACATATAGGTAGAGGGTGAGCAGCAAATTAGCATACAACATAATGAAGATGTTTAACAGAGGCAAGGACCAAACAGGAATAACAAGCTTAGTTTATATGGTCACCATTTGTTTGCATTTAATTTTGGGGGGAAACATAATAAAGTAAATAAATATATCAAAATTGGAGATTAATGTGTAAATATACCCTTCTTAATTGTGGAATGCTGAGCGTATAACTGAGACCCTGTTGTTACACTCCATCTGTCTCCTCTCAAGCATGGAGGTAACTAACAGCATCCTTTCTTTAAGGTGGGGTGATTGGTTATACAGTGTCTTAAAGGTGCTACTGGACTCGAATTTTGTTCTGTTGCTTTACACTGATATGACTACCCACCTGGATCTATTTGAATAAGGTTTTATGCCCAAGTTTTGGCCCTAAAGCCACTTTGTCCCTTAGACAAATGACTTGTACCCAGAGAGATGCAGACTGGTAGTGGTGGTTGTACTCTGATTTCTCCGGAATATCAGTTGCTTCTGGCACCATCAACCATAGTATCTTTGGGGGTCTCAGGGGCCATCATGCTTCAGCAGTTCTATGTCTGTCTTGTGAGCAGGTTCAGAAATATGGTGCTGGGAAACTATAGTTGCAAACTATGGCAACCATGTTGTGGTGTTACACTGGGTGATTTCCCACAAGCGCTGCTCCGTGCTCACTCCTCCCTTTTGCCCCGATGGTACATGTCAATTTCACACAAGCTGCTGCGTGGCCGCATTTTGCCCCGCAGCTTTGCCTGATTTTCCCCACGTCTACTCAATCCTCAAAAAACAGGATTGAGTAGATGTGGGGAAAATCACGTGAAGCTGCGGGGCAAAATGCGGCCGCGCAGCCGCTCATGTGAAATTGACACGTACCATCGGGCCAAAGAGAAGAGTGAGCGCGGAGCAGCGCTTGTGGGAAATCACCCTATGTTTTGACCCTTGTGGCAGCTGCTGGCAGGGAGAATTGAGAGTCACTTTCCAGTTCCTTTTCATCTTAGTCAATAGAGATGAAAATGGATAGGAGTGAAAAAACCTAAAGCTGAATCTAGGCAAGATATGCTTCTGTTAGTTTGGGTGCTCAGACCATGGTGATAGTATGTTGCCTGTTCTAGATGGAGGTTATATTGCCGTATTGCCCTTTAAGGAGCAAATCCACAGCTTTTGGATCTGGCCTTATTTAGAAGTGTCACTCTCTCCTGGTGAGAGAACTCTTGCTACAGTTACCCATGATTTCTTCACATTAAGGCTTGATTATTGTAATGCATACTGCAGTGATCATGTCACTCTATCCTAAAATAACAACAACAACAAACTGTCTACCTGTCTGTTTCCGGTCTCTGTTTCTCATTCCTGTGGATTGGATATTTTGCTGTGGGTTGGAATACAAAGAACTGAATGAGCATCCAAAGGGGAGGGTGGTGCATTAGACATATTTTTTAAACAGTAGTTACCTGACAATCTCAAGAACATTAGAGAAGCCGAGTTGGATCAGGCCAGTGGCCCATCCAGGCCAACACCCTGTTTCACACAGTGGTCAAAACCCAGGTGCCATCAAGAGGTCCACCAGTGGGGCCAGAACTCCAGAAGCCCCCCCACTGTTGCCCCTCAAGCACCAAGAATACAGAGCATCACTGCCCCTGACATAGTGTTCCATCTATACATTGTGGTTAACAGCCATTCATGGACCTCTGCTCCATATGTTTATCCAATCCTCTCTTGAAGCTGTCTATGCTTATAGCTACCACCACTTCCGGTGGCAATGAATTCCATGTGTTAATTACTCTTTGGGTGAAGAGTTCTTATATTGTGAGAAAAGGAGAAAAAAACTTCTTTCTCTGCGTTCTCTATCCCATGCATAGTTTTGTAAACCTCTATGGTGTCACCTTTTCATTTTAATTTTTAGTTTATAAATATATAGGTGTGTGTGTGTCTATATGTATATACATGTGCATACATAATAAGGAGTAGCAGTTATAAATCCAAAATCCCACCAATGGTTAGAGTCCAAACACTGCATTTAATGCACTTTGACATCTCTCTCTCTCCCTCTCTCTCTGTGTGTGTATTGTATGTACATACACACACAGTTCATTTATACCGTGCCTTTCTCTCCAGTGGGAACTCAGAGTGGCTTTCTCCTCCATGTTATCCTCACAACAAGCCTGTGAGTGAGACCGAGAGGGTGTGACTAGCTCAGTATCCTCTAGTGAGCTTCCGTGGCAGAGTGAGGATTGCATTTGGGGTCTCCTAGAGCCTGGTCTGACACTCTGACCATTGCACCATGCTGGCTTCCATCCTCACTATATAACTATTTCTAATATAGTTTCAAATAAAATCCAATCCCATTCAACACAGGACCAAAGTTTATATGCATTGCCTCATATCAATGTTTTTAAACTTCAGTTACAAATAAAGCCTACCAGGTATCTAGAAAAAGCATCAATTACATATTTGAAATATCATATACAAATATTGGTAATTGGTATCCATAACCTTCCTGCTTCAATACAAAACTAGCACCAGTTTTGTAAGCACTACATTGCAAAGCCACAGTTTCCACTCTATAAAATCACTGGTAAGCCTTAATCAAAGAAACTGGTTTAATCACAGAGTTTGGGGTAAATCCTAGAGCATTGCCCTAATGTGATCACTTCGACATGATGCCGCCAAGTTTGTCTCCACCCCCCAAAATCTTCTGCCAGCATGTAGAGTGGCCTTCCAGGTTAAACTGAGGCACAGGAGGAGGGTTTCTTCCACACATAACTCTGGGGAACCACAGGACTTTGGTCTGACCTGGAAAGATTGTCCCTCCCAGCACCCCAGCTACCTTTCCTGTGGATAGAATTGGGTATGTGGCTTTGGTGCTGGAGCTGTGAGCTGCACAGTGTGTGTCACATATCTGTTTGCAACTGGGTTTGAGAGAACTCTGGCAATGTTGGAAGAACATTACTATGCAAAGGGAAAGCTGGAAGTTCATCTGGATATTCTTAAACCAACTGAAATTATTAATTGTCTGGAAGTTCATCTGGGATAGTCTTAAACCAATTGAAATTATTAATTGCATATAACATGTAGACTAAGTACCCTAAGAGCAGCTATAATTGCTTAACTTTTTTGTACATTGTCCTCTGAAATGCTCCTTGGCTCCATCTGGTAGCCTTATTCTGTTCTCATTAAATGCTATTCTTTGGAAAAGAATACAACTGCATATAATCATGGTGAAAATTGTAAGGGATATTCTTAGATTCATTCATGCTTCTATTTTTTCTCACATTGTCAAGATATGTGAGCAAAAAGAAGAAAAAGGGGGACAAATACCTCAAATGAACATGAAATGCTAATATTGGATGAAACATTACTCATAATGAACTTAAAGACTTCGTTAAAACCATCTCAAATCCACAGACGGGCAAGATAGTTCTATATTTCACACTGTATAAAATATCAGACCCCCTTGCTTGACAGTTTGTAAAGCAGTGCAAGTTTGTGAAAACCAACTACACAGAACTAATCTGAAGTAGCATAATAATAATGTGCATTAAAGTTTAGTTATAATAGACTTACTTCAGTCTTCAGAGGTGCAGAAAGAATGATGTCCACTGATATTACAACAAGGCCTTTCCAGGTTGCCCCCTGAAGGAGGACTTTATAGCCTGGGATTATTTCTGTCCATGAAATTGTCATTTGGCATTGAGCTTCAGAGAGCATACATAATTTCCATTTTACTACAGCTGGAGTTGGTAAACTCGTATTGTCTTAGTTTTATGGATTTTAATAGAGCATATAACACAATCTTATTTGCAAAGGTTTGAGATGTCAGAAATATCACTTATCAAAAATGAAATGCTTCTGTCCTTGAATATGTACTGCAGAGGACTAAAACAATGTTGCTCCCAAATGATATGAATGTGCAAGTAAAATACTACAAATTGAAATTCAACAAAATAGTTTTATTCACTGAGACTATACTGTGTACTATTTATAATACCATGTAGCATGGAGACACTGGTTCATACACTTACCATGTCCTGGAAATACACAGTATGAAATACTGTTGTATACTCCGTACTTCCAAAATGGTGAAAGGTTTCAAGATCAGCTGTGCGGCCTGTGCCACTGAGGTTTTGTTTCCTTTGGATTGGGGGTTAGGCTGCTGACTAAGCCCTATACCAACATAATGCTAGAATACATCAGCATAACTCAAAGAACTGTAGATCTTTTAATGGAGCTGCATTTGTCCCATGGGAAAAAATATATGCTTATCCATATAGTTCCTGTATGTTTTTCAAGCAAGGCAAATAGCTACTTTGGGAAAGTAGCATGGAAGAAAACAGTGGTCCCCCAAGCAGTGCAGCCAGTTTCTCCTTATCCAAATGCTGTCAGCTTTTAAAAAATGAACATAAAAGATCTGATCCACTTGCAGAACTTGCCCCATTTTATTTACCACCTTCAGTGGTGATGATTAGAAATCAGGCCACTTAAAAGCACAGGGATATGTTTTTGTGTATGATTGTGTATGCATGAACACGCAGCCATTGCATTCACATTAATTGAAGTGTCATGGCTATGCAAATCACAGCAGCTGCATTTCTGCCACACACATGAAAATCTAATGTCTTACAGCCACCAGTTTCATGAGATTCTGGATGGGTTCCAACTGCTTTGGCAGCCGTTTCCATGCAAAAACCTGAAACAAGCTGGAATACATAACTACACCGTGAACACTACAGGCAGTTTTACAGGCAGGCCATTTATTTATTCCATTCACTAGTAGTCCATAAAGTGGTTTAAAATAAAATAGAAATTAAAAAATGAAACAAAATAGTAAGAAGAAGTAAAATCAAATAATATCTAAAAATAACTAAAGCTCCTATAAAACAACAGAGCAGAATTTAATCTATAGAGGTCCTGGAAAATAGAAAGGCATTAATTTGAGATTAAATGAGATTAAAGTAGACAGCTCTCATGTCTGTCTGGGGAGTATGTTCTTTAATCAGCATGCCACCACTGAAAAGGCCTTCAGAATGTTGACCACTCAGTTGATTAAATATGGCATGGTAATCCAGAGAAAGACACCAGTGTAGTTCCCAAAGACCAGGGAGGTTCACATGAGAGAAAATAGTATTTCAGATGCTATGGTTCTAAGCCATTTAAGGCTATAATGGTCAAAAGCAGCACCTTGAATAGTACCAAAAAATGTGGTAGTGAGTGGATTTTTCAGCAATGGAATGATGTGCTCAAAATGGTTTAAAAAGACACATTTAAAATGGTTTAGAAGGACAAAATGGTTTAAAAAGACAAAATAGTTTAAAAAGACAAAATAGTTTAAAAAGACACCTTTAAAATGGTTTAAAAAGACAAATTGGTTTAAAAAGACACAAAGTTGTCACCTGAGCATTCAAATTAAAGGCTGGATCAAATGACTCCACCAGATTGTGAATCCCAGGAGCATCTCATCTGTCACTGCTTCCATGACTTCTCCTTCTATTTGCCAAGGAGCGATGGGGCTGGATGCCGTGATCTTAGTTTTTTTGATGTTGAGTTTCAAGCCAACTTTAGCGCTCTCCTCTTTCATCTTGAGCAAGAGGCTGTTTAGGTCCTCTTCACTTTCTGCCATTAGAGTGGTATTGTCTGCATATCTGAAGTTGTTGATGTTTTTCCCAGCAATCTTAATTCCAGTCACAGGATATATTGTTTGTTATTTATAATTCTCCCAGATAATAGATGGCATACATATCTTTGTTCCCATTGTAGGGTGGATCACATGCTGGGGTTGGTAAGGCCAGGTGGAAGCCATGTTAATTAGCCATTGCTGTCCTCTACTGTCGTCCTGGTAGAATATCTCCATTTTGAATGCCCTGCAGAACTGAACAAGGTCCCACAGGGCATGGATGTTACTAGGTAGAGAGTTCCACCAGGCCAGGGCCAGGGCTGAAAAGGCTGGGCCAGTGTTCCCTCTAAGATGAGTTAGTGTGAGCTAGCTCACAGTTTTTTAGCCTCCAGCTCACACATTTTTGTCTTTGCTCAGGAAGGATGGCTCCAGAGCAAACTAATTTATGCAGTAGCCGAATTGTTTGCTCACAACTTTAATGCCAGTAGCTCACAAAGTAGAATTTTTGCTCACAAGACTCCACAGCTTAGAGGGAGCATTGGCCCTAGCTGAGGACAGTGGACATCTTTTAGGCCAGGGATTGCCAGTAAGTTTTGATCTCCCAAGTGTAAAGTTCTTGGTATACCAGGAGAGATGGTCCCGCAGGTATGCTGGTCCCTGACTGTTAAGGGCCTTAAAGTTCAAAATCAACACCTTGAAGCAGATTCATTACTCAACTTGAAGCCAGTGCACCTGGCAAAGCACAGGTCGAATATGTGCAGTCATTGGGGTACCCATAAGTACCCATGCCACTGCATTCTGGACAAGCTGTAATTTCCAGATCAGCCTCAAGAGTAGCCCTGTAGAGCAAATTACAGTAATCCTGTCTTGAGGTTACCATTGCATGGATCACTGTGGCAAGGTCAGGGCTAGAAAGGTAGGGGGCAAGTTGCCTGACCTGACAAAGTTGAAAGAATGTGAGCCCAGCAACATTTGCTACCTGAGCCTCCATTGGTAAAGAGGAGTCCAGGAGCACACCCAAGCTCTTGACGGTTGCTGCCAGTGCTAGCAGTGCTCCTTCAAGCTTTCGGAGTTGACACTCCAACGTTGTGTCACTCCCTCCCAGCCACAGGACCTCCATCTTTGATGGATTTAGTCTCAGTCGGCTCTGTCTCAACCATCCAGCCACAGCCGCCAATCCCTCAGCCAAATTAGGTGGGGTGGCCAATAAGCAGATATTAGAACCGACATGTCTGAAAAATTTATTCATTTTATTCACTTTTTCACAAAAGTGCCCCCCCAGATGACTTACAGTACATAAGCATCCTAATAAAATAGAAATGCAATTCAACTCACACATTCATTGACTCACACATCATACAAGGCGGAGGGATGAGATTGGCAAGCAATATCCTGAGTTTGCAGACTTCCTACTCCATTTTTTTCTTTACAAGTAGAAGACAATGAGTAAAAGAGGAACATTTTGTGGTTTATTTGAAACAAGGATATTTCAAAACATAACCTTTGAGAAGAGGGTTAACATCTCTGAAATGAGGGGACATGTGAAGAGGAAACTGAGAGGAAAAGTAAAAAGGGTCAAAACCATTGGGGAAGCTTGGGGACTATTTAAAACTACAATCCTAGAGGCTCAGATAAAATATATACCACAGGTTAGGAAAGGCACAAATTGGTATAAAAAAAGGCCTGCATGGTTAACAAAGTAAGTAATGGAAGCTGTAAAAGGTAAGAAGGATTCCTTTAAGCAGTGGAAAACAAGTCTCAGTGAGGTTGATAAAAGGGAACACAGGCTGTGGTAAATAAAATGCAAGTCTGTGATCAGGCAAGCAAAAAGGGAATATGAGGAGCATATTGCAAAAAAAAGAAAACTTTCTTCAAATACATTAGAAGCAGGAAACCAGCCAGGGAGGCAGTAGGGCCCTTGGATGACCAAGGGGTAAAAGGAGTAGTGAAGGATGATAGGGAAATGGCTGAGAAGCTGAATGCATTTTTTGCCACTGTGGCAGATGAGAAGTTTTTGCCGACTCCAGAACCGCTGATTTTAGGAGGAGTGTTAGGGTTGCCAAGTCTGATTTTCGCCGCAGCAGGAGACTCCTGGCTGGTGGCTGGAGTGTGCGCGCGTGCCGCATCCACATCACTCGGAAGTGATGCGACCACGCTGGGCATGCTGGGGGCGGGGCCACGACCATCCGAGGGAAAACCATAGAGTTTTCCCTTGGATGACCGTGGCCCTGCCCCCCAGCGTGCCCGGCATGTTCACGTCACTTCTGGGTGACGTGCACGTCAGGGTGGGGTTCCCCCGGGGCCCAATCCACCGCCGGCGGGAAACGGGCCTCTGGGGCGGGGGTTTCCCCACCCCCCGGGGGGATGTGGCAAGCCTAACGAGTGTTGAAAGACCTGAGTCAGATTGAGGTGACAAGAGAGGAGGTCCTACGACTGATAGACAACTTAAAAACTGATAAATCATCAGACCCGGATGGCATACATCCAAGAGTTTTGAAATAACTCAAATGTGAACTTGTGCATCTCCTGACAAAAATATGTAAAAATCTGCCTCCATTCCTGAGGACTGGAAGGTAGCTAATGTCACCCCCATCTTTAAAAAGGGTTCCAGAGGAGATCTGGGAAATTACAGGCCAGTCAGTCTGATGTCAATACTGGGGAAGTTAGTGGGAACTTTTTAACTTGTTCATTAATGATTTGGAGTTGGAAGTAAGCAGTGAAATGGCTAATTTTGCAGATGACACAAAATTGTTCAGGGTGGTGAAAACCAGGGAGGATTGTGAGGCACTCCAAAGGGATCTGTCGAGGATGGGCAAGTGGGCGTCAACGTGGCAAATGGGGTTCAATGTGGCCAAGTGCAAAGTGGTGCACATTGGGGCCAAAAATCCTAACTATAGATGCATGTTGATAGGGTCCGAACTGGCAGAGACTGACTGAGAGATCTTTGAGTCATAGCAGATAACTCACTGAAAATGTTGAGACACTGTGCGACTGCATTAAAAAAAAGTCAATGCTATGCTGGGGATTATTAGGAAGGGAACTGGAAACAAATCAGCCAGTATCACAATGCCCCTGTATAAATCGATGGTGCAACCTCATTTGGAATACTGTGTGCAATTCTGGTCGCCACACCTTAGGAAGGATATTATAGCATTGGAAAAAGTGCAGAATGATAAAAGGAACACTTTTCCTATGAAGACAGGTTGATGTGCTTGGGGCTCTTTAGCTCGGAGAAATGACGACTGAGGGGGTGACATGATAGAGGTTTACAAGATTATGCATGGAACAGAGTAGGTAGAGAAAGAAGTACTTTTCTTCCTTTCTCACAATACAAGAACTTGCGGGCATTCAGTGAAATTGCTGAGCAGTTGAGTTAGAACTGATAAAAGGAAGTACTTCTTCCACCCAAAGAGTGATTAACACATGGAATTCACTGCCACAGGAGGTGGCAGTGGCTACAAGGAGGTGGCAGTGGCTACAAGCATGGACAGCTCCAAGAGGGAATTGGACAAACATGGAGCAGAGGTCCATCAGTGGCTATTAGCAACAAGGTATAGATAGGAACTCTCAGTCTGGGGCAAATGATGCTCTGTATTCTTGGTGTGTGTGTGGGGGGGGCAACAGTGCGAGTGCTTATAGTATTCTGGTCCCACTGGTGGACCTCCTGATGGCATCTGGTATTTTTGGCCACTGTGTGCCAGAGTGTTGGACTGGATGGGCCATTGGCCTGATCCAACATTGGCTTCTCTTATGTTCTTATATTCTTAGGATGGGAGAGGAGTGTGTCTGCATAAAACCTACAAATTTCTGTTCCGTTAGAGTTCCAGTGGCAAAACATCATCTGAGCAGACCTTCTATTCAGCCTATATTGTAGACTCAAACCTTAGGCATTTTTGTGTGTCACTTTCTTATGACTTAATGGAAGGGGCTCTAAAACGATGCTTTTTTTGTTTGTTCATATATTTTTCAGTTCACTTTGCAGATTCGTTTTGTTTTGCAAAGCAATCCATTGTCTTATTTTAAGGTCTATGTTTTCACCTAGAGTGTACCACTGTTGGTAGATGCAGAGGTATATCTCTAACATCTACTCTTTTCTTGGTTCGGCTTGGTAGATATCCTTATACTAATAGCCAAGTTGCCCCCTCCGTGCGGATACTTAAATCAGCACGGAGGGGGCAGCTGGGGGGCCGGGGAAGGTTTGTGCACACATGGGCCAGTCCCCACGCGTGCACAAAAATAAAAAAAGTTTTAAAAAAATTCGGGGGGATGTTAAAATCCCCCCGAAAGTGCAAGAGCGTCTCCTGCGCGTGCGCAGGAGACGCTCTGCTAACGCTGCCGCCGGGTGGGTGGGGAGGGGGGGCGGCCGGGCGAGGAGGAGAGGCCTCGCTGCCGCCGCTGCCGCCTCCTCCCCGGAGCCGGCAGGCTGGCCGGGTAGGTAGGTAAGGCGGGCGGG
>NW_015167537.1:277896-288029 GCF_001447785.1 Gekko japonicus | reverse complement strand
CTGGGGGGCGGGGGGCGGACACCGGCCTTGCCGCTGCTGCCGCCGCCTCAGGAGATCGAGGGGTGGGGGGGTGGAGGAGACGGGGCTCTTCTCCCCCCCCGCGAGTATCGCGGGTCCCCCTCTTGTACTATCTAAACTACACTCCCCACCCCCATGTCTGACCTTGGAAGAGACATGGCAACATTATGGTGTATATTCCAATTAAGCCACACTGATACTCTGTAGCCTGAGGATAGTCAATCACTCAAAGATTGTGTGTTTTCAGCAGATTAACAACTGTATAGCTTCCATGTGTTTTTCTGTATTTTTATAGCTAAACAGAAGCAATGAGATGAAGTAATGTTTCATCCACATCATCTGTAAATGTACTTCTGTGGAGCCTTTTTAAAAATAATATTTCAGTGCAATATTGCTCCTACTCTGTGGGTAACTATTCTTGACAGATCTTTTCAATTTCCTGAAACCTTTCAAATTAGAAGTCAGTCAATATTTGGCAGGAAACTATGTGATTAATTAGTCTTGAAGAAGAATTTTATTTGTTCCCATTAATCATGTAGGCATTTTACAGCAATAGCCATAAGTCATGGTTAAGGTAAAATATGCCAATGGACTTCTAGTTTATTTGACTGAAGTGGCATCTCTTGAACCTTATTAAGCATTCGAGTTAGAAGTACTCTGGAAGTACTAAACACCTGATAATTTCAGTAGGATTGTTGTTGTCCTATTAATTTTGGTTGTACTAAGCTAGATAAATTTATTTAGTTAGTTTCATTTAAAGGCAGTTTACATAATCAGAGTTAAAAACATAATCGAAATATACAACAATAAAAGATTAAAAATCATACATTTTCCTACACATAAAGGCATTTAATCTGTCTACCATTAAAAAGCAAGTACAGTAATCTACAAATGTGCTCCAAATAAAAAGAAATGCTAGGCAGAAAAAGATCAGAAGTCTGCCAGTAGTGGTACTCTCTGTAGTTTTTTCTGATACAGCATAAATTTGATGCAGTACATGAAACCATAATGAAGAAATGGCACTTGGCAAATGGAAGGCCTCTCTAAATGGAAGCACTATGAGCACATTAAGAGAAAATTCTGCATCTTATGTTTCAAATGGATGTGACAAATATCACAGATCTCTGTCAGTCTGTAAAAAGATAATTGTGCATATACACAGCTGTAGTTGGATCAGGGCCATGTGCGAAGAGGACAGAGGGTTTAACTGTTCGATCCCCACTTAATTTTGCTAATTGAAGCTGGGCTTCTTGAGCTTTTATTAGTGGTTTTAATGGGGAAGAATATAAACTCTGTTTCAATTATCAACACTAAGCAGAGGCTGGAAGGGTTAAATGGCTTACCTTCCTGTGTAACTACGATCTTGATACCAGTTATTTCAATAGTCAATTTATCATTTACAGGCTGACGGAGATTCGTTACTATTGTATGGTCAAAAATGAGTATATTCCTGTCCATCCTGGACAAGTGTCTCTTGTTTATGGCATTTGAATGCATCCTCTCTCTGTGCTGGTGAAACATGTACGTGAAGTGGCCTTGATTCATTGTTGATTCATTGCCAAAGTGTCTGCAAAGCTGGAAATCTTGTCAGTGAGCATCTGCTTTATAATTTAGAGGAATTTCCCCTAAACAGAATTTATTCAGAATGCACCTCTTGCAACTGAAGTAATTTAAGATCACACACACACACAAGATAGTTCTAGAATACAACTCACTTCAACAGTAAGAGGTAGTATCATATCAGGAGTATTATCTGACCTGTGAACAATGTGTTGGATTCAAGTTTAATAAAGCTTCATAGGCAAAGTGGAGAGAATTTGTATAAGCCAGTCTGAGTACTGTCTGGTCTGCATTAATACCATGGCAAGAATGCAGTAGCAGAAGTTTCTTGCGGTGACTTTGAATGATTAAGCTGTCTCTCCAAACATCTGCATGACCATTGGTGGGTTACAGTCAATATCCTGGTTCTAGCCACTGGAAAAACAATGTGAGCTTGAAACTCTGAGCCAAGATGTTTTTTTTTCTTATGCTGCAGTTCGCTATAGCTAGAAGTATTGTTGGAAATCTGTCCCTAGTGCAAATCCATGCCTGAAATTAATATAGTCCATTTTATTTCATAGAAATGTCTGATGGTCACTTTTTAGATCTTTCCATTCTCCATGGTGGTTTGTCCAGACATTCCAAGACATTCATGTTCATATTAATTTGCCGTTGGGGATGGGCTGACACAGGCATGTTCCACTTGAAAGGAGATGGCAATCTGAATATTCTAGGAGATGTTAAGTAAAATTAATCTGATGGTCTTTTCTTCAGTCTTCAGGGAAGATTAGTCTGTCTGACAAATGTATCTAACAGATATATATCAACACTATTATCTTTCTAAGAAGATGGTAAATACTGATTCAACATAAAAATAAGATTTCCTCTTCTATCCTGATGCATTAAAAGCTTTTTGATACAACAGTTTTTAAGAGTAAAATGATAGCTAATTGTTGTGTAGCAAAACTAGAAACAAAACAAATGCTTGCATAAGCATGTCATGTGCAGTAATCCTTTCTAATATATCATTTTTGCCATAAATAAATACAATAATATTTGTATGTACACTGCATGTTATACTGCCGTTAGAGAAGAATCCTGCACAATAAGAAACTGCCACATCAGTCTATAATCTTCTGAAATATCTAGGTTACTGATCATATAAATAGGAAATGATCCTTAAATTGACTAATCCTTTTTTTATTTATGTAGCCTGAACAATCTAGTTTTTCATCAGAGTAATTTTTACCCTGAGGAAATGTCTTGTGTTCTTTTTGTCTCTTCTAAGAAAGTAGGTCTGTTCTCTGCCTGACTGCTCTGCCTCTGGAGAAGGTTTATGAGAACAATAGTTGTCAATCACTAAGGAGCTGAATGTGTATGATCGGCAAGTAGCTACTCTGGTATTTTGCCACGACACTATTGTTATCAATAAATCATAAAAATTAAAAGCAGATGCTCTGAGCACGTGCTTAGCAAATTCCTGGTGAACTCCATATGACCTTTTTGTAGGTTACTTATAGTTCTTCTGTTGAAAATCTCTACTTAATATTTTCTCTTGGAAAAACGCACAAGAGATTTTGGAAATTTATGTTAGGCTTTCTTTGATACTTAATATATACAAATCTCTCTCTCTCTCTCTCTCTCTCTCTCTCTCTCTCTCTCTCTCTCTCACTCACTCTCGCCTGCACTGCATGAAGCATTTTTGGGGAATGCAAGGTCATGTGCACTTCTAATAGTCCTCCTGTCCTGTCCATCCTTTCTGTTTTGTCTGGAAATACAATCACAGACTTCTGTCCTACATAGTAACCTGGTATGGTAGCTGTGTGTGAAAGAGAAGCAAGGGAAGGAAATGACTCAGTTATATCTAGTGGGCATCCTTCCATGCATGTGTACTAAGCTCTGTGCCCACAAAAGGACTGATTGAACCCCAATATGTGTAGCTAATAATAGGAAACGTTGAACTCTAGTATTATTGTAGGCTGTACAGCAGGGGTCATTTGGGGGGGGACGCGGGGGGACGCCATCCCCCCGGGCGAGGTGTGGGAGGGCGGGGCCTGGAGCTCCCTGCTGGTGCCCGCTGGAGGTCGCCGCCGGCTGTGGGGAGGACACACTTCCGGTGATGTCAGGGGGTGTGGCATAGCTTCCGGATTTGTGACAAGGGCAGCCCCATGTAAGCATTACAGTAGTCTAATCTCGTGGTGACCATCGCATGGATCACTGTAGCCAGGTCATCGTGGCCGAGGAAGGGAGCCAACTGCCAAATCAGCCAAAGGTGGTAAAAGGCCGACTTAGCAGTGGCTGCTACCTGGGCCTCCATAGTTAAGGAGGCATCCAGGAGCACTCCCAAACTCCTCACCTCCGGTGCTGGCACCAATGGTGCCACACCGAAGGCCGGGAGTGAGAGCCCCACCCCTGTGCTGCCCCAACTCAGGCACAGGACCTTGGTCTTCACTGGGTTCAGCTTCAGCTGGCTCAGTCTAAGCCAACCAGCCACGGCTTGCAATGCCCGGTCCAGAACTTCCGGTCTGGAGTCTGACTGGCTGCCCAACATCAGATAGAGCTGGGGGTCATCAGCATACTGGTGACACCCCAGCTCATGCCTCCGGGCAATCTGGGCAAGGGGACGCATGTAGATGTTAAATAACATCGGGGACAGCACTGCCCCTTTTTTTTCGGTAAACAAAGTTTTATTATTTTCCAATCATAGGTATTCAACATTTGTCCATTAAAACTTTAAAAAGAAAAGTACATATACGATTACTTACCCTACAATCCATACACCTTCCCCCCTCCTGTGGCTTCCCGCAATGCTTTCACCCCCTTCCCCTTACTTATATATATTTCATCAGTTGCTAACATCATATTTCTAATCATTTTAAAAGATAACGTCTTTTTACTTAGTATTGTTCTAAACACAGTAAATTGTTTGTCACATCCCAGTTCTTTTCCAGATAGTTCTTAAAGTCCTTCCATTCTTCAAAAAATTCTTCGTCTTCTGTGTTGTTCAATTTCTTGGTAATTTTATCCATTTCTGCCATGAACAGAACTTTATGTATAGAGTCCTCAATCTCTGGTACTTTTTCAAGTTTCCAATATTGTGCATATAGCATTCTTGCTGTCGTTATTAAGTACCAGAATAAGGTTTTTTTATCCACATTGACTTCTTCCATTTTTAGTCCCAAAAGCAGAATTTCCGGTGCTTTTTTAAAAGAGCATTGTAGTATCTTCTGCATTTCACTATGGATTTTCGTCCAAAAGTCCACAGCTTTTTCACAAGTCCACCACATATGGTAAAATGAGCCTTCATGTTTTTTACATTTCCAACATTTATTAGACATATTTTGGTTCATATTTGCTATTTTTTTCAGAGTCATGTACCATCTATACATCATTTTATAACAATTTTCTCTAACATTGGTACAGGTCGATATTTTAATAGAGTTTTTCCACAAATATTCCCAAGAGTCAATCGTCACTTCTTTATTCATATTTATTGCCCACTTTAACATTTGCTCTTTAACTGTCTCATCTTCCGTATACCATTTTAGTAAAATTTTATACATATTTGAAATCTTTTTTTCCCCTCCTCTTTCCCAAATGCTCTCCATTTCATTTTTCTCCTCTGTAAATCCATATTTTTTTTTATCTGTCTTAAACTGCCCCTTGAGGCACACCGCACTCCAGCGGGTGTCTCATGGACTGCTGTTCCCCAGCGCCACCCTTTGTCTCCGACCCTGGAGAAAGGAGGCAAGCCATTGCAAGGCAAGCCCCTGGATCCCCATGTCGGTGAGGCAGTAGGTATGCAACTGGTGGTCAACCGTGTCGAACGTGGCTGACAGATCTAACAGCAACAGTACCACCACACCGCCCTGATCCAGATGCCTCCAGAGGTCATCCGTCAAGGTGACCAATGCCGTCTCCATCCCATGTCTCGGGCAAAAGCCTGCCTGGAAGGGGTCTAGTACGGACGCGTCATCCATAAAGCCCTGCAGCTTTATCGCCACCACCCTCTCAATTAATTTGCCCAAATAGGGCAAATTGGAAACTGGCCAATAGTTGGCCAATTCAGCCGGATCCAAAGATTTTTTTTCAAAAGAGGATGGACCATTGCTTCCTTGAGTGCCCCTGGGAACTGCCCCTCAGAGAGGGACTTGTTGATAATATCCCTTAGGGGACCTCGGAACCCTTCGTGGCCAGCTTTAATAAGCCAGGAAGGGCACGGGTCAAGGCTGCACGTGGTTGGGCATACCACTGCAAGCAATCTGTCAACTTCCTCCAGACTGAGCAGTCTGGTCTAATCGAAAGAGTACTTTTCCTATTCACAAATGGCCGGCTTGTCTGGCATCATGTCTGTGGGAATATAAGGACATTGTATCTACAGGAGAGACCTGCAGAGAGGTGTGTCTCCATGGAAGGTCATGTGCAGTGAGTGAGAGAACAAAGTGAGAGAGAGGTGGGGTCAGAGGGCAGCTCTCAGGTTAAAACAAAGAGAGGCATCCCATTCAAGGAGATAATACCTATAATACCCTCAATGTCCAGGCATGCTCACTCCAGCAATTTCAGGCTGCCATGGGAAGGACAGGCAGGAAAATCATACTTTTCAGTGGGATCCAAGCCACTGATTTTTTTTTAAATCCCATAGATTCCTTTGCCCCTGCTTGAATTTCTCTCATTTCAGTTAATGGGACTAAAAAGTGCTTTCCTTTGGTCATGATCTGTCTTAGGGGCAGTGTAACAGACCACGAATGGTTAATGTATTAACCTGGTCTGAGAACCTTGATGGACAGGAAGTTCAAATGGAATTCTACAGTTGAAAGTGGCAGTTAGGACTGTGAAGTCAGTTAAGCAGAGTCATGGATCAAGAGAGGATACTGAAAAAGCAAGTGGGGTCAGTAGTCCATCGCTGAGGGAAATAGTTCCTAGTAAAGGGGGTGATCCTGATCAAGTGTTTAAGAAGGAAAATTGGACTTTGTGTGTTTGTTCCTGCCTTCACAAACTTGAGTATTTTGGAGACAAAGAAGCTTATGCCTGTTTATCTAAACCATGACTGCCAAGTTTTAAAGACCTGTCGGTAGAACCAAACAACTACTTTATTGTTACAACCTATCTATTGCTGTTGCCTGTTCACCTGCCAAGTTCTAAACCTGATTCCTATTTGACCGTTTCCCATCAAAAGTGAAATAAAGCCATTTGTTTGTTTTGAATTACTACCAGCCTCTCTTGTGGCATAATCTGACATATACAAATGAAGGATATTTTTGGTTCCTCAGTTCCCTGGGCTGGTCAGCATATATCTAAATACATTTAAACAACTGGGTGGGACAGATGGAAGGAGAAAAGGGACTGCCCAGCAAAAGGGAAGTTGGGGAATTGTTATAGGTGGCTTACACATTATATTGAGAATTAGTGATTAGATCTCTGTATGCATACTTTAATGACAGTAAGCACCACAGTTCAGACTGGGGCTGTAGTGTTGGGACAAGAGGTTTAATCCTTTGCCTGCACTGTTTCCCTAATAGAAATCCCCCTGAGCTGCCATTAGCCACAGGAACACATGAAACTGCCTAATACTGAATCAGATCCTTGGTCCATCAAAGTTGTATCATCTACTCAAGTCTGGCAGTGGCTCTCCAGGGTCTCAGGCAGAGGTCTTTCACATCACCTACTGCCAGATCTTTTAACTGGAGAGACTAGGGATTGAACCTGGGACCTTCTGCATGCCAAGCAGATGCTCTCCCACTGAGCCAGAGCCCCTGTATATTTCAAAGTATTATACCATTAGATCTCCAGTATATAAAAAAATAACCTTAACATGATACATGTAAAAAGTCCAGCAAGGACATACAAAGAAACTTGATTTCAGCTTGAATCCAGTTTTGGGGTATTTCATGGCTGTAATCCCCCTTCCCCAATTTATTAAAGAGAACAGTTAGTTTCATTGGTTTATATTGTCTGTTATATACACATATGTGTTATATACACATATACCTCTTTAACAATTTGCCTGAAGAAATTCTCCTTTCCAACAACTTAGTCCTTACTTAATTTAGTAAATAATATTTCAGTTTCAGCTTTTTAGAAAAAATTACTCTTAAAAGGGGAAAAAAATGAACTGTTTATATTTTACTTTACTACTGCCATACTCACATTGCTGAATATCAGTACTTGGAGAATATTTAGCTAAGGAAGCCCTTGTAACACTTGATTTCTGTTTTTGTCCAGCATGTGATAGTTTCCACTGGGGACCCCACTGCAGTAGTCGCTGCCAGTGCAAGAATGGAGCTCTGTGTAACCCCATCACTGGAGCCTGCCACTGTGCTGCTGGATTCAAGGGATGGCGCTGTGAGGAACACTGTGACCAAGGGACATATGGAAATGACTGCCAGCAAAAATGCCAGTGCCAGAATGGAGCCACCTGTGATCATGTGACTGGAGAATGCAGATGCCCTCCTGGATACACTGGAGCTTTGTATGAAACATTTGTATTTGTGATGTAGAGAACATCAGTATAGTTCCAAATTCTTGTATATTGTTCTTCCTTTCATGGTAGCTTAGTGTGAGTAACCAGACTTTCTTCAGGTCTTTGACCCTTATACTAATGATACTAGTTAACCAATGAATTTAACATATATTATTCCACAGTCAGTGTGGTGTAGTAGATGGGGTACTAGGACCAAGGGAATTCCATTTAAATTCCTTCTGAAACTTGATCTTATTGGATGGTTTTGGACCAATCAATATCTGTTACAGAGTTTATGTAAGTGGTGGTGGTGGGGATCGTATGTATGCCCTGAGCTCCATGGAGGAAGCAGCATATAAATAAATTATTCTTTATGCTAATACTTCTTGGGTCATTGCTAATGTTTGCATTACAACTGCAAAGATACAAAACAGATAAGATGATAATTTTACTTGAACTACTTTTATTGATGTAGGGGAAAAACAGACTTTTCAGGTGTCAAAGCCCCATTTTTCTCCAAATATTTAGTACAAGAAACAGTGTTATTAATGTACACAGGAAGACTATAAGTACAGTAGTCGATATATCTGTGTTGTAAGGTTTTAGGGTTTGTTATATACAGAGTGTGTGCGCGTTAAATGCTGTCAAGTCGCTTCCAACTTATGGCGACCCTATGAATTAAGTACCTCCAAAATGTCCTACTGTTAACAGTTAACAGCCTTGCAAACTGAAGGCCGTGGCTTCCTTTATTTGAGTGAATCCATCTCATGTATAGTCTTTCTCTTTTCCTGCTGCCTTCAACTTTTCCTAGCAATATTGTCTTTTCCAGTGACTCTTGTCTTCTCATAATGTGACCAAAGTACGATAGCCTCAGTTTAGTCATTTTAGCTTCTAGGAAGACTTCAGGATTGATTTGATCTAGAACCCACTTTGCCCTTTTGGCAGGCCACGGTATACATAAAACTCTCCTCCAACACCACATTTCAAATGAATCAGCTTTCTTCCTGTCAGCTTTCTGACAGGAGCTTTCATACCCATACATAGTAATGGAGAATACTATGGTATGATTTATCTTGATCTTGGTTTCCAGTGTCACATCCTTACACTTAAGGATCTTTTCTAGCTCCTTCATGTCTGACCTTGCCGGTCTTAATCTCTTTATGATATCTTGGTGGTTGTCTCACTTTTGGTTGATGATGGAACCAAGGTATAGAAAATTGTGAACAATTTCCATTTTGTCATTATCCTCATTAACATTTTGTCATTATCAACCTTAAAGTTATGCAATTCCATCAGTTTTGTCTTCTTGATGTTCAGCTGTAATCCTCCTTTGGCACTTTCCACTTGAATCCTCATCAGCAGTTGTCTCAGGTCTTCACTACGTTCTGCCAGTAATGTGGTGTCGTCTGCAGATCTCAAATTGTTAATGTTCTTTGCACCAATTTTCACTCCACCTTAATTTAAATCTAAGCCAGCTTTTTAATGATATGTTGTACATGTAAATTGAAGAGACAGGGAGATACATCCTTATCAGATACCTTTGCCAATTGGAAACCATCTCCATATTCTGTCCTAACAGTAGCCTCTTGTCCAGACAATCAGATGTTTGGCATAGCCATTTTTTAAAAGATAGCTTTTCACAGGGAAGCAGATGTCAAAAGTGTGGTCAGTAAACATGCTGGAAAGGACTTCATTAGTCCAAATTTAGATAAGTATCAGTGGTCTCCATTTTATTATGCATTGACTGCTAAATTATATTTTTCCTGTTGAGACTAATAGAGATATCATAGAAACATGAACAAAAGTGTGACTGGACCACGTGGAGCTTAACTGAGACTTAAAAACAAAAACAGAGTTGACTAATAAACATGCCACTGCAGCAAACAAGTGGTAAAGACTTCAGAAACCCAAGCTATTACTGGGGAAAACGTCTGCAATAAAAGTTAGGTCTATCCCAGGAGTAAGGGGGAAAGTTGTTCTAGTGTATACCTTGGGGCGGGGTAGCTCAGCCAAACTATAAAAAATAAGATTGCCCCAGGAGTAAATTCTTCATTGGCTGTATATGTACTGAAAGATAAAAGGCAAAATGCTGTAAAGCCAGGAATTCCTGACGCAC
>NW_015167537.1:255393-277869 GCF_001447785.1 Gekko japonicus | reverse complement strand
ATGCCCTACACCAGCAATCTTAATTTCCCCCCCAAAGCAGAGTGCAGTTTCTACAAAATATCTGCAAATAAGGAATTGAGAATTAAAAGTCTAGTTAATTCAATAAATACTTACTACATTTTGAACTTTTTTCTTATAACCAGAAACTCAGGTAGAAATTGGATTAGACCAGAAACATCTGTTTTGTAGTAATTCAATGCTAACATGGATCTAACTTCCCAGGAACTTTGTAAATGTATTTTCCATTGTAAGTAACAAGAGCTCACAGCTTAAGTAAATTGTTATGATGTTCCCTTTGTTTTTACAGATTAGTGGTTTTGTTAAACGTTAAATGTCTTTATTTGTATAGCCTACTGTTTTGCATTCTTAGTTTGAAAAATTATGTGCCATATTCAGAGCAAAAGAGAGGTTTTCATAATTAAACATCATATTTAACATGAACCTTTTTTTTTTTAAAGCTGTGAGGATCTTTGCCCTCCTGGTAAGCATGGGCCACAGTGTGAAGAAAGATGTCCATGCCAGAATGGAGGAGTATGTCACCATGTAACTGGGGAATGTGCCTGTCCTCCTGGGTGGATGGTAAATGTACCTTCTAAAATAGTATAAATTTCAACCATTGCATGCCTCTTGGAAAATATAATTAGAATAACAGCCAGCCATTGAGCAAAAAATAAGACTGAAATGAAATGAAAAATAAGACTGAAATGTACTATATCACAAGGGATTTTCAAAACCAAATGATTACAAAAGCATATATTATTCAATATTTTCTGATTCCAAGGTGCCTAGAGAACCTTATGGTGAACTGGGGGGGAAACTTGTACTTCCTATCCCACACAGATGCACCACAAGTCAAACAGATCTGTAACTTGGCATTTAATTATTTAAATATCTATTACACTTTTCCCAGACATATACATATAGATCAGATCTATATTGTGTTCTAAACCAATGGCTCTGGGATAGTTACAGAAACATTTACAGCTTTACATTTTTAAACAGAAAAACATTCCACAAACTCTTTCGCAGTAGCCAGTGCTCTGTTGCACTCACAGAGAACAGCTGATGATTGTTGATTGAGTTCCACATGGTGAGAATTGTTCTAAAATTAGGACACATCTACCAAAAATATCTTTTTTTACTTCCATTTCATATTTGATATATGAAAGGAATTATTACAACATATCTTGGGGTGTGTACAAGAATTTAGGATAGAAGGGGATTCGGGTGGAAAAGTCCTAAATCTCCTCTGTGGGACTGTAGCTGATGACTTGCTTTCCTCATCTGCTTGTCCCCACCTGAGCTGTAGTCTTTGGGAATAACTACACAATATGCCCAACATGTGTGGGGTCACTGGTATGCAACTGGACTCTCCGTCAGATGTACATCAGTAAAATTCCCCTTAAAAAGTGCTTGGTGCTGTGAAGGAAGAAGAAGCTTACAGTTTCTCTTCCACTGCATTTCCACCCCCAGGAAGGGCAGTGAAGGGGGGCTTTTTGCTCCTTTTCTCAGGCTCCATCTGTCCTTTCAATGGTTGCCAGTTCTGAGTTGGGAAATACCCAGAGATTTGGGGGTAGACCCTGGGAAGGGTGGGGTTGGGGGAGGGGAGAGACTGCATCAGGGTTATCATGCCAGTTTGGTGTAGTGGTTAGGAGTGTGGACTCTAATCTGAGAGAACAGGGTTTGATTCCCCACACCTCCACATGCAGCTGCTGGTGCGACCTTGGGTCAGTCATAAGTTCTTTCAGAGCTGTTCTCTCAAGGGCAGTTCTCGAGAGAGAGCTCTCAGCCCCACCTACCTCACAAGGGTGTCTGTTGTGGGGAGGGGAAGGGAAATTGTAAGCCACTCTGAGACTCCTTTGGGTGGTGAAGGGCGGGGTATAAATCCAATCTTTTTTCTTCATAGAACCCACCCTCCAAAGCAGCCATTTTCTCCAGGAGATCTGATCTCTGTAATCTGGAGATCAGTTGTAATTCCTGGGAATCCCCAGGCCTAACCTGAAGGTTGGCAACTCTAGTCATTCCTAGGGCATGTGGAGCCAGAGAAAAGAGGCAAAAGCCCCCCTTCCTGCTGGTAAAAGTGGAGTGATAGAGAAACTGGAAGCTTTTTCTTCATTTCACAGCTCTGAGCAAACAAGCACTTTCTAAGGGTAGGGTTGCCAGCCCCCAGGTCAGGGTGGGGGTTCCTCCTGCTTCTAGGGGCTTCAATCAACCCCTGGCCAGCTAACCGGTGGAGGAAGCCCCACCCCCAAGAGTGACCACCCACCTGGCCATCCCTCTCCCTCCCCTCCTGCTAGATTTAAAGGGCCCTCCAGCTGGTCGGCAGGCCACGTTGTCCCTGCCAATCAGCTGAAGCCCTTTAAATTGGGCAGGAGGGGAGGGAGAGGAGTGACTGGGTGGGTGATCGCTCTTGGGGATGGGGCTTGGGGTGTCCCTCCCCACCCCTGGAACATCCCTCAAATCCCCCCACCGGAGCAACGAGGGGACCTGGCGACCCTATCTAAGGCAGTTTCCTGATGTAAGTCTGACTGCGAGCTTGGTAGCCCACCTATGACCAATGTTCTTTCTGAGCTGTGGAGTCTTGTGAGCAAAAATCCTACTTTCTGAGCTACTAGCATTAAAGTTGTGAGCGAGCAATTTGGCTACTGCATAAATTAGTTTGCTCTGGAGCTACGGCAAAAATGTGTGAGCCGGAGGTTAGAAAACTGTGAGCTAGCTCACACTAACTCAGCTTAGAGGGAACACTGCCTATGACCCCACATTTCTCAGACATACACCCTAACCTTCAGAACTACCCTTTCACAAAGCTGGCATTCTTTTACTAGCTCCTGCCACAATAAATTAGATTGAAAGCTGGCATTCTTTAATTACCATTTTCTGTAAGTACTTTACTTAAGCAAAGAGATTTGAGCACAATGACTGACTAAGGATCAGAGTCTCATTCTCAAAAATGTTTTAAAACAAAGATAAAGCATAAATCAAAAATCATTTGAAAAAATGTTTAGGTTTTGATCCTTACATGTTTTCTTTTACTTGCTTGTGTGAAGAAACAAGGAAGAGCTAGGTTTAAGTATCTAAATGTTTACTGTTGCTTGGAGATAAAATATTGGAATTGTTTTACAGGAGGAAACATTCCAACAAATTAACAGCCTAACCCTTATGGCAAAATATATATTGTGTTGCAAGCTAAAAAAAATACCTGGCATTTTTAAAGATGCTGCTTGCTATAAGAATAATCTCTTGAGTTCCATTAAATCCACTTCATTCCCCCCCCCCTGCAGCTGCACTCCCATGTGTGATAATATTGAAATTCTGTTTCCAAACAGGGCACAGTCTGTGGTCAGCCATGTCCAGAAGGTCGCTATGGAAGAAACTGCACCCAAGAATGCCAGTGTCACAATGGAGGGACATGTGACTCAGCAACAGGCCAATGTCACTGTAGTCCAGGTTACACAGGGGAACGGTAAGAAGATGCATGTAACTTCTTGTAAATTGAACCACTGAGCAAAAGGGAGAATGAAGAAAGAAAGGATAACTTTTAAAAATCCAGAAAAATGTATTCAGACAGTTATGCAGATTCAAAGCCATAAAAAACCCCAAACAAAACATCAGCAGGGACAACATGACTTGTAAGTAGCAGTTCTTGTAATAAGTGATTCAACCACATGTTTCTCCCACTATGGTCCATGGATACCCAATAATCTGGAAGAATATTCTTGGTATATGTAAAAAAAATTATGAGTTTGGTAACCATAAACTGTGGTGAATTGTATGCACAGAATATCCTTTTCTTGATTTCCTTGAAAAAGACAACTAGAGAAGGCAAATTTTTAAAACATGGTGCATGTCATTTGTGGCACTAACCATAATATTTTCATCTTTTGTACTTTAAGTGAAATGGAATTTGTCTTTCCCCCCTTACAATGAACAAGAAAAAGGAATAAAAAAATTAAATGAAAAGATGGCTAAACAGCACATAACACATCTGCCAAAGTCAGCAGTCATTTAGAATTGCTTCATGTCATTTCTGGTTTTGTTTTTGTTAAGTCGGCTACTTAACAAAGGAGTCGGAGAGTGATTCAGCAAAAGATCAGATTTATTCAGCAACTCGTAACACAACTCCAACAGATCAACTCGAATAGCCAGAACAGCTTTAGCATTGAAGCTTGTTCTTCTTTTAAACTCTCCCGGCTGATATAGCCACGCCCTATTATACAATAACAACCAATCAGGTTGTAACACTAAAGTCCAATCACAAGCGTTCCCTCTCATGAACTGGATGGTAGGTGATTGGATGGTTCTTCCTGGGCTACCAATGGAATCGGAGGGATTAGGATCCTTGTCCAGGATGAAGCTTTACATTGTGTATGAATGTGTGAGTTTACATACATGCAGTTGAATACACTACAGTTTTCTTCCCAAGTCACCACCTACATATATTTTAAAGAGGAAAGCCATGATTTATACACATGTGAACTTTCCATAACGGATGCTATTGAATATTTTGTAATATCTCACATTAAACTTCTTCCCTTCATTATGGAAGTTACACTAGGGAATTTCTTCCACCACTATCAGATATCTTTGCTACTAGAAATTTCCATGCCATAAAATACCATAAACCCACAGGAAAAAGTGCACCATAATTTCATCAACCAATATTGTTGTCGGAACAATAGTCTTTTCTTCTGTAATGAAACAGAGGACCTTGTTGCCCATCCAGAGGTCCATCTAAATAAATGAGCTGAGGGCCAAACTAGATGATGCTGTGTCCAAGTCTGCCATGGGGACACTGCACCATTTTAGAGGATTTTTTTAACTTTTCAAAATGCTGTGGGAGCTCAATCCTACCGGGATCTACAGGACAGGGGGATGAGGGGCTTCCCCAAGCCATTTTCAACTGTCAAAATGGCTACAAGCCATGCTATTGTAAGACTCTTACTTTGATTGTCAGATGTTTTGATACTTAAAACATGGAGCCATTTTTAGTCTTCAGACCACTTGCACCTGAACAGAGAATATTGGAGGACATCAAAGTTCTATAACCTAACAATTTATTTAGCACCACCATTGTGACAGGCCCTGTATAGAGCATAGATACATTAGTGTTCCAGCCGCAGGGCTTATCATTCAGTGGACAAGAATATGGGAAGGTCAGGGAATAACAGTGAATATTATGGTGGACCATTAGAAGCTGATGGAAGTGTATGTAAACAAAAAATTTTTTTTAAAGCATTATTCAAAATGGAATTTGCAGTTGAAATGTTTTAATAAAAACTAAGTAAATGTACTTATTTTTGACTTACTCACAGGTGCCAAGATGAATGTCCAGTTGGAACTTTTGGAGTACAGTGTGCAGAGACGTGCCAATGCATGAATGGTGGAAAGTGCTATCACATTAGTGGCGCATGTCTCTGTGAGCCAGGATACACAGGAGAACGCTGTGAAACAAGACTATGCAGTGAAGGTGTTTATGGTATCAAATGTGATAAAAAGTGTCCCTGTCACTTACCAAATACTGACAGGTAAAGTTCTAGAACTTTTGACAGACATTCTTGTTATGAACTCATTCACAAGCAAAGCAATAGTTAAGCAAAGGGAGGAGTGAAAAGGCTAAGAATTTTGAAGAAGCTAAAATTAAGTCTATATCTTCAAGTCCTGAGAAGCAATCGTAGTAGCTGCTACCTGCAGGCCAAAAGGACCCTTGGTTCTATATCTGTAAGAAATGGTAACTGAGACACTCAGCTGCTGCCAATGTTCAGTTCCTTCCAGAGCAGCCTGGATTTGGGACTTTCCCCCCCTTTTGTAAATCTGCATATTTTTCACCATACTTGAGAAGACCCTCAAGCAGGTGAGGAGCTTTACCTTGTCTGTGGAAGGCCCTGTCTCCTTTCTCATCTACACAGGGACCAGCCAGTTTACTATTAAAGGTTAGATATATGGATGAAACATTTATATTTTCATGGTTTCTGAAAGGGCAGAAGACAAAGTCTAGTGTTTCAAAGAAAAAGCAAAAACCTTCACTATTTGTGCATGCAAAAGGACTTGCTGGAGTGGTACTAATATGTAATATATGTTGTACAGACATCCTTGGAGACACATTCCCAGGTGCTTATGTGGAATAATGTGTTACTTTTTAATACAGTGTATTTATTCCACCAAATTAAAAAAAATATTTGTTTTAAAATTCTAAAGTAACACCAAATGATAGAGAAACATCTCCACTTTGTGCGGTATCATTTTTAGAAAGATATAAGTAGGGGAATGATGTTCTTCATTGTCTTCATTGCCCCAAATGCTTCAAGACTGAAGAGGGCCTTCATGTTTCCCTCCCACACTGTTTTTGTCAGTAGAAACAGCCTGTTTACCCTTTTGTCTGGCACCACATGTCCTGTGAATGGACACATGGAACCAGAGGATGGGGCAAACAGCCCCTCCCACTACAGTCATTTCCATTGGTGAAAGTAGGACAAGAGGCAAGCGTGAAGCCCCTCCTTCCTCCTCACAGTATTTGGAGCTGTGCAGGGTAACAAAGGCATTTTTAAATGTTAGTCCCATTTTTAATGATTGACTATGAGGTGAGCCAGGCAGCTGTGTCCTGACAGGTGTTAAACATAACATGTATTTTGGACTTTAGGGAACTTGTTTGGCAGACAAACTTACCTTGTTTGACACTCATGATCAGCCTGAGAGCTGATAAGGGATATCTTTGGATTACATCAAGCAAATCACATAGCTACCAAACAAGTTTGCAGCTGCAGTTGTCAGTAGCTGACTCACAGCTCATGGGGAGAATCAACTGGGAGTCTGGTTCTTCTCCACTCTGCCCCCTCAGCAAAATAACTACATGGGGATGTTGCAAAAGGGATTGATGTTGTGATTCCCTTTTGTCCAAGTTGGGCAGGGACAGAAGCAATGATTGTAGTCTCTGAATTGCAAAAGAGAGCTCATTTCTTTTCTCGTTCTCCAAGCTCGGCAGATCTAGGCACTGCAAAAGGGAGAGGGAAAAAGAGCTGGTTTCTCTCCTTTTCTTTGCAGCCCAAGATGACAGCTTGGGGCAGGGAGAACTTATGTGAAATAAGCTGGGTTTTTGGTCACCCCTCTCCCCAAATATGCTGCATCTCAGAAAATCACAGCAGGATAGGGAGTCAGAAGAATCTGATTTCTAGCCCATTAGCTGGAGTTGGCACTGGATTCTGTCCCCTCTTTTCTGGGTACAAAGCAGAATTTCCTCAGTGGGAAATCAGAAGCTGACCCCCAACTGATTCCTCATCAGCTGGGAGTTTATTTCTGATGGCTGCAAGTAGTCTGTTCTGTGAATGCACACGAATACTTGCAAACAGCCAAACAGCCCATCAATTTATTGTCTGCCTAATCACCACTGGCAAATAGGAAGTGAGTCAAAGTGGCAGGTGTTTGAGCATCTCTAGACCGGCTGAATTCCTTTTTAATTTTCATTAACATGGTTGCTCACTGATGTGGCTACTGCATTTCCACATGCTGTAGTGGAAATATACTGGGTTGGATCCCATGACACTGTTCCACCGAAAGAGGTGCATTGCTCCAGGAGAGAAAAATTACTTCAAGTGGAGCAAGGAGAGAGTCATAGGAGCCATTCCATTGTGGGCTTAATATGTATTTAGTAAGTGTTAGATTTGGGCTGGAATTATGGCTAGACGGTTGGGAAATCCAATTGTCTTCCATGCTGCCACCTCCCTGCCTTGCTGGTGTGGCTGTGGTTTCCACTCACCTGTCTTCCTACCAGCCACACCACCATCTGGCTGGCTGATTCATACAATGAAAGTTCCTCCTCCTCCTTGCCCACCTGCCTGTACACCAATAGTGGGGGAGGAGTGGTGGCTCCCACTCCTCCCCCACCCTTACCTTGCTCCAACTGGCTGGCTGATGCAGCGGGGGGGGGGCGTGGTGACACCTGCTCCTTTGGGGCTGCTCCTCCATTGTTTAAAATGGTGCCCAAGATATGTCATAAGATCTCAGTCATATAACAAAATATTTAATTCTTATTTTAATTCCTTTGTTTTTCAGATTTTTCTGTAAACCTGGGGATCCCCCCAGCTCTGTAGAAAAATGTGTAATGTGTGTACCTGGCCCCATTTTCTGGGTTTTTCTGTCTACAGGGAGCTGGGTTCACAATTAGATAAATGATGACGCCACAGTTTTACCAACGCCTTGTACTTTGTTTCTGTTCAAAGGAACTGAGATTTTTATGATCTTTCAGAAAGTTATCTGAAGTCTGTTGTAAACATTCTGTATTGATGAGAATGTATTGAACTACATTATATAGCATTTCTGATATTTCAAGGATTATGTTTGATCTATGCTTGACACAGCTGTTTCTTCATTTTTACCATTGGAAGACAGCTTGTGGTCAAGTCAAAATGCAAATGTTCAGATGTAAACAGAAGCATATGTTTATTTTTGAATATGTTTTCAACATTTCCCCTCTCTGTGACAAATTAAATGGGTTTAGCATCTCTGTAGTTTTACTTCATAGGTTAGTGTATAACAGTAAGCAGTTTAGAACAGAGGGAAATAAAAATGAAAGCAATATATTTAAGACATGCCTGGACATATCTAAATTGTATTTTCGGCTATCCTTTTTTTTTTTAAAGCATTAACATCTATTTAATGGAAATTTTCATTGTTGATTCAGGTATTCCTCACTTTTTCACTTTTCTTACAATGATTCAGTAATCCTTTGTACCAAAAACATCAGAACATGCATCCATATGATCAGCTGGCACTGGAGTTACCATGTGGGAGTCACTATTTGAAACCATAGTTTTGTTGTCAGTGAACTCTTTTTCACTACACCCTCAAAAGCCAATGGACCTGGTGAAGGAGGAATGTCTCTCAGCATTTTCCCAGTTATACAGAACATACAGTTCTGCATTGACTGCCTGGTTATTTCTGGATCCAGTTCAAAGTGGTTTTTAAAGCTGTGAATGGCCTGGGGCCAGAATACTTTAATGGCTACCTCTTCCAGTAGGAATCTGCATGGATATTCAAATCAATATTGTGTCTAAGCCTTGTCAGAAATGACATAGCTAGCAGCTAGTGAATAGACCTAGATATTCTCCAAGAATTAATTGTACCATTGATTGTTTTTCTTATCTACATCCAAGAAAAATTCTGAAATCCAGTGCTGAGGTAACATCAGGGGAAGCTGTTAGCCTCTATGCCCTGTTGTTGGTCCCCTGGGACAACAAGTTGGCCACTGTGAAACAGTGACTAGATGGACCATTGATCTGATGCAGCAGGGCTCTTCTTTTCTTTTTTTAAATAGAGTTTTATTAGTTTATATATAGAAAGGGGGAAAGGGAAAAGAAGGGGGGGAAGAGTACAGAGTTGTATAAAAATTCCAAATTAGCATTCTGCATGCAAAACCTCTCCTGAAAGTTTCACAACTATTATAACCATCTTTCTTATTGTTCTTCATTTAGTCTTAGTTTCTTAGTACTTATGTTTTAACCAGTTATAAAACACCCTCCATACTCCCAAAATTCTTCTTCCATTTTTCCTTTTAGTATTTTTGTCAATCTGTCCATTTCAGCACATTCCACAATCTTCATTATCATTAAGCTTTGGGATTTTCAATGTCCTCCATGTCGTTGTGAATAAGATTCTGGCTGCTGTTATAACATGTAAAATAAAATATCTATGGTTCTTATCTAAGTCATCTGGTAGACAGTTTAACAAGAATACTTCTGGTTTAAAAACTATTGTTAATATTCAACACTGATTGTAAGAAAGTATGTACTCCAATCCAGTATTTATGAACCTTTTTACATGTCCACCACATATGATAGTATGATCCAACATGATTATTACATTTCCAACATTTGTTACTCAAGTTTTTATACATTTTAGCTAACCTATCTGGGATTGGATGCCATCTATAGAACATTTTATACAAATTTTCTTTAAATGCAACCGATTTGGTCAACTTGATATTCACATTCCATATTTTACTCAATTGTGACAAATCTATGTTATAGCCTACATTTTTCTTTAATTCTTCCTGAGACTTTAGATTGTTTCTATTGTCTAGCAATTCTGCGTATCTGATAACTGTTTGCTTTGAAGTCAATACTGGTTGAGAAAAGGCTTCCACTGGAGATACCCATCTTGGAATTTTAGTATATATTATCAGACGGATCTTTTCCGAGGTTGTCAATAATGATCTTCTTATCATATGATTTTTGAAATATTTGTGTCCAGAAGCTTCCCCATACCATAAGAACTCGTGCCATCCCAGTTTTAAATCATGTCCTTCTAAAGTCAGCAGCCTATAGTCTTCAAATAAGATCCATTCTCTCAGCAAAACTAAATTTGCTGCCCTATAGTAATTCTTCCAGTCTCGTACTCTAAATTCAGCATTATCTTTTGCATCATGCAAGGCTTTCACTTTAATTCTTGTTTTTTTCCCTTGCCATATAAAATGTTGTGTCAGTTTATTTAATTCATCAAAAAAGTTTTGTTTAATATATATTGGCAAGGTCTGGAACAAGAACATTAAACGCGGTAGAATATTCATTTTCAAGATTGCTATTCTACCCATTAATGATACTTGGAGCTTTATCCTTTTCTCTAAGTCTTTTTTAATGTATTGTAATATTTTATTATAGTTGTCTTTCATCAGAGAGCTACATTTTGCTGTAATATTAATACCCAAGTATTTGACTTTCTTTTCCAGTTGAAATCCAGTTAGTTCTGCTATTTCACATCTCTATTTCGATGTCATGTTTTTCGTAATCATTTTTGTCTTCTGATAATTTATTTTCATTCCTGCCATTTCCCCATAGTCATTAATCTGATTCATTAGTTGTTGTATCAAATCTATTGGGTCTTCTAAGATAAATACCAAATTGTCAGCAAAGGCTTGTAATTTATATTTATTTCCTCTTATTGATGTCCCTTTAATGCAGGAGTCTTCCCTAATAGTTCTTGTCAACACTTCCAATGTTAATATAAACAACAGTGGAGATATTGGACAACTTTGTCTTGTCCCCTTTTCAATCCATATTGAATTTTCAATCCATATTCTTTGTCAATTCATTATTTACTACTATTTTCACTTTCTGCTTTGTATATATAGCTTCAATAGCCCTTGTAAAGTTGGTCCCAAACTTCATTATTTTCATCTGTTGGATAATAAATTGCCAGTTGACATTGTCAAATGCTTTTTCAGCATCCAAGAATATTAAAGCCATCTGTTTCTCTGGATGCGCCAGCAGGGCTCTTCTTACGTTCATTATATTTATCTCAGAAATTATTATTCTAGACTCAGCTATAATTTCAGCCAGTTTGTTTAGTATTCTAGGGTGTAAGGCCTATAGTTCCATTTGTTTGCATCAGATACCAGCCAAGTTGTGAGAACTTTGACTGATAAATATAAGCCCAAACCATAGAATTCCCGGTGATACATCTGCCCGACACCCTTCCCCCCCCAAAAAATCTGAATGCTAAATATGCCATCTGTTTAAATATTTATGCTGAATGTTTTAATATTGAATTTTTGTAGCTTTAACTGGTTTTAAAATTGTATTAGATTTTGTGTTGTTGTAAACCGCCCTGAGCCCTGCGTAAGCGGGGAAGGGTGGTTAAGAAATTGCAATCAATCAATAAATAGATAGTTGAGGAAGGGGGGGAAACACCAGCCAGAGGAATTGCTGGTGGATTGAACAGCAACATCATGCAATAAATAAATAAATAAATAACATGACTGGGATGCTGTGTACCTTCACTGGGCATCTGGTCTAGGGCTTGCTTCAAACAGGTGGGGTGAAGAGGCAGAACAAGGAAGGGAAACTCTGCTCTCCATCTGTCATTTGAAGGAAGTGGGGCATTGCCCACCTGTTAAACGTTTCCTTTCCTGATCTGAGGAGATGGGGAACTTTAGGGGCTATGGTGAAGTGAGGAGCAGGATAGGAGTGTGAACTCCTACTCTCTTTGTCCCACACATTGAGACTATCTGACATATAGGCAGGCTTGCATTTTTGTATCCGGATGTCTGACTTAATGCCGCTGCAGTTTTGCCATTGTCTGGGATATATTGATTTATTGTACATTTCGATACTGTTTTGATGTCCTTGGATAATATTCCCGAAAAATGTGAATTTAAAAAGAGGGAAGTACATGTAGCATTCCTTAATACCAGCTTTAGCTATTCATTGCCAATTAATCTGACTACATAAGAACCATCAAAAGCTTCCAAAGTACTTCTGCTTCCTATATTTAATTACAAATTATGGAATAGTAATTTGGGTGCCAATCACTATATGTGCAAATGTGCATTCCTCAGCATCACTGTGGCAGCAGAACAGGGTTGCAAAATATCAGTGTTGCCATTGGGCTTCAGCTCCACTGTATGTGTGTTCCCTTGCTATGAAAAAAGAGAAACTAAGCACAAAGCAGGGATTAAAATCCCCCCCTCCATCTTGGTAGCATAAAGTATGCATCATTACAAAACTCAACATTCTTTCTGTGACACTGAATTATCATTCTTCTAAAAACAAAGTAGGTGTCACATGCCAGTCACTAAAGCTGGAAAAAATGGGGCCACCACAAACAAGAAAGCACTCTGTAAACCTAAGTAAATTTCTACGTATGTGAAAATCCAGCTTCTCTTTTCATCCCCCCAAAGGTGGTGGGAATCCCGCCTAATAGGGAGAAAGAACATTGCATGTGTTATGCCATCATGCAGCCATGGAGCCTTCATAGCATGAGAGCAAAGGATAGATACAGGCCCTCACTCTGTAGGTGACAGAACTGAAAGAAAACAAGTGGTTTGTCGCCTCCTTTAGCCTAATTTTTTTTTGGGGGGGGATCTCACTGCAAATATTGCTGAGGATCATCTCTTAAGTGGAAGTGAGACTCAGCCATGTGAGCTCTATCCTGTTCCCATGTCAAGAAATGCAAGGAGATCATATTAAGCTCAACAGTTTAGTGGGGTAAATTCCTTCACTGCAATCTCTCAACAAATACAAGATCCTAGATTAAATATAATAACCATCTACAAATCACAGAGAGCATTTTATGGAAATGTGGGCTTCAAGACCTCCTTAAAAATGGCATTTGGTTTGTTAAATATTGTAGTCATGACTACATTTAATCAAGTAATACAAAGAGGTGCTAAGTATGCCTGTGTCAGGATTTTGATGTCTTTTACTGTGCAATCCTATACCCTTCTAATACCCTGACTAGTGGATTTAGAAGAACATAACTCTGCTTAGGAGTTCATTTAGTCTGTTTTTAAATATCTTATTAGCTACTGGAGCTTGACTGCTATACCATTCAGCCACACAAATCATTCAATAGCTGTTTTATTGCAAAGGAATTTCAGAAACAGACTAGAATAAGAGATTGCTGAATTACAAATTATTACAACACCTAGGGCAATGGAACTCCCAGGGCTTAACAGAGATATTGGGTTCTTATCTCACTACACATGCTAAGTCACTCAGCTCTCACATCCATTTGTTAACCCTTTTATTATCTGTATGCTAATTTGCTGCTATTCATAGGTCTTACCTTTAATCTAATTTTAGCTATACTTATCACTCAGTTATTTATGCATCTTGACTCCAATTAGCCCTTCCTGGCAACTAACCCCCTTCCCTCTCTACCTATATATAATGGTTGGCAAAGTCTGTTTCAATGTATCTGAAGAAGTGTGCATGCACATGAAAGCTTTTATCCAGAATTAAAATTTGTTAGTCTTAAAGGTGCCACTGGACTCAAACTTTGTTCCTCAGTGAACTGTTACAGTTGAAGAAATTCTAGTTCAAGGATTGGATAACCATAGTGAAAAAAGAATTACAGTTAGATATAAAAAGTAAAAGACTGAGGTTCGAGTACTTGAGAGCAGTCTTAATTTATTGTGAGCTTTTCTTTTGATTTGTAATAGAGCTGTTCCAAGACATACTTCTCTGTCTTTTGGTCTCTGCCTTCCCAGATGTTTCAGGAGTATGAATCAAGGACCCAACAGCTAGAGAAAGTTCCTGCTGTTACTGCTTCTCACATATTAAAATATACATGAGCACACTATGTGTATTTTTAAATTTTCTCAATAGTGTAAAATTGCATGTGTCTGCAATTTAATAATAGCAGACTTTGAGGAAATCAAGTTGACATAAATAAGAAGGGAGTCTCACAGAGAGAATTTTTTAAAAATCACGGAAGAAATGTAGCCTTCAGCCATAGGTCATTTAATGTGTCCGGACTTGGATTCACTTTTTCTAGAATGCCGTAGGGGGTATGACTTCAATCAGCGACCAGAGTCCATCTTTAAACAGGCTGCCTATTGTAAACATAATTGATCTGGATATTAAGGCTTCCCTTTGGTGAGAGTTACGCTAAGTGCTTTGTCTGCCAGAACACCACAGAGCACCCTATTGTGTCCATTTTCTGCAGCCATATATCTTAGCACAGCTGATGATGTCCATTTGTTACAAGACAACAGCTGTGTGGCTGGCCATTGAATGGAGCTGCTGTTTTCAGGTAGACAGCTGGTCTGTCCCCAGGTATTTTCATACAGGCTATGCACATTCACAAAGGTGGTAAGTGCCCCTGGCATCTTTTCATGTGAAAGTGATTTGCCATCACTTCTAGGAAAGAAATCAGTTTCAGTCTTAAACAGTTTTAATTTGAGAACATGTAGATTTCAAAGTGCTGTTAAAGAATCAGGAAGGAGGATATATTTCACAAAGTATTATGAACTTGAACTCAAAGCTTCCCCAAAACATGATTATTTATTTTAAATTCCTAAAGAAAAAGGAAACATTATTTAAGGAATGGAATTCAAGTTTCTGAATTACATTACTAAAGAGTAGTGGGAAAATACAGCATGTGCTCCTATGTTCCCTCACTCCCAAATATGGATTTATTTTTTTTAAAAAAAGCTTCTATGCAAAATTCTTTTACGCATGTCTATAATACTGTTTTTCTGCATTGGCCTCTTGGTATCATGTTTAGCTCCAAATGTTTTATTCCTTTCATTCCTTTGTGGCAGCTGTCACCCTATGTCTGGAGAATGCTCCTGCCAACCGGGCTGGTCTGGACTGAACTGTAATGAGACATGTTCCCCAGGATTCTATGGTGAATCTTGTCAACAAATTTGCACTTGCCAAAATGGTGCTGACTGTGATAGTGTGACTGGAAAATGTATCTGTGCTCCAGGTTTTAAGGTAAATAATTCTGATCCTTATTAGCTCTTTCAACAATGTTAGACCCAGAGTAGCCTCATTGTACTAATACTAATAAAGATGTAATCAGGTAAATTAATTAAGGAAACATTTTAAAGGTTATATCTAGAGGCTAAATGGATCTAGTAGAATCACATACCCAGCAGAGGAGAATGGAAAACTTCCAGTGAGGTATAAATATTGACTGTGCTGGAAGAAAAACACGAAGAACAGCAGATGCAGTACTGATCTAGGGATTAAAGTGATAGTGTTGCATTATACTCACTATTAATAAATAGTTCCCCCCCTCCGGGAGATGATACTGTTTGTTGTTGAAAAGATCTGATGAATTATACTTTTTTGCAATTGTCCTTGGCCAATTGTTTTTATTTAAATTAAAATTACATTGTCCAGTCTATCGCTTTAAATTGCTTCTCTTTAGAATAAATAAAAGGTATTCAAAGGTATCTGATCCCTCATAGCAACTGATATAAAATAAATGATAATATGGCAGTTTCGATGCATATATTAACTATATCCAACTTATTTGTGTTAGGGAAAACATTAGCAACATCTGTAATTCTTGAATACAGAACATTTTCCCAGCAGAAAGTGTATCGTTTTCCACAGTGGGTTCATCAAATAAACCCTCCACAGATACAGATAACAGCGGCGTACCCAGAAAATTTTGTTTGCTGGAGTGTGGGGAAATCGGGGGGGGGGGACCCTGGCTGCACCTGCTGCTCCTCTTGCAGCAACAGCAGCAGCAGCTCTGGCTCCGCTGCAATCTCTAGTCCTTCTGTAGTCCTCTAGTCCTTTCGGTTGGAGAGACTTGATTCTGGATTGTTTTTCTGTGTAAGTCGGGGAGGAGGACCTCTCTTTTGCATTTTGCAATTTTATCTGTCAGATAATCTCATATATGGAAATCGTATAGATGTAGGAAAAAGTGTAACATATGAATCAAGAATCGTAGCACAGTCCTCTGTATGTCTACTCAAAAAAAAGTCCCATAGTAATCACTGGGGTTTACTTACAGGTGAGTTTGTACAAGACTGCAGCATTAGATATCTATTCATTTTAATAAATATATAATTCATTCAGACATTTCCTAGAAATCAGGAAGCAAACAAGAAGACCAAACAAAATAATTCTTCTTCCCTCAATTCGATACTTTTGTTTATTCCCCCCCCCCATGTTTTAGGGTTCTGATTGTTCTATTCCATGCCCTCTTGGAACATACGGAGTAAAATGTTCTTCTACATGCAGCTGCAAAAACGAGGCCATCTGCTCCTCAGTGGATGGCTCTTGTACTTGCAAAGCAGGTAAGATAAATAATTTATGTCTTATAAAATAGGGTTCATATGAACTTAAAAAATGCAGAATCAAGTTTTTAAAGAGGCATGGGGTAATCATAGGCTAATGACTTGCCAAATATTAGTGTGGCAGTCCTACTGGCCGTTTCTGTTTGTAAAATCAGACAAGACTTCTTACTTCATATGTATGTCATCTCAGCTCTTTTAACTGAGCGCTTCTCAAAAACCCAGAAACCTGTTCTAATTATGCTACAGGTCATAAGACTGCTCTAATTATGCTACAGTCATAAGACTGCAAAAAGGACGCAAGAATAAAATACACTGTATATTGTGCCATCCTAAGCAGTCCATTGACTTCTAGGACTTAGGAGGGTATATAACTCTGTTGTGCTGTTATTCATATATTGCTAGGAAAATTGAATCCTTATTTTTAGTTCATAGAACTTCTAAACTTCTAGCCTAGCATAAAGTAAATGGGAATGTTATATAAAATTGAAATCATTTTAATGATCAGTAGATCTAGTCCTTTTAAAATTTTGTTGTGAAAGTACATGACGGCATGCTTCAACCATACTCATTGTAACTGAAGCATCTAATTTTGTAGCTGGAAACTCAAAACAGACTCATGAGACAGGTTCATCACAACATGTATGTTTTGAATGACTTATTGATTAGATTGAGTGCAGTTATTTTCTCCTAGCTGTAAACAAAGTATAAAATTAGAAACCCAGCTTGTGTTAGTGTTGATGATCACAGGTGACTGCAGCTCACATTTTGTTAAACTTAAATACAAAGTATGGGCTGGATCCAACTAGCTTTTCTGCTGGTGAAAAAGGAAGCAGGGGTCCCCTCTAAATACAAAAAAACAACAACAACCCAGACTATGCTAGGAATCATGAGTTGTGCATGGACAAAAGCCATGTGGGATGGTTGCAATTAACATTGGACCTCCTGTCAAACCCCAAATAGTTCTATGTGTTTGCAGCAGATCCAGACTTAAACAGCCCTGTCCCTATTGTGTTTCATTTTATTCCAAAATTTCTACCCTGCGTTCATGACCTAGTCAACATAAGAGACAACACTGGCTAATTGTCTTAATCATATTAATTTTCCATGGCCACTCCTCCCTCTCTAAAACATTTAAGTCACATGTTTGCTAACTGCTTACACAAATAATACTTTCAAATAATCCAGAAGTAATGTCTTATCTCAGAATGGTAATTCTGGCAGATGTGTTATCTCCCGATTTCAAGGGTTCTTGTCTTTTAATATGGAAGGAGTTTTTTCTGACTCCAGATTGCCATCTTGACTGACTTTAGGTTGCCACCTTTACTAAGAGCTGGTATGATGTAGTTGTTAGCACACCGGATCAAGTATCCCCAGGTTCAAGTCTCCAGTTGGCTGTGAAGACTGGCAGTGAATATCCTTGAGCCAGTCACTCTCTCTCAGGTTAACTTACCTCACAGGGTTGTTATGAAGGTAAAATTCAAGGGGAAAATGATATACTCTGCCCTGACGTCATAGGAGGAAGAGCAGGATTAAAAAATTACACAAAAGATGAATAGAATTCCATGAACATTCTTCTGATAGTCCCTTGTTTTAGCAGATTTGCCAGTTGCTCATTCTTTGTTTTCTTTGGATGGAAGATGTTCTTAATTTGATTGACTTTGTTGTAATTGGGTTTTTCCCCCCAGTGGCCAATAGGAACTTTGGAGGCAGGGGCTGAATCTCAGGTCAGGGAAGGCAAGAGTTAAATGCCCTATCCCTGCACGTCTACTCGGATCATATTCAGACATTCTGCAATGGTTTTAAAGTTGTAGTTTTTTTAATTAGGAGATCCAGTGAGGGATCTCCTGCATCACACCTGGATTTGCCCTGAGACACAAATGAGACTTTGTTTTCAAAGAACAATCTGAATTCTTCCAAATTAGCTACCTCCTCTGCTGGGTGTATCCTGCTGCACAGCATCTCCTCTCAGGGGTTGCCATGAAGAGCTCACCTTAACATCTTTAACATCCCCTCACAACCCCTTCAGGCTTCATGAATGGTAAACCTAGCTGCCACCATCAAGGTTTTAATTTATAAGAGGGGAACACCTTGGCTTTCCTCCATTTCTGAGTTTTGCACAAGAGGGATCCCACTTAATCAGGCTTCCGCTCTGTGCCACACAGTAGACTTGAACAACTGCAGGCAATACAACCCCCCCACACCCTGAAGACTCTTCTCTCAGACTACTCATCACAAATAAGTAAGAAGAAAAAGAGAGATTTATTGGCAGATCAAAAGAAGAATCAGGGCAGTTTAATGTAAATAAATCTTCAAGGTGTTTGGGACACTTAGAATTTTCACTGGCTCATCACCTTCTCGTGGTATATCCCAAGTCTGGCTGAATGCTCAACCCATTCTAAGGTTAATCTAGTGCAAAGATGGGATAGGTAGTAGGCTGCTAAACCCTAATTAAATAAAAAGAGAGTGGCATCGTCTGAACATGTGACTGAAGATAGATCCTCTTAAAGCTCCGTCTACCCATAGATTTCAGATTGGCCTTTGAGTTGGTACACTGGGGCACTTTTATGGGCTAAATTGAGGGATATGGGTAGTGATGAGAGATTTTCAGTTTTAATGAAGGCCTTATATGGGAATACTAAAATCCAGGGTCGGACAGACTTTCAAGGCCATCTTACAGAAACCATAAAGGCCGGAAAAGGTGTTAAGCAGGATTGTATATTGGCAAACTTTTTATTTAACCTTTTTATAAACAATTTGTGGGAACACCTGAACTGCTGATCTCGGGGAGGGAAAGAAAGGCATTTAAACCCAATTGCTGACCGGCGGCTCAGGCTGTTAAGTATAAATGAGACCTTTTTTGGTATAGCAAAATGAACCCCCAAAAAGCTGGAAAATATTAGCTTTTTCGGGTTCAGCTATACCAGTAGCCGAATACATATCTGTATTTGGCTTATGTGATACCTGAAAAATACTGACAAGGTATTTGTCGGGTATTTGTAGCCGAATGCACACCCCTATTCAGTAGACATTGAGCAGGTTCACTGCTTTAAATATTTAGGAATAGTTTTTCAATCCTCATGTTCCAGGAAGGCGCACATGGATTATATTACTACAAGTGCAACTAAAAGCACAGGTGCAATTGAGAAATTTTATTAGACCCTGGGAGGTTGGAACACAACAGCAGCAGTTAAGATCTTTAAGGCTAAACCTCTTGCCCAGTTATTGTATGGGGCTCCTTTGAATATAACCCCACACCAATCTCACTGGCGGGCTTTAGAAACAGTCCAATCCAAGTTTTTAAGACATATTTTACAGGTCCCTCCAGCTGTCTCTAATTCTTTGATTTGCTTGGAAACTGGCATGGTTACTTTAAAGGCTCGTCTATGGATTGCTATTATTTTGTATAGGCACAAATTAGTATCTTAAATCCACTGGTTGGCAAGCGTCATTTTGAGGGACTCGACAATACCATTTTCGATTAAAGAAACTGAGCTCAAATTGGACTTTTATGGTCTCTCTAAACAGTTCTTGATGCAGATGGACTATAGCTCTGTTAAACCATTTTTAAAACAAAGAATATTGGATATTGAGAGACAGCTCAGATTAAAGGCTATCTTCCAGGCAAGGAAAAATTAACCCAAGTTGTAATGATGTCATACCTACAGTATCTCAATAAAGCTGACTATAGAAGAGCATTTACTCTTATGAGAGTGGATATGCTGTCCTCAGCAGTTACACAAGGCATATACAAAAAGCGCCCATACGATGAAAGACTGTGCATCTGCAGGGAGAGTAAGAGCCAAGGGAACATGTACTTTTTGAGTGTAAACTTTGTCAGAATATTCAAATGGTCTATATATCTCCGATCTGTAGCCAGTTCCCAGGGAGGGATACCAGATTTTACTTAGATAAGCTTTTAGCCTATAGGGATCAGGAAATTTATCTAAAAGTGGTGACATTTACTTTTCAAGCTACAAAACACCGGAAAGAGTTGCTAAACAAAAATATTTAATCTTCTACCAATTTTAAGTCTAAAATCTTAGAATCAGTATTGGAATTTGTATACCCAGGTTTTAGGCTGTGTCTGTTTTGAACTGTATATTTTGTTATTTAGCTACATTTGGTTATATTTGGTTGCATCTCAAATTAGTATGATATTTTGTTATTTGTTGGGTCTCTGACTGTAATAAACAGATTGGAATTAAATCTCTGTCTACCTGGGTGTAAATAAAGGACTGGTAGTGTGATAGCTACCGGAATTTAGAATCCAGGATGAAATATGGATGACATTTTGTTGGATAATTTAAATCTTCTGGCCCAGAGATGCACTGAGAATATAATACGCATGTGGCAATGCCCCTGGCAGTCACTAACTTACACTTAATTAAGCATTGTCCCTGCTGCTTTTCATCCAAAAGAGATTTCAAAATTGTGTCTCTTTACTGAAAGCAGATATTTTGTTTTTATTGTGACAGGTTGGCATGGAGTGGATTGCTCTATAAGCTGCCCTAGTGGAACATGGGGTCTTGGTTGTAATCTAACTTGCCAGTGCCTTAATGGAGGAGCTTGCAACACTCTGGATGGAACTTGTACTTGTGCTCCAGGATGGAGAGGAGAAAAATGTGAACACCATTGTCAGGTAACTAAGCACTCCACTAAATTATGGAGCATGAGGCCATGATGTTGTTTAAGAAAATGTTTGTATTGCCCTGTTGAATTCAGAATGGTGCATTGTTTGAATGACGCTTCAGACATATTTATACTAACAGTATCACAATGTGTGGAGTCACATGTATTTGAAAATACACAACTTAGTTTTTGTCAAAATAACTTTTTCAGAATATAGTTGAGGGATTTTCTTCTCAACTCTGATTATATTCTCAGGAAATGCTTCTTTTAACCTCTCTCCTTTATTTAAAAATGCATTACAGAGAAGCTGAATAGCATTATTCTTCAGTCACATAGTGTGCTGTTGTGCTATATGACTGAAGGAAGGAGCTGGGTAGTTAATCCTTGAGCTGTGCACATTTACAACTTCTACTTCTATGATGAAGGAAAAAGCCCAGGAAAAAAATAATAAAAATCTAAACCACAAAACCAAAAATGATCACAATATTATAACACAATAACCTGAAATGTTGGCCAAATAAGATATACTGACAACTGTTTAACATTCAGATCTATATTTTTACAGCCATAAATATTTTGTATGTTATTATATATCTAAATGTTTGAATTAGTAAATATTTGCTGTCATGAATAAATACTTCATTTTTCTTATTCACATGTATTTAGGATAAACAGCAAGCTAAACTGTATGGAAACTGAAACGACAGCAGAAGGTTTTTTTGAAAGGGTTTTCACTAAAGGCTTTAAGAGCAACACTGCTGTATTGCCTTAGAACAGGACAGCTAAAAGGAGTTTAACGGCTTTGCTGTTTTTAATGCTGTTAATGCACATTATTGGAATGGATAGAGACGTAGTGGTGGATTTTAACACGCTGTTGGACTATATTCTGCTTCATGGGCTTCAGATTGTACAGAATTGCATTAGAGAATCATAAGATATAACTCCATGCTATTGCCTTGGATCATAAGCCATATTTCCAGTTGTGGCCCTCTTTGTCTATTTGCTAGAGGGCCAGTGTAGTCCAGTGGTTGGAGTACTGAACTAGGTGTGGGAAGCCGCAGGTTCTAAGCCCCAGTCTGCCATGGAAGCTTACTGGGTGACCTTGGGCCAGTTGCACACACTCAGCCTAACCTGCTTCAAAGAGTTGTTGTGAAAATAAAATGGAGTAGAGGAGAATGATGGAAGCCACTTGGAGTTTCCATTGGAAAGAAAGACAGGGTATATGTGGAGACAGTCCTATGCTGTGTAATGTTTTCCTCTGCTGCTAGGTGCTTTCCTGCTCATTGAAAAATGCTGGTTTTGTGAACAAAAAATCCTAG
>NW_015167537.1:206063-255350 GCF_001447785.1 Gekko japonicus | reverse complement strand
GCAAAGCTTAGGGCCTAAGCTGCTATTAGTGACTGTTCCATTTTGCATACACATACATTAATTTGAGTGATAGTAACTAGGTTCATTTAACTAAATTTCAGTCCTTGAAACTGCTATCATCAGTGGTCTCTGATTGTTTTTATCCCCTAAAGAAGTTCCAGAATAATATGAAACATTAAGGCTGAAGTCCTAAGGACACTTTCCTGGGAGTAAGCCCCACTGAATAACATGGGGCTTGGATCTGAGTAGACCTGCTTTAGATTTCTCCCTAAGTCTCTTGCACATTAGCTGTATCCAGGGGTCATTTTGTAGAAAAAGAGCTAGGGGAACTCATTAGCATAACTCATTAGCATATGCCACACCCCCTGACATCACTGGAAGTGTGTCATAAGGCCACACCCCCTGACATCATCGGAAATGTGTCATAAGGCCACACACCCCACCCCCAACAGTCCCGGCCGCCACCACCGGCCTTGCAGCTCCACTGCCGAGCCCCATGAGGGGCCTGGCGGTGGACCTGCAAGGCCGGTGGGAGTGCAAGGAAGCCCCGCGAAGGCCCTCCCTGGCCCAGGCAGGCAGGGGTGGGGAGAGGCAGGGAGGAAGCAACTTACCCTCCCTCTTCTCCTGCCTCCTCCTGGCTGAATGAGGGGCGGAAGCGGGTGGCCGGAAGCAGGGGGCGGGGCTTCATCATGTGCCCCACCCCCCGTACCTCACCCGGGGGAACTGCGTTCCCCCGCGTTCCCCCCCAAAATGACCTCTGGCTGTATCACTATATCTAAGATTTATCATTATTTCTTCTTCTCTGGCAGGACGGTACTTATGGGTTGGACTGTGCTGAGCGTTGTGACTGCAGCCATGCAGATGGCTGTCACCCAACTACTGGCTACTGTCGCTGCCTCCCTGGATGGTCAGGTAAATTAGAAATCAGTGAAAGTAATATGAATGCAGCTTCCAAATGATACATTTATTATATTTATTTATATGTGAATGTCTCACTATCTGTTCAAAATGAACACTCAAGAGAGTCAACAAAAAATAAAACATCCTAATAAAATATCAATATCAAGTTATTAATCAGAATTAATAACAGAGGAACTTTTTGCAGCTTCTTTTGTGAGCTTGAAGGAAGAAGAGGCCAAATGGCCACCCCTGTTCCAAAGCTGTATCATCTAAATGTGTCACAAGCCGCGAACTTACAGAAGAATATTTCAACCTTGTTTGAAACACAGAAAAGGGGAAGACGTTTCAGTGAAGTCTAGACATACCATATGTCATGAACAAGATAGTTTGCTGGTGTTGAGTGTCTGAAAAAAAATCCCCACCCACATAAAAATGTTGGTATTGTTAGCCATGATACTCACCCTCTGTTATTTGTGAATGTGAATAATGAAGCAGCATAACATTAAGGGTGGGCTCCAAAATAGAGCTTGAGATTTGCCATTTCGGTAATGTTATTCACAGCATAGAGCTAGTGGGTTGATTGTGGTGAGCATGTCTGATGCTGGAACTGAATTAGGAAAGCAGAAAGAAATATAGATGAAGGAATGGAATGCGGTATTTAAAGTAATTAAGATGACTACAAAATGAAGAGCATATTTTCAAAAAAGGATGCCTAAATGTATCTGGAAATCAAAGAATGATTTCTGAAATTAATTTTGCAGTTACAAAAATTATGAGTCTCATTCCCCCTCAGTTATTTAATTTGATTTATCAACTGCCCTCCTGGACACCAAGCTCAGCGTGGTGTACAACATGATCATAAGACATCAGATAAAACAAGATTAAAACCAATAGACCAACAGTTGAGCTAAAGATGGCACTAAAACCCCAATAGTGCAGCTGTCTCACGGGAGGGGAGGGGAAGGGAGTGCCAATATGGAACCCTCGCTGTCCTCAACTGAGTTTCCCAAGTACTGTGGCATGGCAGGAGAACTGGCTTCAGCCTTCCCCCTCCCCGCAAGATCTTCTCAGAACCTGAAATGCTGCTGGGGAGCATTATTTGCTCCTCTGGAGAACTTCATGTGTACTGTGGGCTGCGTATGCAGTAACAAATCAAACACATTAAAAATATATCTAGTTTGGCCCTAAGAATCCATGTGGATGAGAACTTACTATAATTTCAGTCCTAGGCTCAGTTACCTGGGGGATCCCATTGAATTCACTGGGACTTTTAGGTAAACATACTGTTACTCTGCAAGAAGCACAGGTCAGGAAACAGTGGCAAAGGAAGGGCTAGAGGCCAGAGACTGAATGACCTAGAATGCTAGGTTATGGGAACTACATACAGAAAGATAAAAAAACCAGTGACTATTAGGAAGGTTCAGTTTCGTTTACTTTAGTTATAACCCACCCTCCCCTGCAAGCAGGCTCAGGGTATGTAACAACAATAACAATAAAAACACTTAAAACAATGAATCAGGAATTAAAACAATATCAGATGGTAGCCAAACCATTAGAACAAGTTAATACAACCTAGTGAGTTTTGCATCAGGTGCAACAGTAGATATTAAAGTAATACAGAGAAACAAAGCGAGCGAGCAGTGAGAGAGAACACAAAGGGAGACCAGACTAGATGTTACTGCTGCCTCAGCTATAGGCCGGGTGGAACAGCTCCATTTTACAGGCCCTGCGGAACTGCTTTTAAGTCTTGCAGGTGCCAGAGCTGAAAAGGCTTTGGTTGTGGCAAAGCAGAAATCTTTGGGGCTGGGGATCGCCAGAAGGTTTTGATCTGCTGAGTGTAGAGTTCTCTGAGGGACATACCAGGAGAGACTGTCCCTTAGATATTGTTAAATACTGAGTTCTGGACACATTGCAGTGAACAGCTCTACTTTATTAAGTGATTTCAGGAACACTACAAGGACAAACTCCAGGGCAGCTGCCCTGTTTTTAAGCATGCAATCACTACACCCCAAACACCCCCCACTCCCAACGATAGGCTATTTACACACTGTTTCTCTATTGGTCTACTCCAGGATCCTAGTAAGCTATTGTTCAGGGGAAATAAGCTCAACCAGATCCAGGCACTAGTTCAGGGATTACTCTGGCTCAATACACAACAGATATGTTGGTTCCAGACCACATAGGGACTTGAAGGTAAAAACCAATACCTTGGACTTGATCCGGTACTCCACCTGGAGCCAGTGCATTGGTCTAATGTGGGCTCTTAGTGATGTTCCAGTGAGGACACAAACCACTAAATTCTGAATCAGTTGGAGTTTCTGGGTCAGTCTCAAGGGTATCCCTGTGTAAAGTGAGTTACAGTAATCTAGCCTGGAGGTGACTATTGCTTGGATCACTGTAGCTAGATCCATGGAAGAGAGGACGCGAACCAGTTGCCTGACCTGGTGTAGGTGAAAAAATGCCAGCTGGGCAACATTTGTGATTTGGGCCTCTATAGAGAGGCGTTGGTGTCAGTAATGCATTATCAAGATTCGGGAGTTGGACACCCAACCCCACATTCCCCTGGCTCAGATACAGGACCGCCGTCTTCAGTGAATTTAATTTCAGGCGGCTCTGCTTCAACCAACCCACCACAGACTCCAGACCCCTGGCTAGAACATCTGGGGCGGTATCCCGCCAGCCAGCCATTAACAGATATAGCTGGGTATCATCAACGTAAAGGTGACAGCCCAGCTTGAAACTCCAGATCAACTGGGCGAGGAGGTGCATATAGATGTTAAATAACATTGGGTAGAGGATTGCCCCTGAGGTATACCACATACCAAAGGGTATTGTGATGAAACCCTCTCCCTGAGCACCACCCTCTGTCCTCAACCATGGAGTAATGATACGAACCACTCCAAAGCTATCCCATGTAACCCCACATCAGCGAGGTGGTGGGTCATCAGATCATAATTGACTGTGTCAAACGCTGCCATCAGATCAAGTAATAACAGCAGTGCTGACCCACCTTGATCCAAGAGTCTATGGAGGTCATATGTGAAGGCAACCAGTGCCATCTCCATCCCATAGTCAGGAGAGAAGCCGGATTGGAATCGGTCCAGGACAGAGGAATCTTCCAGGAAGGCTTGGAGTTGCTCCACCACTGCTCTCTCAACTACCTTACTCAGAAATGAAAGATTCAAGACTGGGTGGTAGTTGGCTGGATCAGTGGGATCTAGAGAAGGTCTCTTTAAGAGTGGCCTCACCACTGCTTCCTTCAAAGTTCCTGGGAAAGTCCCAGAACTCATGTACGAGTTTATAATATCAACTGGGGGGGGGTGAATACCATCACTGCTGGCTTTCACCAGCCTTGACAGTCACCGGTCCAAGAGGCAAGTGGTTGGCTTCACAGCACATAGGATCCTGTCAACCTTGTCCCAGGAGAACCAGCTGAATTTGTCAATTTCTGGACTGGAAGACGGCCAAGGAGCCTCCAGTTCACATACTGTATCAACACTTGTGGGCAGATCTTGGCAGAGTGACATGATTTTATCTGCAAAATAGCTCGTGAAAGCCCCACAGCAAATTGTTGAATTAGAAACTTTTTGGGTTCCCTATGAAAGGGAAGTCAAAGACCTAATTATTCTAAATAGTTGAGCTGGGCAAGAGCTCGTGGACGCAATGGCAGTCGCGTAGAATTCTTTCTTTGCATCTTTCACTGCCATCTCATGGGCTTTTATAAATGTCCTAGAAGATGTTCTAGCAGCCTTCATCATGAGTCTGCCACCATACTTGCTCTTGCCATCTCAGCTCCCATTTCATTCCATGTAGCTCTAAGGTCTACCAAAGTACTAGTTTGGAGTGGGGGGCAAAGAGGGCATCGGCCAGTCCTCTACCAGCATATCCAATTAGCTATGCCAGTCCTCTACCAGCATATCCAATTAGCTATGCCAGTCCTCTACCAGCATATCCAATTAGTTGCCAGGGGGCATCGGATCCCACAAAGCATTCTGGAAACCAATTGGATCCATCAGTCTCTGTGGGCAAGCGTAAATCATTTCATCGTCTAAGCAGGGAGGGGGTGGTGTACTCAGTTCAAAGATCAAATCTAGCATGTAGCTTGCTTGATGTGTGGGACCTGATACAATCTGAAAGGGTCCCAGTGCTGCCATGGAAGACACTAGGTCTGTAGCCTGCAAGGGGGTGCTATCATCAGCATGGACATTGAAATACCAAGAAATATTAGTCTGGGGAACTCCAGGGCCCAGCCAGACACTGCCTCTAGCAGGCTCGGCAGGGTATCTGCTGGTGCGCTAGGTGGTTGGTACACCAGCCAGATAGCCAACCTCTCTTCCGTTTCCCACACTAGGCCTGCACAATCTGAGTCTGAGGAACCTGAGTAAATTTTTAAATTTCTGGCCATAGCTTTTCGTGCATTCATTGTGCTGATAGCAAAGGCCCATCTAGCAGGTTTCATTCTAAACACAATTACATTTGCACCCAGGCCTCATATAGATATCTAAATAGTAGCAGCAGCACAGCACACATTTCCCCCTTCTGCATGCAATTGATTGCTTCTGGGCTGGCTTTGTTGTTGTTTTTTGCTTGTCCCCCTGTGTTTTCTGAGTGCTCTTCTGTGGCAACTTTTTTGTTTTGATTCACTGCCAAGCTGAAGCAAACCAAAGAGCAGACAGAAAACACTGGAGTTTTCTGTTGTGAGCCAGAGTGTGGAGCAATTAAGATGAGCACCAGGTCAAGAAGCTTAGTCAACGTCAAGTCCAAAGTTAAGCACAGAGTCAGGAGTCCAGTCCAAGAGTCAGTCTGTCCAGCCGGGTCTGAGAATCTGAGCGTTACTCACAAGCAGGTTCAGGAGCAAGACAAAGGCAGAGTCAGGAAATGGCCCAAAGAGTCATAGGGTTGAAGCAGGATCCGATGCAGTGATCATAGAGTCAGAAGGATTTTGACTTGTTGCTTCCAGGCACCTACTCAAGCCCCTGGTGTCATCTCACCTATAGTTCTGCTTGTAGCCTCTGTCTGTGGCACTCTAAGGGTGTGGTTGATACTGGAGGCCTGGAAACAGAGTTTCATCTGTTCAATCAGGGCTGGAGGGCATTGGTGGTTCTGCACCAGCTGTTGGCTGTGAATCCTGACAAGCCTGCAGCTCACCTTCCTGCTTGCCAGCTTCTGCTGACTCAGAGCTGGCTATTACAGGGCTCCTCTTCTCCTGAGGAATTTTCTTCTCCTGAGGAGTCGTCACTGAGCCCTGACTGACCCATGACATTTTCTATCAGAGGCTAACTAAAACACTATAAGACATTGGTTCACAAGTTAAAAGATGTTACTTGTGGGTTCCAAAGCAACTCTCTCCAGAGTCAGCAAAGCCAATGCTGTTGGCTTCAGCGAACATAAGTCCATGATGGCCAAAATAAGCCAAAGCAAGCCAGCATGTCTCGATAACAGGTAGGTACCATCCAGGCTGAAGAATAGGTTTGAAGATTATTCCTTTATTGCTAAGGGTCCCAAGTGTTGCTAGCCTTTGCACCAATCAGGGCCCTCAGCAATTATCTATAGCTAAATGAATGAGTCAGTTGCTGACTAGATGACGTAATAGTTTCTCTGACCATGTGAGAAGGAGATGGGTCTGTTTGCAAGCAACCCAAACTGGTTTCCCACAGGTGCTTAATTGGATGGAATGTTAACTGGGAAACAGTACCAGGAGATGACTCTATAGCACAGCTGTTTTATCTCCCCATTGCAAGGTCAGCATGTTCTTTTCCCAGCAAGGGAGTTTGAGTCTCTGAGAAAACACCCCAAAGCAGGCCGCAGAAGCCTGAACCAGACTTATGAATCAAAACTCAATTTTGAATGAACCACAATCCAGACTTTTGAATCAAAACTCACTTTTGAATGAACCAAAATCTGTGACACCCCATGTCATTTTAATTTTTCTTATTCAGTGATCCGAGACTGGCAATAAAATGCTAATCAAGAATTATCACTAGTCCCAGATTGCTGTATTTAAAAAAAATTAAAACAACAGGGGGAAAGTTTAAAAAGTGCTGCACGAGGTTTTATTCTCCTGCTGGTATTGACGTGAAAGGGTGATCAGAGAGGAGGCAAATGGCAGTGTCCCCAGTGGGGAAAAAAAAGGATTTCAGTGCTGCATGCAGACAAAATAAAAGGGGGGGGGTCATCAGCATGGAATGAAATTGACATGAGATGCAGAGAGAGAGAGAGAGAGAAACTGGGATGGGAAGCCTAAATCGTTGAAAACATTTTTCCCTTTAATGCTTTAGTGAACAAAGTTGGGGGGAGAACCATTTTGGCAGTCTCCAGAAATCTAAGCTGGAGAGAGAGAAGGGAGAAGAAAAGAGATTCCCTCACCCCGGCACCAAGCCAACTGCAGACGTTTCAAAGGTGATTCACGCTCGAAGCAGAGAAACACATCCACTAGATCCTGGAGACAGATGAAGGAGTGGAATGAATAGGGGAACTGTGGGGACATGAAGTTAAACTAAGGAAGCACACAAAAAAGCTCGCCAGAGGACTCCTCCCCTGTACAAATTGCAGCCCCATGCAAAAAGTCATGGAGTTGCAGGTGACTTTGCATGTGCATGCGCATGCACACACACATGTTGCCAGCTATCAAAGTTTGCAATGCCAGTGTCATTGGGTTCTTTCATGCATTCTGTACACTCAATGTGGTCCTCCATAATATGAGATCATGTGACTCTCCCATTTTTCACAGTGGCTGATAACACAGTAGAGAATTCCCTAGTGTTGGCAATATGGAAAACGGGGATTTGCAGCTGCTCGTCAGTTTCAAAAATAGTCTGCATTCCTTTGTGTTCCCTTTCATTCAACAAACTAATACTAAAATGCATGTGCAAAGACTGAACCACAAGTATTTAAATAGAAGGCGCTTGCTTGATGCTACTGTGCAGCTGTGATAGGACAATTGCGTAAATGTAAAAAAAATTGGACTCCACCCCCCACATGTCACAAGTGATGATCCCACCACAATTAAGAAAAGTGCATTTTTTGTTGTTGTTGTAGCTACAGGATAAACACACTGGAGAAAAAAGAATGGTGCATAAGGCAGGCACAGAATCTGAAGTCAAGTGTAAGGGCTTGACTACTCAGAAAGTCTGCAGTAAACTGTACATGCATAATGGGCCTTTGAGAACAATCCTGCTTGTTCAGCATGGATGGACATTAAGTTTTATATCTTATTTTTATCATTTTCTCTTAAATCCAATTCTACCTAAAGAACTTCAAACTGTTGTCCTGTCACAGTTCAAAACTGAAAGGCAATATAAAATAAGAGTTGAACATGGTCATACCTTGGTATTTCTCATATTCTTCTTTTCATATGTATGAAAAGGCCAGAGTTAGGAAATGCTGAATGAACAGGCAAAGCTTCTGGGAATAACACTCTGTGCAGTCGTTGCTGTTCACTTAATGAAAAAATTGTTAAGAGAAATCTAACAAAAACAGACATTCAGGCAAAATTTTGGAATGCTCTTTTTTTGTTGCTTCCAATACTTGCTATCTGTTTTTTTTCCTAGCGAGTATGCATGTTTTAATATGCAATTTTTGTCAGATTTGGAAAACCACAATGTCACAAAAAAACATTTACTTCTTCTGAACAAAAGGTCTTCTAAGATACTATCTTCAAAGATAGCATCTTAATAGAAATATTGTGACAATTTTATTCAATATGTGCAGACTTTCACTTGAATTATTACTGCCAGTGTTACTCTTCCTCCTGGTCTTTCTGGCAGCCTTTCTACATTCTCTTTATTTATTTTCATCGTTTATACTTATTCCATCTGCTGGAACACTCTAGGCAGGGCTCTTGGCATTCCACCCATTATATGGCAGCAAATTTCAGTTAACCACAGAGTAATTTTGTCAGGCAGTTGCCACCAAACTTGTCTTTCCAATGAATGCGTCTACATGATGATGCGCAGAAAAATATGTTTTCCTTAGCACCTATTGGTTCATTCATATTTTACATTTTAGATATTGATTTTTTTAAAATTTAGATGTGTACTTATTACGCATCATAATTTGGAAAGAGCAATGATAGCAAGAAAGTGCAGAAGTTCCACTAAACACTTGCATGAAACTGCTCTAGTCAGGGCCGGCTCACTCACTAGGCGAACTAGGCGATCGTCTAGAGCGGGACGACCCTTAGGGGCACCAAACTGCACCCGGCCCCGTACTCTGGGAGTTTCTTGAGTATTTGTGTTTTTCATTCTTCCTAAAATACATTTATTTTTGAAAATTGGTGGGCGCACGGGGGGGGGGGCAGAAGGGATCCTCGCCTAGGGTGCAAAATAAGCTGGAGCCGGCCCTGGCTCTAGTCTGTCTTCTCTTTCAAGCAAGGAACTGATTATCCTGTTATTGGAGTATCTGGGTGTTTCTCCAGAAACTTCAGTTTGGTTATTCTAGCATTTATATCCCTAGTTCAAAGCCTCACCACTTCCCAAAGCAGCCATATTTTTGTGTGCTTAGAAGTTCAGCAGACCTGAGCTCTGGTTGACAAGGATTTTCCATTAAACAGTTATGAAAAGTACAAGTTTTTAAGGAATGGTTTGAGGTATGTTACAGGTCATAGCACATTATTTCTTCACTGTGCTGTGACATTTCATGGAAAATGTCATGGCTTACTGATAACTTCAGTGTCATTGTAAAAGCACTTGAAACTTGTGTTAGGTCTCCAGTTATGAAATGGCCAGCCTAGTGTGTCATGCCTTGGCACACAGTGTAGGGGTGGGGGAGGAAGCCAATTTAAGTGCCTGACATCTGCCTCCATCCCCTCTTTGTTAGTGGACAGAATGCTCATCTTATTCTGCACCTGCCTGCAAACTACTTTTGTACTATAGAAGTAGGTTGTAATACTGGTTTGTGGGTTGTCTGTATGAAGCTACATGGGATTTTGGTGGCTTTGAATTGTCCATGACACTGAGTTCATATCTGTCTACTATGAGAAGGTTTTGTTCAATAGTAAAAGTAATGAAGCACAGTTATGCACCTCTGACTGAGACATTGGCCCTTTTCAAACTGCCTTTGTATTCCATTTTAGTAACTGGCCGCTAATGGATTTTTTCTGTCATTTCAGACAGACCCATTTTAGTAACCAGCTGCTAATGAAATTTATTTACCTGTTCATACAAACCTGCTTGCGTCGGGTTAGCAAAGCGTGGTTGAGCCGCTTTTGAGGGAAACTCCTTTCTTCCATTCTCTACTCCTTCGTGGCACTTCTGAATCGCTGTGGTGTGCTGTTTAAAATGTCCATAGCACTTCCTACAATGCCGCCTTTTCCCTGCCCTTTTTTGCTGTGCATTAATGCCATTCTAAAAAACAAAAAAACCACAACACAGAAAGATCTTTAAAATAAGTATAAAAGAACTGTAGAATTGGAACCAAAGGAATGCAAAAAAATAAAAACAAAATTTTCATAAGAGTAACAACTTGGAAAATCCACCCCCCTCCAAAGAAAGCACAAACCATTAAAAGATTAAAAAATGCTTTGGAAACAGAGAAAATAGCAAAGCCATTAAAAATTCTAAAGCCAAGGGACAAGAACCCAGCCTTTTTAACAACAGCATAAAACGAAACCAAGGAAAACTATTTTAAGAAAAAAACAGCAAGAAAAAGGCCCCCTCACTCAGTCCCCAGTACAACCCCTCAGGCAAAAATAAAAATACTGATAAACTTCAAATAATATTTTAAAACAAAGTCAGAAATGAGAAAAACCATCTTGAAAATGTCTGGCAGGCAGGCACAGAACAAGAAGGTCTCGCCAGGTAGGTAGCATTCCAAGGCAGAGGGCCAGAGGGGCAGCAAAAGCAGCAGCTAGCAGCAACACTCCCAAACATCTAGCCATGAAATGGGAGTTCAGCAGTCAGCAGGAGGCTGTTTATCCTCTTCAGAGGATTTTCAGAGAGCCATGGAGAGATTAGAGAATTATCATAATTGGGCAGACAGTTCAAGTGCTCCTCCTAACATCTGATCCCATTGCCTGGGAGAGCTGCCTGCCTCCCTGTTTCCTCTCACTGTCCTTATACATTGAAGAAAAAACATGAGAAAAACAGGCCTGGGAGCTTTGAAACTGTCCACAATATTCCCAGATACTCCTGAATATTTCTGGAAATTTGGGACTCCCATTTACCAGTATCATGAAAAATCCTGGATATCATCCATATACTGAAGTATACCTGAAATATAACAGTAAGGTATTTTTTGAATATATATTTGGACTGGAAATATCTGAGCAAATATCCCTATTTTCTTCAAAATAGATTCTTTATCTGATAGTAGTTAACAGTATAGTGTATTTTTGTCTAGGTTTTATGATTCCAGATAGTTGTAGGAGTGTTTTCTAATGGGAACCACCACCACCCCTTTTCACTATCTATTTTTAGGCCTCCTTTTCACACTCAGCCCTCTGCCTTTGGTTCTCCATTGAGTTTCTCTTTAATGTTATCTTTCCTGATATCCTAGTCCTCATTACATAAGATGTGATACAAGTCAGGTGGGTGTTAGCCAAATTGCCTTGCTTTATAAATGTGGGGAATATGAATATTAAAAGGCAATAGGCATCAGACCTGTGTATACAGGAATCCCACTTATCCAAATTCCAGAAATAGACACTGAGACTAGATCTTAAAATGAAGTGATTTCTTTTACTAAAGGATTATAACACATACAAACATAAAATCAAGCATTCACACACACACAATACAGAACTAAGAAAGCAGAGGTGATTGATAGCTGATAGAGGGGTCAGTTATGGGGTGATACTACCTGTCCAGACGTGCAGAGGTCCATGAAGAAAGGATTATGGCCTATACCCAGAGGTTTAGGGGTGGACTGCCAATTGGCATCAGGGCAGAGGCACATGGTTTGAGGCTATGTGCTTGGACAGTTATAGACATTGGAAAACAATGGAAGGCCTTGGAGGCTGGTCTCAGGTGAGAACAATAGATTACCTGGACCAATAATGAGTCCTAGGGGTGTGTGGCATCAGGATGGGCAAGGCCTGGATGTGACCAATGAAGTTACAAAGAGGCAGAGTCAGGCTTAACAATAGCCTTGATTAAATCAGCCAGGTGCTGGGTGGCTAGTTGAATGGGTTTTCTGTCCACTAATGGTCCTGCCAAGGCAGTTGAATAGGTTCCCAGACAAAAGGTCCCTGATTAGATTGCTAAACATTTGAATGATTGATTGATTGGTTTATTTTAGTATTTATTTTTTATTTTATTTATTTAGACTTATACCCCGCCCTCCCAGCCAAGGCTGGCTCAGGGCGGCTTACAACAGAATAAAACACACACATAAATTTAAATCATCCTAAAAATAGATAAAACATTTTGACATTTAGAACATTTTAAAGTACTAGCATTGCATAACATTAATAAATTATTAAATGATGGCATCTCCTTTCATTGTAGTGGTCAGCCCATTGATCTAATCTTGTGCAGCCGGCACAGGCTGTTCTTATGGCTTCAGGGAACATGGGTCTCTATCGGGTGGCTCCTAATTAAAGGCCTGACAGAAGGTCCCTCAGGGCCCTGATCTCCTTTGGGAGCTTATTCCACCAGGAAGGAGCTGCCACCGAGAAAGCCCTGGCCCTGGTTATAGCCAGCCTGGCATCCTTAGGACTGAGGAGGGCCAATCAATGTTGTGACCTTGATCGCAGTGCTCTCTGGGGAACATATGGGGAAAGGCAGTTCCTCAGATATGTAGGTCCCTGATCTTAAAGGGCTTTAAAGGTAAGAACCAGTACCTTGAAGCGAATCTGGTATGCTGTTGGTAGCCAGTGCAATGCCTTCAGCTCCTGCATTGGGAGACCCATTAACAGCCTGGCTGCAGCATTTTGTACTAGCTGCAGCTTCCGGATTTGTGACAAGGGCAGACCCATGTAGCAGTAGTCCAGTCTTCAGGTGACCATGGTGTGAATCACTGTTGCCAGGTCACTGTGTTCAAGGAAGGGAACCAACTGCCTAATCTGCTGAAGATGGTAGAAGGCTGACTTGGGAGTGGCTGCTACCTGGGCCTAAATAATTAAGGAGGCATCCAAGAGCACTCCCAAGCTCCTAACCTCTGGCGCTGGCACCAGTGGAGCCCCATTGAAAGTTGGGAGTGGGATTCCTATCCTCGGTCTGCCTTGACTCAGGCACAGGACCTCCGTCTTCGTCGGATTCAGTTTCAGTCAGCTCAGCCTAAGCCATCCAGCTATGTGTTGTAATGCCCGGTCTAGATCTTCCGGTTTAGAGCTAGACTGGCCGCCCAACAGCAGGTAGAGCTGGGTGTCATCTGCATACTGGTGACATCCCAGCCCATGTCTCTGTGCAATCTGGACAAGGGGGCCCATATAGAGTGCCCCTTGCAGCACTCCACAGTCTAGTGGGTGCCTTTGGGATAGCTGCTTCCCCAGCACCACCCTTTCTCCCTGACCTTGGAGGAAGGAGGCAAGCCATTGCAAGGCAGGCCTCTGAATTCCAGTGTCAGTGAGGTGGTGAATCAGTAGCTGATGGTCAACCGTGTTGAATGCCGCCGACAGGTCCAACAGCAACAGCACTGCTGATCCACCTCGATCCAGATGCCTCCGGAGATCATCTGTGAGGGCGACCAGAGCTGTTTCCGTCCCGTGACCTGGGTGAAAGCTGGACTCAAAGGGGTCTGAAATGGAAGCGTCATCCAAAAAGCTCTGTAACTGAGTTGCCACAGCCCTCTCTACTAACTTGCCCAAATAATATCCTGAGGGACACAGCAACGAAGGACAAAGAATTCACAAATAGACATGGGATCACACAAAAGGGCTGGGTGAGGTACTGGAGAGAAGAGGACTATTTGCCAGGTGGCCTCTGAATAGCCTTTAGAAATGTAAGATATTTTACCTAGTGTTGGGGTTTTACTTCTTTTACAGTGTACTGGTCAATGACTGTAATAAATTTACTTACTTAGTGGAACCCATTGCCATTCCATAAGGATATCTCTGCTGGGTGGAGGGGAAAGACTGGAAGTTTGCTCTGAGGTTGCCTTATGAAACCTGAAAATGGAGATGCCTTTTTCAGAGCTGTGGCTAGCTCTGTGTTTCAGAACCAGGAGGGCCTTCCTTGGCCTGAGTTTTGTGGGTTTCTGGGTCATGTTAGAAGTGGGGTGTCCCTGCTATTGGGGCTACCCGAGAGTAACAGCAGCGCCTCTGGCAACATGGGGAGTACCCTGACATGACTTGCAGTCACACTATGGGGCCCAGTTCTGCTCCAGAGAATGGCACAGCAGGAGGAAGGGCTCCTCTGCCATTGTTGTGAGCAAAATCCCTCATGATCAGGTAGGCAGGGGGAGAAGTAGCAGCAGCCATGTCCTCCCTCTCCAATGGGCAGTGCCCCCCCTCTGCTATCATTGCCTACCCAGCAGCTTGATCACTTGGAACAGGAGAAGAGAATGGCAGTTAGTGGGCGAGACTTAAAGGGCTGACAACTGCCCCTCTTGTTGTGGGTGGTGACAGTAGCTGTACAATTAGTGGAAGGGATCATTAATTGGGTGGACAGTGAAGAGGATCTGGTAACCCACTGAAAGGTATTTTGCCAAAGGCCTTCCAGCACTGGGAAATGGCCCAGGCTTTGGGCTAGAAATGCTAATGGCTAGTGTGCCGTGATGGGGCTTGGGATTGTCATAACAGCAGTAGTAGTTGATTGTTTACTTCTATCTTCCACTATTCAAGGTGACATATATACATTTTCTGGGAGATTTCCTGTCCAGGCACTGACCGGTCCCAAGCCTGCTTAGCTTGAACAAGTTTTCTCCATTGTGTATGATCCAATCCTACCCGGGATAAGAGTCCCTTATTCTGTGATGAGGTCTCCCCTTGTGACATTTCTGAGACTTTTAAAGCACCACTGAGACTTTCAGCCACCACTGTCATAGCATACTATCAGACTGTTAAAATACTAAAGGTTTTTAAAGATATATAACATTGGAACTGCAGAAATGAAAACAACACTGATCAAATGATTATTTATTTCATTCACACAATTAAAAATGCTGCAGGCTGATTTAGACGTGAGGCCCTTGGCATAGTGCTTGAAGCATTAAATGCATGAGGATTCAGCTGCTTAGCTAAAGTTTATCATGACCATTTAGCTATTGCCTAGCAACTTGTGGAGGCCATCAAAGACTTCTTTGTCCATTCTCCTGGCAAAAACATTTCCTTCCAATCTGCTTATCTAGAATGAAATTAACATGCACACTTATTAATAATTCCTTTGTTTCACAAGACACACTTTAAATGTTCAAAGTTTACATGTAGGTGCATTATTCATACTGATTTAGCTAAAAGTCTTTCATGCAAATTACCAGCACAGGATTGTTGTCTGTAGGCTTAAAACATTCACTAACAAACTCAGAGAGAGCTCATTGCTGATATTTGGTATTAAAAATCTGGGTATGCAGAAAACTATTCCGATTAAACACTCTTTTTGAAATTTCCCTTCCTTTGAGCCACATGTAAGTCTGTTTACCATGTATACCTAAGCATGGATACTTAGTCCCATTGAGTTAAGTAGGGCTTACTCACTACTAACTGTGTTTGGAATTGCAGCTTTAACATACACAGAGATTAATATAATCAATTACATTTCTTTTAGCATGAAAGAAGATGAACTCACTGGGAAAAGGTTTATGCTGTACATTTGCACACAAACACACTTTCTTTCTCTGTTGCCTATATACATAGAATACAACTAGTTATGTACTGTAAGCATGTACAAAATGAAATTTTATTAACATATGAAAATACACATCCATTAAAATATATACCTTTATAATACATCATACTGGGATTTTTAACCTAATAAATTTGATTTTTAAAAGTATGCCTTCAGACACATGTCCATGGGAGAAATAAACTGAAATAAATGTTAAAAATTCTCTCATTACTCTCACTTTGCCTTTTTGTCGATCCTAATGAAACCAGATTTGCTGCTCTTTCAGCAGCAGCATCTCAAAAAACAAAAACTCTTTGCCTTCACACATGTATATTTGACTTTCTACCAAGAAATGTGCATTTCAAGAGCAGCCTGGCTACATTTTTAAAGGTTTGATCCTCACACAGCTTTCGGTGACATCTTATAAGAGTTAGATTTGAATCCAGTAGGACCTTAGAGATCAACAAGAGTGTCTGGGTATAAGCTTTTGAGAGTCAAAGCTCCCTTCCTCAGACATGAGTAGAAACAGAAATCTCTGAGTCCCTTTATATATGTAATGTACCTCTGCATCGTTTACAAGCATTGTTTACAACACCCCTCCCACCTTCTGACTAGGATAAAAGGACTTGGAGATCTCCATTTCTACTCATGTCTGAGGAAGGAATTTTTGACTATCAGAAGTTTATACCCTAAAACTCTTATTGGTCTCTAGGGTCCTACCACACTCAGATCTAACTGTTTGACTGCAGACCAACACGACTACCCTCTGAAACTATCTAATAAGAGGGCTCAGTGTCTCTCACTGAGGAGCCTTATTCAGATGCAAATCTAGGTGCCTCCGTTTAGATTTCAAGTTGAAAAATATTGTTCCAGCCTGTTGAGAAATAAGTTACTTTGTGTCTTGATTCAGAAAACTCGGTTAGCTAGGCAGACAAAAATCAGCCAGGAACAGCATGATGGTATAAGGAGTCTTTTGTGTCTTGGCATTCAAGTCTGCATTCACCAAGGGAAAGTAGTCCTTTTTGTATTTGTTCAGTATCCTGTGTAAAATTAGTTGTTGTGTTGTTACATTTCTGTGTATTTTCTATCATAGTTGGCTCTGTCTGGTCCTTTGTCTGGCAGCCATAAATCAAGATTTTAAAAGGCATAAGAGTTAAGGTTTTCATGGTCAGGTCGCACTTACATGGAAGTAGCTGCCAGTGAACTCAGTGGAACTTACATAAAAGTAAACAAGTATAGGATTGCACTCATTGACCTGTCTTCCAGTCAGGAGAAGATCTTTCCCATACAGGGTATTATGCACTAACCAGGAATGGGTGGGTAGGACTGCTTACTGGAAAGATATATAGAGGAATTAATTGTCAGTATGGACAGTCTCTCTTAATTCTTCCACATATTCTAGAAAATATCCACTTTGGAATGTTTTAGAAAGCTTTTCTAGCGGGGGGGAAAATCAAGTCTTTTTTGCTCATTTTAAACAGTCCAATATAAAGTGGACCTGAAGCATATTTTGCACAAAATACATACAAAGCCAGTCATTCTTCTTCTGAAAGTCCCCTTTTTCTTTGGCCAAATGATTCATTCAGTAGCTGCACTCCAATAATAGTCGATTGATAAAAGAAAGCACTGTAGACACAATGAGGTCTGAGAGCTACAGTGGAATCCTGCTGGCATTTGACATGAAGGGAAACTTTATAGAAGTGCAAAAAGACTCTGAAAAAAATACCAAGAAAGTTAGTTTTAATGCCTTTGGTTCTACTGACAGTTGCCATTTTGTGTATGCTTATATACTGAAGTTCTATCCACAATATACATCATTTTACAATAACCGTTGAATGCCTGATGTATTTTGCACAGCTAAGCATTTTGGAAAGCTCTTGTGGTTCATTTCTTGTGTTCTCCCCCCTCCCCCCCCCATGGTATGAAACTTAGCAGTAATCAGCTTATTAATAATTATAAAAGAAATCAGGCTTCTTCACTACTCATTGCCTTGCAAACATTCCCTCTTCAAAGGAAGAAGTAAACCCAAACTGAACTTTAGTTTTTCTGCAATTATTAGAATAGAGAAACTGAAGTATGAGAAGACAGAAACTGTCTTGCTGGATCAAGAACAAAGGGCCATCTAGTCTGGCATTCTGTTCCCTGCAGCAGCCAGCCACATGCCTCTGGGAGCTCATTAGCAAGATGTGGAGGTGAAAGTTTGTCGTTTGTCCTCTGCCTCTGATATGCAGAGATATATTGCCCTTGAACATAGAGGCTCCATAGCTAGTGGAAGAAGGCATGGTCTGACCCTTTTAGCTAAGCTATGAAACTAAAAGAGATTTGGCTTGGAGAAAAGCACTTTGTGGAAGAAACTACTGAGAGGTAAATGGTGGTTATGTAGGGTTGCCAACCTCCAGGTGGTGGCTGGAGAGCTCCTACTATTACAACAGGGATCCGATCACCTGGAGAAAATGGCAGTACACCCTATTGAAGTCCCTCCCTGCCCTCCCCAGGCTCCACCCCCAAAATCTCCAGGTATTTTTCAATCTGGACCTGGTACCCCAATGGGTACAGAAATCATCTGGCTCCTACGTACCCGTGTGTACCCCTTTTGTTGTACTACACACAAGCATATAAGAATTAAACAAACAAATGGGTGTACTTTAGCTGAATGGCTGATGTGTGGGTGAAGACTGTAGGTGAGCTCTGGCCAGTGGAAGGGCATTAAACCTCCCTCCCCTTTCACACCCCTTTTACTCCAAACAGTGTCTCTTGTCCCCATCCCCAGCTATTACAATGGGTCTTCAGCTGTCAAATCTACGTTGACCCTTAATCATTCTGGCCAGAACACTTGGATAATATGTGATGTTTGTAATATTATTTAAGTGTAATACATAATGCTGTTATATTGTGCTTTCCTCCTTCATATTGTAGTGGCAGTGTTAAATTTGCCAGTTAATGTCATTTGTGATTAGTGTACATCATCTGGGGTTTCAATGACAGTTCTATGTGTTAATTGCTTGCAGGTATGCATTGTGACAGTGTATGTACTGAGGGACGTTGGGGTCCAAACTGTTCATTGTCCTGTTTCTGTAAAAATGGTGCATCATGCTCTCCAGATGAAGGGATCTGTGAATGTGCACCTGGCTACAGAGGCACTACTTGTCAAAGAAGTAAGTTTTAAAAACCCCTGCTCCTTTATTTCTTGCATATAGCATAGTGGCTAAGAGACTGGACTGTACTCTTGGGAGGTAATGATTTTAAACCTCATCTCAGCCATAGACTCACTGTGTCAGCCCCCATCTGCAGTACACTGATAATAATACTGGCCTACCTTACAGAGCTGTTGTAAGGATTACGGGGATAATATGTGTGAAGCTCTTTGAAGAATGCAAGTGCTATACAAATGCTTAAGTATTTTTTAATGTGGCTGTTCTGTAATGCTGAATTTTAGTACTCTTAAAGTAAACTGAAGTAGTGCCTTTACATGTATTTAGTAGAATCGGGTGGGTAGCTACATTAGCCTGGAGCAATAGAACAAAGTTTTAGTCCCGTGGCACCTTTAAGACCTTTTGTGCACATGTACACTTTATCATATCTTGTCATTAGTCCAGTATGTGCCTAGCCTGCCACTTATTGGCAGTAACTCTGTCTTTCTTACTATCTTTAACTTGTAAATTGGATATATACCTTGTATTTATCAAAGTTTAGCAAAGTATATATCAATACCCCATCAGTCACCAAGACCCACTGTGTTGGAAAATGCATAATCTTGTAGACACTGTCATCTCCTGCTTCAGTTGAATTGGCCATTGGGATTAAATCAAACATTAGAGCAACTGCACCGAAGCAACATAAAAATGCTTCTGGGGACATAACACTCATTATTATTATTATTATTATTAGCTGGGTTGGGTTCCAGCACTAAAGAAAAGCAGCCTGATGAAGTAATAATAATAATAATAATAATAATAATAATATGACTAACAATGATTCAAGGGGTAAGGGAGGACAACATATAATCTTTAAATCACACACGTTTGCAGCCGACGGGGAGTTTGTTCAGCTGTAAGGTCAGACGTGTTCCAGCAGCATTTTCCCCTCGGCGTGGCTTGATGTCGTCAGCTTTCTCCGGACTGCTTCAAGTTGCAGCGCAGCACTGCCACCGCCTGGCCGGAGGGCCCATTACAGGCTTCCTTGATGGCGAAGAGTTCTTTCTAGCCTTTTCGGTCTTACGCGCTGGACATTCTGTTCACCGGCAAACACCTCCCCCACCGGGGGGTTTAGTGTGCCCACCCTCTCTAAGGAGTGGTACCCATTTTATCTACTTGCCGAAGCTTTCGAACCACTGGGTGGACGGCAAGCTGGGGAGAAGGCTGGTAGCTCACACCAGCACGGGGCTAGAATTGACAGCAGCTCTGTTCAGCTCAGATGTATTAACCAGAGGATAAATCCCCTGTGCCACCGCTCCCCTTACTTACCACATAGATTAGCCAAGATGTACCTAGATATAGCCACACCAGAATTGTACATTCCTGGTGGCTGCTGGAACTGGCATAGAAGTTTCCTAAACAATTGAGGCCATAACTGGATCACTGCTACAGCAGTTCCATGGTTGGACCACCATGCCCTGAAGGCCTGAGTGAATGTGTCACCCCAACCCTGTTTGGGTGGCGAGCGTATTTTAGCTCGCCCATGGAGCCAAATGGACCCAGTGTGGCTTCAGATGGCTCTTCGGGATCCTGTGCCCTCTGGCAGCTCATTAGATGAGCTAGTCAAGGACTGGCAAGGCCGACTCTCGACAGCCATCAATGAGATCGCTCCCAGATGCCCTCTGTGCCCACGTGCTAGGCTGGCTTCTTGGTATACCCAGGAGCTGAGGCTGATGACGTGAAGGCTTAGACGGCTAGAGAGACAGTGGCGGCATGCTCGTGACGAAGCAACAAGAGCATCTTATAGGACATTTATGAGATCCTATGAGGTGGCAGTCAAAGCTGCGAAGAGGAAGTTCTACGCAGCCACAATTGTGTCTGCAAGCTCACGCCCGGCACAATTGTATAGAATGATTTGGTCCTTAATGGTTCTGCCGCAGGGCAGACAAAACACCAGGGAATTGGATATTGACTGTGAGGCTCTTCCTAGTCAAAGCTGCGAAGAGGAAGTTCTACGCAGCCACAATTGTGTCTGCAAGCTCACGCCCGGCACAATTGTATAGAATGATTTGGTCCTTAATGGTTCTGCCGCAGGGCCTCTTCCGAGCTAGTTTGCAGATAAAGTCTTGTCGCTCCACCGCGACCTCCCCACAACAATTGAGACAGTGAGTGAACTCGAGGCTCCAAGCACGTCTTCTGGTCCCATTCTGGATTATTTCAGTCCACTCAGCCTAGAGGAAATTGACAGATTGATCTCAACTGTATGCCCAATCATATGCAGCCTTGACCCGTGCCCCTCCTGGCTAATTAAAGCTGGTTGTGAGGGGTTTTGAGGTGCTCTCTGAGGGGCTGTTCCCGGGGGCTCTCAAGGAAGCGATGGTCCGTCCTCTCCTTAAAAAACCATCTCCCGATCCGGCCAAATTGGCTAATTATCGGCCGGTTTCCATTTTGCCTTATTTGGGAAAATTAATTGAGAGGGCGTTGGTGATACAGTTGCAGAACTTTATGGATGACACTTCCATGCTAGATCCTTTCTGGTCCGGCTTCCGCCCAGGCCATGGCACAGTGACAGCACTGGTTGCCCTTACCGATGACCTCCAGAGGCACCTGGATCGGGGCAGGATGGCAGTGCTGCTGCTGTTAAACCTGTCGGTGGCCTTTGACACCGTCGACCACCAGCTACTTGCTCACCGCCTCACTGACATGGAAATTCAGGTGACAGCATCGAGGGTCAGGAGCTTGGGAGTGCTCCTGGATGCTTCCTTAACAATGGAGGCCCAGGTAGCAGCCGCTGCCAAGGCAGCCTTCTACCACCTTCAGCTGATTAGGCAGTTGGTTCCCTTCCTCAAACGCAATGATCTGGCTGCAGTGATCCATGCAATGGTCACCTCAAGGTTGGACTACTGCAATGCTCTCTACATGGGGCTGCCCTTGATGCAACTCCGGAAGCTGCAGCTGGTGCAAAATGCAGCAGCCAGGCTGTTGATGGGTCTTCCCAGGTGGGAGCACATTCAGCCTGTGCTAAAGACATTGCACTGGCTGCCAATAGCATACAGGATTCGCTTCAAGGTGCTGGTTTTGACCTTTAAAACCCTTTATGGTCAGGGACCGGCCTACCTGAGGGACCGCCTTTCCCCGCATGTTCCCCAGAGAGCACTGCGATCAGGATCTCAAAACCGCCTGGCCCTCCCTGGTCCAAAGGCCGCAAGGTTGACATCGACAAGGACCAGGGCATTCTCTCTGGCAGCTCCGTCCTATTGGAATCAGCTCCCTAGTGAGATCAGGGCCCTGCGGGACCTTCCACAGTTCCGCAGGGCTGTGAAAATGGAGCTTTTTTACGCAGGCATTCCGATAGGAGCGGCACCTTACCAGCTGCGCCCTGTGTGGACTCAGACCCAGAAGTGACCTAGTGCATGTCTCAAATTGCACGTTACTGTTTGTATCGCCATCGATATTAATGCTTTTAATTGATGTATCTGTAATTTTATAAGATGTATATTGTTTTATTAGTTTTATGGGAGCCGCCCTGAGCCCGCCTCGGTGGGGAGGGCGGGGTAAAACTCAAAGCAATAAATAATAAATAAAAAAATAATTAAATAAATAAATAATTTTTGAATTGGCCTTTAGTTGAAAGAATCTGAGAACAGATTCTTAGCCATTCATGAGGATTAATATCAAAATATTGTTTCTTTAGATGGTCTGCACACCATCTATACAGAATGATGCAAAGGAATTCTGAGGTGGCTGGATGATCTGTACCATTTCGGGCTGTAGATGGGGAGAGCAGCATTTCCAGTGCTCATTAATGTACAAACTTCCTGAAAATTAAAAATTAGCTCATCAGGGAGAAAGATTCTCAGTCCTTCCTATGCTGGGCAAATTTCAATTTAGAGGAAATTATAATTTATTTATTTTTATATTATTATTATTATTATTATTAATAATAATAATAATAATAATAATAATAATAATAATAATACCTCACCCTCCCAGCCGAGGCCGGCTCAGGGTGGCTTACATAAAAGAATTTTAAAAAACCACGAGTACGCAATATAAATAGTCCTAAAACCATATAAAACAGTCCAACATTAAAAGGTGCTAACATTAATGACACTAATAGGTTATTAAATTATGGCGGTCGACCTTCAGTATTCCATCCTAGTGGTAAGCCCATAGATCTAACCTTTGTGCAGCCAGCACAGGCCATTCTGGTGGCTTCAGGGAACAGGGTTCTCTATCGGAGGCGGCTCCTAATTGAAGGTCTGGTGAAAGAGCTCTGTCTTGCAGGCCCTGTGGAACTGCATGAGGTCCCGCGGAGCCCTGATCTCTCCTGGAGCTCATTCCACCAGAGAGGAGCTGCCACCGAGAAAGCCCTGGCCCTGGTTATAGCCAGCCTGGCATCCTTGGGTCCGGGGAGGGCCAATCGATCTTGGGACCCTGATTGCAGTGCTCTCTGGGGAACATGTGGGGAATGGCGATCCCTCAGGTATGTAGGTCCCTGACCATAAAGGGCTTTAAAGCTAAGAATCAGCACCCTGAAGCGAATGCGGTATGCTATCAGTAGTCAATCCAATGCCTTCAGCATAGGCTGAATGTGCTCCCGCATTGGGAGACCCATTAAAAGCCTGGCTGCAGCATTTTAAACAAGCTGTACTTCCGGATTTGCGATAAGGGCAGACCCATGTAGAGAGCATTACAGTAGTCCAATCTTCAGGTGACCATTATGTGGATCACTGTTGTCAAGTTGTTGTATTCAAGGAAGGGAACCAACTGCCTGATCAGCCGAAAATGGTAAAAGGCTGACTTGGCAGTGGCTGCTACCTGGACCTCCACCATTAAGGAGGCATCCAAGAGCACTCCCAAGCTCCTAACCTCCGGGGCTGGCACCAATGGAACCCCATCGAAGGTCGGGAGTGGGATATCTAGTCTCAGTCCGCCCTGACTCAGGCACAGGACCTCCGTCTTCATCGGATTCAATTTCAGTCAGTTCAGTCTAAGCCATCCAGCAATGTCTTGTAACATTGGGGACAGCACTGCCCCTTGATGCACTCCACAATCCAGTGGGTGCCTTCGGGATAGCTGTTCCCCCAGTGCCACCCTTTGTCCTGACCTTGGAGGAAGAAGGTGAGCCATTGCAAGGCAGGCCCCTGGATTCCAGGGTCAGTGAGGTGGTGGATCAGTAGCTGATGGTCGACCCCGTTGAATGCTGCTGACAGGTCCAACAACAACAGCACTGCTGATCCTCCCTGATCCAGATGCCTCCAGAGATCTGTGAGGGCGACCAGTGCTGTCTCCATCCTGTGGCCCAGGTAAAAGCCGGACTGAAAAGGGTCTAAAATGGAAGCGTCATCCAAAAAGCTCTGTAACTGAGTTGCCACAGCCCTCTGACCAATCAGCTATATTGACTAATATTAGTAATACCCTATATAACAGCAACTATTAGCTACCAATCGATCAATTCCTAATTTTAAATTTGCTCTCTCCTCATTAAATTTGCGCTCTATATCAGTTCCCTTAAAAGCCCATATAGTTTGACCTAATAATCTATTATTGCTTCTCTTTATTTTAAAAATAAATTTCCATTCAGTTTAGCCAGTAATTTAAATAAAAGCTAATAAATCTTGATGGCAATTTAACTTTAAGCTATCCGAGTACAACCTCTTATTAATTAATTTAGTCATATACCAAATCAATTAATTAATCAATTTACCATATGTGGGCAGTTAATACAATCAAATTAATCCAATAATTTAGACCCCCAATTAATTGGCAAAGAAATAAACAATCAATTAGTACACTCAATACCCCTTCCCAATTAATTAAGTCTAAAAGGACTTAGCAAATTTCCTACGAGGTAGCAGCTAGACAATTGTTGTAAGCAGCCAGTCTGTGGACAACTGGGGCCCAATATACCGTTAAGAACTCATTGGGCGAGGTGGTCCTGGGGGCGGGTAATAATTTGTGTCCTCTGAATCTCCCCACTACTATCACACTGGTGCTTGTCAATCCCTCTGGCCTCTCCAAGCTGGTGAGTTTCAGTTCTGCGACTCTCCGCTCCTATGCCTTTGTAGGTCACCAGACAGGACAGGAGTCCCCCATTGTTACTGACGCTGTTGCCTTCAATGTTGTTGTTATCAGCAGCCGCAGACCAGTCCACCAAGGTTAATGCTCCACCGATTGCTCCATGGCTCTCAGACTACACTGGGCAAACCTGACAGGGGTAGAGATCCCCCTCGGGTTCCCTGGCTGCTTTGCCAGTGAGCTTGGAGCAGCTTGGCTCATGTTACCATGGCAGTCAAAATAGAGGTCGCATTGGGCCAGTGGGGCAGTCAGTGGAACAGTCTTCAAACGGCCGCTGCCAGACACATCCAGGACATTGGCAGGGCTTCCAATGGACACCACGACTTCCCTAAATGTCCTCACCGTGGCCATTCCAGTCCAGAGGGTCCGACAGCTCATTTCAGCAGGCCTCTGGAAACAGTAAAATGCACTCAGTCTCTCCAGCTTTCACAGTTGCACAGAGATGTTAGGAATCCACAGGATCCACAGGTAGCTGTTAAAACTCCAAAGTTAAAATGCCTAACTCTGCAAACGGGTACCAGCATAATAATGTATGGGAACTGTAAACATGCCATTCTCCAACCAGTTCCCTGTCCACCTGACTGTCCTAGAGTCCAGACCACAGTCCTCTAGTCCCCATCAGAACATCATAGGGAACTCTGTCTAAAGCTTTACTGAAATCCAGGTAAACAACATCAACAGCATTCCCTCGATCCAGTAAGGTCGTCACTCGATCAAAGAAGGAAATGAGGTTGGTCTGGCAGGACCTGCTGGGGACAAATCTGTGTTGACTTCCCCAGATCTCCAAGTTGTCCTTTAGATGCTCTCAGATTGATCCCTTTAAAATCTGCTTTGCAGATTAATCCCTTTAAAAGTTCTTGTCACCGTATTTCCAAAAGGCTGTTGCAGAGCTGGAAAAAGTACAGAGGAGGGTGACCAAGATGAGGAAAGGCTGACTTGTCTTGGACTTTTCAGTTTAGAAAAGAGGTGTCTAAGGGGGGGCATGGTACAGGTTTATAAAATTATGCATGGGGTGGAGAGAGCTGAAAAAGAGAAACCTTTCTCCCTCTCCCAAAATACGAGAAGGCATCCAATGAAACTGATGGGCAGTAGGTTCAGGACGAACAAAAGGAAATATTTTACAGAGCGAGTGATAAAAATGTGGAATTTGCTGCCAGAGGATGTAGTGATGGCCACAGGAATAAAGAGGCTTAAAAGGGGATTAGATAGATTCATGGAGGATAAGTCTATCAATGGCTACTAACCATGGTGACTGAGGGGAACCTCCTCATTCAGAGGCACTAAGCCTCTGAATTCCAGACCAGGAGGCAACATTGGGGAAGGCCTCAGCCTCTATGCCCTGTTGTTGGCCGTCCAGAGGAATTGGTTGTCCACTGTGTGAGATAGGATGCTGGACTAGATGGACCACTGGTCTGATCCAGCAGGGCTCTTCTTATAATCTTACTTAGTAGCCTTTGATGTGAAACTTTATCAAAAGCTTTCTGGAAGTCTAGGTAAACAACATCTACTAGGTCACCCTTGCCCACGTTTGTTCTCTAAGAACTCTAAAAGACAAATCTGCCCTTACAGAATCCATGCTGATTCTTCTTCAGTAGCTTTTCTTCAGCCTACTGATTCTGTCTATAATAATGGATTTAATATCCATCAGTAAACTTTTAGGCTTATAATGCTGCCTTCTGTCAGTTGTATCTCTTCCTGTTAGAATTATGCTGCTTCTTGCTTCCATTTTCAGTTCCTTATCTTGATCCTATGGACTGTATTTCTAAATCTTAATAATAGCATATAATAACCCCTGGTTCTGCCAAAACCTAATGATGGGAAAGTCATACATGTTTTATACTATCATTTTAATTTGTGTAAGTATTTATTGTAAATTGGAGCCTGAACAACAGGGTGGAAATTGATGGAAGCAGTTATATAACTTCTTGATGTGAAGCTAGTCATGTAACCTCTTTTAGTGTTACAAGATGTAGAAACTGTTGTGTTTTTACTAACACTCACTGAGCCATCTGGGTGGTTGGATAAAATTCTGAACTTGCGTGTGGTCTAGCAAGCATTGTTCCCATGCAAGTCCTATTGAAATGAATTGAAACTGTCCAGTAGCAGTCCTTGATGGATGTTTCCAAAGTGTGCACCTATTGTTATCTTTAGACTGGCTTTATTCATTCAATGTTCAGTTAATCCAGAGGCACTGTAAATAAAGGTGTTATAATGTGGCATGTAAATCTTTTACTGACCTCACATCATAAGCACAATTTAGGGCAGTGACTCTATTACTACATTAAGATGTTATAATGAAAGAACGAAGTTTAAGAGATGTATTTCAGTAAGAAACCAAGTAGCTGTAATCAGTGTCTGTATACCACTATAAACCACCTGGGATATAAGAGAAAGAGGAACGAATGACTTATCCGCAGCTTTACTAGAAAACTATGAGGTTCTCTGAAAAGTTTTTTTTTTTATCAGACAACCTGTTTCAAGTATGCAGTTTGTCTGGCTAACTTCTAAACAACTTCAGAAAACTCAGTGGTGAAAAGTTAGCTTTGTAAATGTTAATTGACGCTTAGCAACAGGCACTAAACTTGAAGCATTGCTTAATATACCAAATGGTCATGAAAGAAATGCCAGGTTAGAGATGTAAAAAAAGAAATTCTACCCACCAGCTTTTTTTCTTTTTCTGTCAATGAGGAAGAGGGGATTAGTGTATTTGGCATAAAAATGAATTGGAGTGCTTTTGTTTTTTGTCATCAGTTGATCAGAAGCAAGAAGTAGCATATACTGCACTGTCTGCACTTTGAGTAGAAAAGATTAAGATTCCAGTAGCACCTGGAAGGCTAACAAAATTTGTGGTTGGGTATGAGCTCTCATGACTCACTGCTTCAGATATCTTCAGATATCAGTTGTCTGTAGAAGTGAGCAGTGCCTCATGAAAGCTCATACCCTACCACAAATTTTGTTAGTCTTTAAGGTGCTTGTTGTTGTTCAGTCGCACAGTCGAGTCCGACTCTTCGCGACCCCATGGATCATCTCCCGCCAGGCCCTCCTGTCTTCCGCCGTCCTCTGAAGTTGGCTCAATTTCATGTTTGTTGCATCGATGACACTGTCTATCCATCTCATCCTTTGCCGTCCCCGTCTTCTTTGACCTTCAATCTTTCCCAGCATCAGGGTCTTCTCCAGTGAGTGCTCCCTTCTCATTTGGTGGCCAAAGTATTTGAGCTTCAGTTTCATTATCTGGCCTTCCAGGGAACAGTCAGGGTTGATTTCTTTTAGGATTGACTGATTTGATCTTTTTGCAGTCCAAGGGACTCTCAAGAGTCTCCTCCAGCACCATAGTTCAAAAGAATCTATTCTTCGGCGCTCGGCCTTCCTTATAGTCCAACTCTCGCAGCCATACATGACTACTGGGAATGCCATTGCTTTGACCATGCGGACTTTTGTTGGCAGGGTGATGTCTCTACTTTTTATCATGCTGTTTAGGTTCGCCATTGCTTTCCTCCCAAGGAGCAGGCGTCTTTTAATTTCATGGCTGCAGTCACAGTCTGCGGTGATCTGGGATCCCAGGAACGTGAAGTCTGTCACTACTTCCACGACTTCCCCTTCTATTTGCCAAGGAGTGATGGGGCCGGATGCCATTATCTTAGTTTTTCTGATGTTGAGCTTCAAGCCCACTTTTGCGCTCTCCTCTTTTACCCTGAGCAAGAGGCTCTTTAGGTCCTCTTCACTTTCAGCCATTAGAGTGGTATCATCTGCGTATCTGAGGTTGTTGTTGGTGCTACTGGACTCTTACTCTTTTCTACTGCCCCAGGCAGACTAACATGGCTACCCATCTTGCACTTTGAGTGTCCTCACATTGGGAAAAAGATATTATACTGGTGCTTTGTTGGAAGCTGCCAGGTTGCAATGATTCAGAGCAGTTCAGCTATAGAGGAGAAGTTTACATTGTTGATAGGCATTGCAAAAATCACATCAGTGGTGATGGTATCATGATGAGGATGATAAAATTAGAACAATTTTGGGTAAACTTCTTTGGATAATACTTCCATATCTTACTAGGGTTTTTAAAAAAAATTATATCCCATATATATCAAGCTGTTCCTTTTAACGCCTTCTCAGAAAGATCTATTTATTTCAGTAATGTGTTTGCATAATTTAAGTATTCTCTAATGTTCTGTAGGAAGTCAAACGTTCTGTAAGAAGTCTCATAAAATAGATAAGTGAATTCAAAGCAACTGTACTAGGTTTGTCTTGGCTGGGTATGAATAAAGGAAGACTACAATAACATCTTTTTGTTTTCAGTTTGCTCCCCTGGATTTTATGGCCATCGCTGTAGCCAGGCATGCCCCCAGTGTGTGCACAGCAGTGGTCCGTGCCACCATGTGACTGGACTGTGTGACTGCTTACCTGGTTTCACAGGAGCCCTCTGCAATGAAGGTACAGATCATATTGCAGCCGTAGTAGTGGTAGTAGTAGTAGTAGCAGCAGCAGCAGCCAGTGCTTAACTGTCTCTTCTTCAACTGTCAGTCCCCAACTGTCATTCCTTAACTGACTCTCTCTACAGAATTCCATTCAAACTGCCTGTCACTCAAAGGTTCTCAGACTCTGTTAGGCATTCTCAGACTCTGTCCATCACAGTCATGTTTAAGCTTCGCGATGAAACTCTTAAGGAGAATTCTGGTTGAGCAGGATGCATGTTTGTTATATATTAAATGAATCCTCCTTATTCATACAAGTGCCAGAACACTAAATAACAATCTGTAACAATGTTTTGTCTGAATATGGTTTTAAAAATAAGAGCATGCTTTAAAAAGGTTAACACACATATTTGAGCATTGTACTCTTATCAGCTACCAAGACAATGTTCCACTGGTCTGTGAATGTGGTCATCTGGCCACCCTCTGAGTCATTTTGCAGACCTGGGTAGAAGAGGGTATGAGAAAATAACAGAAGCTGATATCACTTCAGAGAAATTCTCCCTCAAAATCTGTGCCCTTTAAGACTCACAGAGGACAGAACTACAAGAGTACTATTTAGGTATCCAGAGATAACTCCAAACCTGTCACTCTTCTCTCCGCTACTTACATTATTTGGGACTCCAGTGACATAAACAGGTGGCAGTGGTGGCCAGGAGTTTCTTCGGCCAGCTTTGGCTGGTTATCTGTCTGTAGCTTTCCTGAGTAAAAAAGATCTTGGACTCTGATGCGTGTCCTGGTAACCTCTAGGTTAGATTACTATAATGCACTGTATGTGGGGTTGCCCTTGAAGAATGGCTGGAAACGTCAGTAGAGAATGCTGAACAGAGTGGGTCATAAGGACCAAATCACTCCAGTCTTGTTCCATTTACACTGACTCCAGTTTTCTCCCCCAGGCCCAATTCATGATGCTGCTATTGACCTTTAAAACTCTATATGGCAGGGAACAGCAAACCTTAAGGACTGTGTGTTCCTGTATGAACCTACTGGACCATTATAGTAACCTTAGTATAGAAGCTAGATAGGTGGCACCCTGAGAAAGAGCCTTCTCGGCCATGGCACGGAAAACTGTGTCTCCTCAGGCAGTTCCCTCTCCAGGGAACCTTATCCTTGTATTCTGCCCAGGGGTGAAAACTTTGTTTCATTTGGTGTTCCCTTACTGATCACTCCTGCTATAGATTACCTGTGTGTGTGTGTGTGTGTGTGTGTGGTTTTAAAGTTGATTTTTAATGTCTTTTTAGCTATTTGTTGTATAAAAGGCCCTAAGTGGGATGAAAATGTTTTAAACTAATTAAATAAATAAATATCCCATCCATCTGCAACAAACCTGTGAATCAAAGGATGAATTTAAAAATTGCTCAGCATCCAAGACAGCCTGCTGACAACAGCTGAGAGATGAATCACTACATGTCCAGTATAAAAGCTGGACATGGTGGACATAGGTTACATTACAATAAAACAATATACAAAATCTGTTCATTTATGCGATGTGCCTTCCCATAGGTCTGTTGGATGTTCACAGGGACATAACCATAAGAACATGATATAGTTGAGAAGGGCTGAAGGGAAGGATGTGGGGGGAAAGGCAAGGGGAGCAAAATAGACAGGCATCCAAAGAAAAGCATGCTGATTGAAGCAGATTACCTAGGGAAGGAAATGAGGAGAAAGCATGGGGAGAGGAAGTGACGGTGTGGCATGGTCAGCAGAGGAGCTTAATAAAGGAGGAGGGAGGAAAATGGAATCCGAAGGAACTGGAAATTGAAAATCTGTGCAAAACAAAGGAGCCCAAGGGATGGTACAAGCAAGGGATAGAGGAAAGGAAGTTTGAATACAGCCAACTGGGAACAGCAAAGGAAAGCTCCCCTTCTGCCTATCACCTGTAATCGTGACCATTTTCCCATCACTGAGTGGGTGTTTCCCAAATATACCAATATTTTAAGTGAAACAAAAAAGAAACAAAACTGAGAAAGTTCTAAGAATGCAAAACTGATTAATCCAACATTTGATTTTTGCAGTCTGTCCCAGTGGCAGATTTGGGAAGAACTGTGCAGGAATTTGCACATGCACTAACAACGGAACTTGTAATCCAATTGACCGGTCTTGTCAATGTTACCCTGGCTGGATTGGTAGTGACTGTTCTCAGCGTAAGTACCTATATTTTCTTGGTTCAGATTTCTTGAAATCTGACAGTGAAGATATGCTTTATAGCTAACTGAAAAGCTATAATGGCTACTTGTTACCATTTCAAATACAGGATTGAGAAATATTTGCTGTACAATTTTTAGATAGCAAACTCACTGCTGGAAAATTCAGACATCATAATGCACTTCATAATGTACCCACTTGTATATCTTCCACAATAGTGCATTAAATTGGCTTCTGACAATTAATGGTTCTTTGTTGGATGTTAAAAACAAATGCCTTCCTACGTTTTTTGTATAATGACATGCCATGCTTAAATCAAGCAATGAATGGCAGTTGTAACACAATGCATTCTCAAAATCTAAGTGAGAACATTAAAGTAATTCTTTCAGCTTTTTACATGGACTTCTGTATTTCCTTAGAATGCTCTAGCAAAGGTGCACTAAATGAATCCAGGCTTGCCTGACCAAAGACATAGGCTCAAGTGGTAGAGCGGCTGAGTGCTGTTCATGTGCTTTGCACAATAAACACGGATTTCCTACTGTGCTTTAAGACTGCTTGAATCAGTTGCCAATGGAATTAAGTAGATATGTGACTAGGTGGCAGCTGCAAGCTTTTGAGAGTACAACCTTAATTACTGTTTAGATGCATCGCTTCAGCAGAGTTTGCATGAGTTTTAGCCAGGACTGAGGGTGAAAAAAACCTGTTGCTATGAAACTCCTTGTAATGTGGCACATTGGTTCACATAATTTGTGGATTTACTAGCACAGTTTAACTGGCTGAATCCTAGTTCTGGGCAACATCTAGATTATTCAGAAACTTTTAAACACAATGGTTTTCATAATCTGCATTACTTATAACTAATCTTGTTCACTTTTTAAATTATAGATGCTTATGTATGACTCCAATAGTGCTGGATTTTCATGCTGTATATTAAGATTGTGTTTTAAAAGATCTCATATGACCTACAATCAAAAACATATATATTAAAAAGACAAGTACTAACTGATTGGTCAAAATGGTTTTTACAGATTATTTAAATGTTTACTTCTATAAATTAACACTTTGCCTTTGCTCCTTAAGATTTTTTAATTTAAACGTTTTAGGATTTTTAAAATTTGAATTCTAGTATTAGCTTGAAGCATGCCTGTTTTGCTTTGCTTCTGAAGCCCTTCTTTATTCCTTGTTAGATTATGATTCTTATTTTGTTGCTTATGGACATTTTAAAAGAAAAAAAGGACAGTGGAATGAAGAGGAGAGGTCTATTAAGGCTGACCTTTAGACCAGGAAGAGGAATTTTATTAGACTTGTGTAAAGGTTTTCAGTTCTTGTTGGGAAAAAAGATTCCGTGTGGCCCTCATGAAGCCTCTGAAAGATTTTTGTTTATGTGAATTGACAGTCCCTTTTTTCCTAAATCACCAGCCCTTTCCCCCACATTTTTGGGTGATAAATATGTAATTTAAAATTTTAACAGTAGAAAAAAAGAATCAGATCCAAATTATCCTTTTTTCACTTGCATTTCTTCACAATGTTGTATTTTTAAATGTTTTTAAAAATTGTCTAATAAAACTTTAGTTGGTCAATTGCATATATATTGCCATAGCCCTCATATCTGTACCAATCAACATAGTACTGCTTGGTTGCTTTGTTGTTCTATAAATAATTAGTTATTACATGGAAAGTGTTATTGATCAGTACATTGATGAAAACAGAGTCCTTAGGCTATATTCGTGTTCCTAACCTCATAATTAAGTTCTGTTGAAGGCCTTTGCACACTAAAAATGTGCCACTGTGTAATAGAGTCCATGATTTCCATGGTAGGAGGTGGTCCCAGTAGACCTCATGATCAGTTTGATACTGACTTCAGTCCACATTCTATGAAAATAAAAGGGGAGTTTCCATGTCTTTTCACTGTACATTAGGAAAAGTGGATCTCCAAGTTGCCCATTAAGGAACACTTTGGACAGCGTTTCAAGAATCAGTTGTGAATCCTGTGTTGTAGAATCTATTTTGCCCCCATGTTCACTCTGCAGTTGTCCATCAGCAGATGATACGTGGCTAGATGATGGCCTTTCTTTACCATCACATGGGTGTGCTATGTGAGCAATTAGAGGAGCAATATAATTGAAGTTCTGCACACTCACAAACTTCCTGTGTGTTTTGTTGTTGTTTACTCTTCTACTAGTAGCAAAATATCATTAATAGAATATGGGAACCCATCATTGTGACTCACTTGTTCATGGTGTATGAACATATTTAAAGCCTTGGTTCTCAGCATTCTGTGTGAAATATATTCATCCATATGAAATATAATCATCCATTCACTGGAACTAGTAACACATGGGAACAGTGTGTGTAGTGATTAGAGTGCGCTTCACTAGGCTCTGGGAGATCCAGTCTCAAATCTCCACAGTTCTTTGAAGCTTATCAGGTGACCTTGGATCAGTCACTCTCCCCTGGCAGAATCTGTGTACCTAATTAGGTTGTTGTGAGGACAAAATGGGGAAGGGAGAACCATATACAGGCCCTGAGCTCCTTAGATCGAGTGAGATCAAAATATACAAAAAGAATATTTTGAAGGGTATGCTGTGTTCATTGTCTGTAAATCAAATGCAAAGCTTTCAACAGCTACTGCACATACAAGGAACAAAGTTCCACAGAAGTTCTTTCAGAATCGTGTAGATTCTCTGAGGGTCATGCTGAGCCAGGCACAGTGCTTTGACCATGGCATTTCAAGACATAAATGCAAAAAACAACTGGAACTTCTCATTATTTCACTTGTACAGAGCTGTTTTCCAAAATTTGTACAGGTAGGCTGCAATCCTACAAACATTTTCCTGGGAGTAAACCCAGTTGACTAAAACGAAATTTTCAAGTAGACCTACTTAGAATTGATCGTATAATTTCATATCTTAATGAATAAGTCCTAGCAAATACAGTCTGCATCCATGGAAAATCAAGAAAATATCACTTTAAAATTGCAGCCAGTTACAGCAGTAAAGACAAAGTTGAATACAGCCAGTGATGAAACAGTATGTTTACATTTTCTTGCTGTAAGCAGCAAAATCCACAATGGCAGTTGTTGATTTATTTATTTAGAGAATTTGTATACTGCCTCTCCAGAACCTGCTTCAGGCTACTCACAGCTGAAACAATCAAATATCAACATGCAAATAAAACCAAGACCATAAAATAGGTCAATAAATACATGCCAGGGCATAAAAACAGCACAAAACAAACAGAGCAGTCTAAAATTATACTGATAAAACAGTCCTTAGGCTCTAAACAGATCACAAAACAGCTTTAAAAAAGATAAAACCACTTAATTAAAAGCCTAAGAGAAATGTTTTGCCTTGGTACCTGAAGGAATGTAAAGTAGGTACCAGGCAAACCTCAAGGGTGAAGTGCCACAGCCAAAAAAAATCCCTGTCTCTAGTTGCCATAGGGGCACAGAGAGCAGGGCTCAAGAAGACAATTTTAATTGGTGGGCTAGATTTAATGTTGTGAAACTGTAATGATTGTACTTTAAAATAGCCAATGAATATTATTTACATGACACACATATATTTGAGTTTGAGTTGTAGAGTTCTACAAAGCTGTATCAAATATAACTATCTGATTTGTTTGGATTGTTTCAGCTTGCCCTCCTTCCCATTGGGGCCCCAATTGTATCCATACCTGCAATTGCCACAATGGAGCTCGGTGTAGTGCCTATGACGGGGAATGCAAATGTACACCAGGGTGGACTGGTCTCTACTGTACCCAGAGTGAGTCCTCCCTAATATTTACTTGTACGGCTGTGTGATGAAAATGTTTAGTAGAATAAAACTTGTAATAGTGGAACTGCTGCTGATAGTCACAGGAGAAAAGTATATTTATTTTAATACGTTCACCATTGGGTAAGAGAACCAGGATAGGAGACCCTTCATTTCTGTCCCAAGATCTCCATCCTGAGTGTGGGTATGAAGATTTCACAGTTCTTGTGAAGACAACAAAAAGGAGGGAGACGTTCCAGATCAGTCATCACATTCAATCCGATGCCTATGTTATAGCCATCATATAGAAACCACTAGAAAAGCTTTCAGATACCAGTGGCTCTCTGCAGTAATTACATTAGAAAGCTGCTTACATGGATTACCCCATTTGTACGAAAAGTTTCTTACCACTATCAGTAGGAATTGGTAGGGCTGGCATAACAAAGTTTGAGTCCAGTGGCACCTTTAAGAACATCAAAGTTTTATTCACGGTATAAGCTTTCATGTGCAACCACACTTCCTCAAATACCTTCCTCAGATACAGATAGGTATTTGAGGAAGTGTGCTTCCACATGAAAGCTTATACCATGAATAAAACTTTGTTGATCTTAAAGGTGTCACCGGACTCAAACTTTGTTCTGCTGCTTCAGACCAACACAACTACCCCACCTGAATCTAGTGGTGGCATTTAACTCAAAACAGATGTGTAATCTACACAATGAGCAAGTCCTGTGAAAAATCTATTATCTCAGGAGAAATGCACATTAGAGTGCATTGGAAGCTCTGGATCTAATGGGGTTGGATCTGTCTGATTCTGGAAAAAACAACAATCTAAGAAACACAAGATTTTAAAATATCAAACTGTGCTGTAGATTTTAATTAACTATGCCCTGTGCAAATGTTCTTCAATTATAAAAGTTAAATAACTACTTAAAATCTCATTTTTTAACCTTAAATGTTTTCAATTATGAAGGATATAAGAAAATAACTACAGCAGTGAAGGCTGTAATAGACTAATAAACATTGGCGACCTCATTCTGTTGATAAATGTCACATTGATTGATGTGTTCTTTATCACACCCACTGAGTTAATTAATTAACTGATCATTGTATATACTTGACTGGCAATCTCCTTGTAGTCAACTTTGTACATTAGCAATTTTGGATCTTTTGCATAAGATCACTATGGCCAGCCTAAAAACAAAAATCAAGCCTTTCTCTTCTCAAACTACTGATGCCAAGAAGCAGGACGTGTCTTAGAGGGGTGTTCTGTCCTGGTCAACCATCAGCTCTCAAGGTTCTTTTCTTTCCTAATTCTAAGTAATGATCTCTTTACATACAATAGGTCTTTTTTCCAGACTGAAATGGGATCTTTGTGTGGGGCTAGGTCACATTGTGTGATTTTTATTGTTTTATGTTTCAGGATCTCCTACAGAGAATATGCATCCAAAGATCCATTCATTATTCACAAGCCACCCCCCCCCCCCCCCCCCCCCCCCTCTTCCTGCTTGAAAAAAATTATTTAAATTTTACTACTTGCATTAGCCTTACGACTTATCTTCCATTAATATGATTGATTTCCCACCTATCCATATAATCTCCTTCAAATGTTATCATGTTGAATCACCAAACAAATAATTTAATTCTTATGTGGGTGATATGGCTTTGACCTCCACATTATTAAAAATAACAATTTTTGAAATAGATTGGTTTATCTTCTTTTTATTCTTTCTACTGCAGGATGTCCTTTGGGGTTTTATGGAAAGGACTGTGCATTAATCTGCCAGTGCCAAAATGGAGCTGACTGTGATCACATCTCAGGGCAGTGTACATGTCGCACAGGATTCATGGGGAAGCACTGTGAACAAAGTAAGCTGGAAGGTTGTGGCACACACTGAAGAGGAAATGCACAAGTGCATCAGATCTTTCTAGCCTGGGACAGCTGCAGGATCTACATTCACTCATGACTGACCCATTACAAGCAATGGGACTAAAACGCATAGTTAAATCCTTCAATGGGATTAACAGAGCAAGCCAAAACAGAATTACATCCTTCTAAACCCATTGACTTCAGTGGATTTAGAAGGGTGCAACTCTGCTTAGGATGGCAGTGTTGCAGCTAATTTTTATTAGATTGTGCTCAAGATTTTAAAATTTAAAAATGAGACTACCATTGAAGATTAATATCAATATAATTTTAGTTTTGTATTTATTCTTATTTATTTACTGTTCTAAAATCTTTGATATGCTGAGAATATGGAAATCACAATATATATAAAGTTACTAGACAAAGGACTGAACTTCAATCTGAGTATAACACATATAACTAAAATAGTAATTTTATAAAATATGTGAGGAAAACTGGGAAAATACTTTTTTTCTACAAGTTTCTCGTGATATCTACATATACTTTTCTCGCCAATTTACAGAGTGGGTTTTAGCAGAATTTTATAAGAGCAGGGATGCCACTCTGCCTGGCAGTGGATCAACTTTACTGTTTGCAAGCATGTACTCTGTTTGATCTGCATTTATGACAATATTTTAAATGTATCCATGGGGCTAATATTCTATGGGCCTGGCACGATGAAACATTGCCACCTGCTGGTGATAAATAGAATCTGCAACATTTCAGGTTGCGGCGGTGTATATAAAAAGATTCAACAGTGATTAATCCTAAGAGATTTCAGTCTACACATGCCAGGATTTCAAAGACCTGTATGCCAGATTTATCAAGAAAATGTTATTTAAGGTATATATTTATCTTAAGTATTATTTAAATGCAAGAACATGTTAAAATGTGTAGGTCTAGATCTGGGAAACCACAGAGTATTTAGGGTTTCCATTGTTAAGTGCATAATTTCAAATTTTTCTGTGAATACTGCAGTGTTTTCTGACAATTGTATAGTTCCAGTTCTGCACAGATCATGCTAACTGTCTGTTATACTGAGAATTTTCAGTTTACCAAACACAGAGTGCAATGGCTTGAAAGGCAAAACAGACATTTGTTGCATGTTATTTTGCAGAGTGCCCCCCAGGGACATATGGCTATGGTTGCCGACAAATATGTGACTGTCTGAACAACTCAACGTGTGACTACATCACAGGGACCTGTTACTGCAGTCCAGGATGGAAAGGAGCAAGATGTGACCAAGGTAGTAGTTTCTGAACAGAGCAAACGAAAAACAAACTTTGAATTGTTTATACTTTATACAAGTATAAAGCAAGCATTTCAAAGAAGAGGGAACTAAAAACTATGACCACTGTTAGCTGTTCCAAATCTGGCATCAGTATAGGGTTGCCAAGTCCTTACTGCATGTAGAGCAGGGGACTCCAGCGCTGCTCCAGGAGTCCATGTGCGTGCGTGCTTCGCGCACGTGCCGCAATTACATCACCCGGAAGTGACGCAACCACGTCGGGCACGCCGGGGGTGGGGGCACAATCATCCGAGGGAAAACCATAGAGTTTTCCCTTGGATAACCGCGCCCTCGCCCCCAATGCACCCAACGCAACTGCATCACTTCCGGGTGACGTGCTGATGCCAGGCACGTTGCGTGCTTTGGGGGTGGGGTTCTCCGCCGGCGACAGGTAATGGGCCTCTTGGGTGGGGGGACTTGGCAAGCCTACATCAGTACAAGGAAAAAGAAAAAATACTTTCAGGATGCCACTTCATTATGATTCTGCATGATACTTAGAGCATCATTACAGTTCAACCATAAGCAGAGCTGGTGGTGGTGGAAAGTGTCATCAATTTGCATCCGGTAGGGTTTTCAAAGCAAGAGACAGAGGTAGTTTGCCATTGCCTTCATATGCATAGCAACCTTAGATTCCTTTGTAGTGTCCCATCCAAATGTTAACCAGGGCTGACCCTGCTTAGTTTCCAAAACCTGAGATCAGGGTAGACTGGGCCATCCATCTTTCTAAACCAATTGAAATCAATGGACATAGGGAGGTTTAACTCTGGTTAGAGCTGTACCACTAGTCTCCTTCATGATACACCTGAGAAAATATTCAGGGATACCCCTGATGTCTTCTAGGTAACAGTGTAAGAAATAACTCTCTCTGGTGTCTCCAGTATTTCATATACTTTGTGTTGCTTAATTTCACTTTTGCACAGTATAATTTGTACTTCATTTAGTTATATGAAATTTATCTTGTACCTTTGTCTACATGGTAAAATAGTATCTTTAATTATATAATTCTAAATGCTTAAAAGGCAGCATTTAGATAAATAATGCTATATCTACAGGGTTCTGAAAACTGTATGGACAAGGTGGAAGGTATATAACATCTTGAATTACCTAGATAATTGATTAGAATCATTAAAACCTCACTTTTGGGTTTGTTTAAAAAGGAGGTTGCTAGTGTGCATAGCTGCAGAGAAAAATATGAAAATACTTTGACATTTTTTAATATAGAAAATGGTGTCCCGATCCATATTTTCCAGTCTTTTTCTTTAAAAAAGCATAGCATTTCAAGTTCTTGCACAGATTGTATGACTAAAAATAGCAAGAAGAATACAACAAAAAGGACATGCATATTTGCCATACAGCAAAGCATAACACTTCAAACAAATGTATGTATTATCATGGGTTTCAGGGAGTATTCTTAAAATGTATCCTAAATACACTGCTTGTGTTTCAGGGAAGAAAGTGAATGTAAATGTAAAAACATAGTAATTTATCCTAATTGGTTTTTAAAGCATAGCATTTCAGAGAACCATAGCAACAGCCATCTGATTTGACCATGCTTAAATTAACATATACAGATAAATTTTACACATCAAAAGCTGTGTTTTTCATTTCTATTCCATTCCTTCTGGTCATTTATGGTATATTTTTTCATCTTTTCTTGTCTTTCAGCTGGAGTAATCATAGTAGGAAATTTGAACAGTTTAAGCCGCACTAGTGCTGCCATCCCGGCTGATTCTTACCAGATTGGAGCTATTGCTGGTATCATTATTCTTGTCTTGGTTGTCCTCTTCCTGCTAGCACTATTCATCATTTATAGACAAAAGCAGAAGGGAAAGGAAACAAATATGCCCGCAGTTTCTTATACACCTGCCATGAGGGTCATCAATGCAGACTACACCGTTTCAGGTAGGAACTTGGTAGTGTGAGTCATAATTGCGTCTCTGCTAAGCACAAACATTAGAAAAGAACAAGTTTTGTTTCCTCTGATTTCCACAAATATCTGTCTTCTCCCATATCAGGAAAAAATTCTATGCATTTTCATGTCTTTATAGCATTCTCTGCATTAGCAAGTCCATGGTGACAGAGAACTTTTGCTGTCAGGATGCATGAAAATCTAGTTTAAGTCCCCTCCCACATGCTCCATTTCAACCAACATTTCTCTATTAATCACCAATTTCCTCCCTATTAATTATCCGCATTAATAGATACCAAGCAACACTCCCCATCAGGAAAGTAAATTCAACCATTATGTCAGATCATGGTTTTAAGGAAAACTCTGGTTCACCTTTAACCATGGTTAACATTTTTGCTAATAAACTAAATGGTGGGTGAAGGGGCAGGGAAACCACTGGAAAAGTGGACATATTCCTGACTTTGGCTCCCAATTAGCTAAAGATAGCATAAGATCCCCAAAGATAAATTTGTTAATTTAATTATTACTTCATTTATACCCCACCTTTCATCCCAGTGGGGGACCCAAAGTAGCTTACAGTGTTCTCCTCTCATCCATTTTTTCCTCAGTCATGGCACTTCATCTGTGGAATGCCCTTGAGGCTTGCCAGGTGCCTACATTACTTTCTTTCAGGTGCCAGGCCAAAATTTTTTGCTTACCCAGGCTTTTAATTAAAGGGTTGATCTTTTAAAATCCTTTTATAGTGTGCTGTTAACCTGAAAACTGTTACATTCAGTTTAAGCTGTTCAATTATTTGTTTTTTATTCTCAAGATAGGGGGTTTTAATGCTGGGTTTTAATTTGTAACTTTTAATGTTAAGTTCTATTACGTTGTTCTGTAAGCTACTTTGGGCAGGTTCCTTAGAAGAGGTGCATGCCAGCAAACAAAAAACCACTGTGATAAAATTGACAATGACACATTTAATAATTCTGTGAGCATCAATTTGTGAAGCTATTAATCTTACAATATAGTTAGAGAATCCTGACATAAGCAAAGCAAAGTCCAACATAATCATATCCTCGATGAGCACACCGGTTTTTGCACTCATTTCAGCAATCTTCCTCATGAGTAGTCTTATAAAGTTGGAAGGTGTCAACCTCTAGATTCAGCCAGTATAACAACATGCAGCTGCTTGGAATCCATCAGATAGTTCCTTAAGAACTGCTTTCCAGTGTGAGAAGTGGGGAGCATTGTCAGTCTATTATTAAAAGAAGGCTTTCAGCCAGATAGATAAGAAACGCTGAAATGCTACTCCCTAATAGAGAGCTGCCAGCCAACAATGTGAAACGGAGAGCAAATGCCAGCCAATTTAAAGTAGGTCTGTTGCCACATAAAAATTTTGGATTGGCTGCTACGACTAGAAATTTAGTAATTGGCTTGCTCCTATTCAAGTACTTGCAATGGAACGGAAAGTAAGTTTAAAATTATTCTAGTTAAAAATGATAACAAAACTATTCAGCTTCATGTCTTTTCCCACTCCTCATAACTATGCTTTTACAGGATAATTTAACTAAGAAGAAAATAAGAAGCTATACTGTTTTAAAAAGAAACTAAGCTGAATCTAGAGGTTGACACCTTCCAACTTTATAACACTACTCATGAGCAATGTTCCCTCTAAGATGTTGAGTCTTGTGAGCAAAAATTCTACTTTGTGAGCTACTGGCATTCAAGTTGTGAGCCAGCGATTTGGCTACTGCACAAATTAGTTTGCTCTGGAGCCCTCCTTCCTGAGCTAAGACAAAAATGTGTGAGCTGGAGGCTAAAAAACTGTGAGCTAGCTCACACTAACTCAGCTTAGAGGGAACACTGCTCATGAGGAAGATTGCTGAAATGAGTGCAAAAACCGGTGTGCTCATCGAGGATATGATTATGTTGGACTTTGCTTTGCTTATGTCAGAATTTTCTAACTATATTGTAGGATTAATAGCTTCACAAATTGATGCTCACAGAATTATTAAATGTGTCATTGTCAATTTTATCACAGTGGTTTTTTGTTTGTTGGCATGTATCTGCACACTGTGACCCCTTCTCTGCCTTTTTTGACTTGATTTTTCCTTGGGAGAGGTGGCACAAAAACTCCCTAAATTAATAAACAATCTTGTGAAATAGTTAGGCTGAGAATGTATGATAGGTTCAAGGTCACCCAGCAGTTTCCATGACAGAGTGGAGACTCGAACCTGGCTGAAAGATCATCTTTAATACAAAGAAATGATGGGGAAATTGGAAACAGCTAAACATATGATGACTGAAGAAAGACAGGAAGGATTTCTTCAAGTTAAAATTTAAAAAGCTTGCTTCCATCATTTAGCAGAACAGGCCAGATTTTGAGAACATAAAAATGTAGAATTTGTTGCTAATCATCTAAACCCATGTTTTGTTCTGGAAGAGCTCTTGTACAGTTCTTGAGGTCAGTGGCAAGGACAGGTATGCAAGACAGGTTAGGTTTTTAGGTTCTGCCTCTCTCTAAGAGCTAAGCTTCCAAGCCCTCACCGGGGGCAGGGGAACCCCCGCTTCAGGACCCCTCTTCTCTCCACTGATCAGCTGGCTGGTGGGGGACTTACTGGAAGCAAAAAGAATCCTTATCCCATCACTGGTGTCATGGGGTTGCTCTGGTATTTGGGCAAAAAATCTATGGTAAGACAACTTCTATCATAGAGTTTTTGCCCAACTACCAGAGTGTCCCTGCATTGCCAGCAACACCAGCCTAGGCCTCTCTTTGTTCCTGGTAAGTCCTCCTCACCCTCTGCTGGTTGCTAGGGGAGTACCTGGCAGCCCTACTGACAGCAACCAATGGGAGCTGATAGAAGGTTGATAAGAGGCTAACAGTTAACCTTCCCAAGACACTGGGGATATTTTGGCCCCCAGAACCCATGGGAAAAAATGGTTTACCCATCTAAAGCTTTCTACAGGCACCAAACTCCTGTTATGCTTTCTTCCCAATGAACTGTAGTGCCCTGAAGTCCCTCTCCTCCCTCCCCACTGCCTTTCTTTTTTAAGTTTGAGTTTTCTCAAAAGGATTTACCCCCGATTCTGGCCCCCGATAGACTTGGCTTGAAACTGAAATTACTATGCACAGTCGTAATTGGGATTCTAATGACCCCCAACAAATATTGAAACATTATTTTAGCACTGTTCCCATGTATAAATAGATGGACCAACACCTATTATCTCCATTTTATAGGAAGGTGGAGCAAACAGCGAAAACTAAAGTTTCTCTCCTTAACTTATATCTATAAACAGTTCTTGGTTTTGAGTTTTTACAGCACTTTTGGAATTGGGAGTTGAAATGACCTCAAGGAAACCAGTGTTTGCAACCTGAATTGTTGTGTTATATAGTAGGAACAGGTAAAAGCTCAAATTGAACTGTAATGCAATTTTGGAAATGGGGTTATTCCATCCCCCTGCAAGACAAGCCTGGACATGTTTGCAGGTATTCTTTGAACCATTCAGCCTGGAACTTCAGATGATCCCTAGCCACTGAGCTGATTTTGTTGTGCTCTATCAAAGCTCAAATTGAACTGTATTACATTTGGAAAACGAGGTCATTCTATCCCCCTGCAAGACAAGCCCAGGCATGTCTGCATTCATCCACTGAACTTCTACACATTTTCCAGACTTGAAGAAGACATTCAGCCTGGAACTCTAGATGACCCCTAGTCACCTCTCCACTAAGCTGATTGTTTTCCTTCAAATTTTTATTGCTTTCTTAAAAATAAACAGTTTTACAGATTCCCAACTGTGTCTTATGCTTTAAAAAATGGTGGGGTCAGTTTGACCCCATTTACATTTCTGTGGGGGTTTGATGTTTTCAATGAGGGGTATTTTCAACTCCATTTCCAAATGTTACTCTTCTTTGTCCTGCATTGCTGAAGGAAGTTACTCTTGAGGCCTGATTTTTTTTTCTCAGTAGCTAAGCCACAATTGAGAGAACTTCAGGTTTCCATTACTTTTTGTGGTCACTTTGACCCCAGTGCCAAAGTAGTGTAGACTTTTTTTTGTCTTGGGGGGGGGGGTAAACAGCTGTTTGTTCAGTTAGAGTCAGAAGTAAGAAGCAGTAAACTTGAGCCAGCATGTAGCAGGACAGCAGCCTGCTGCTGATTGGGTAGAAGTCAATGTAACAAAGAGTCCCTAATGCCTGAACAAAACTATGGTTCAGAAGTTCAAGTGTGGAGAACCTGTGTAAAAATCTACCTGATTCACTCCTCTGATGTGTTTAAGCCATAAATTATTTATATGTATATATATTTACTTGGATATGAATAAATGCCGGTAGTGTGTGACTGAAGTAGTGGTTGAATCCCATTCCCAGTAGCTCTGTGCAGTGTCTGAATGTGGGGTGACTGTTGAAAGGGATTGGGCTATCCTGTTTGGTGGTGTTTCGGTGAGTGAGAGGGAGGATCTGGTGTGTGAAAGGGTTAGGGCTCTCTATATAGTTTAAAAGAGGCGAGACAGATGGTGAACTGTGACTGCCTGACCTACCTATAACCCTCAACCTGTAGGACAGAGGTTGTCCAGGGTGGTAGGTTCAATAATGGAGTAAAAGGGGTCACAATAGGCAATAATGGCATTGCTTTTACAGATTTCACTTGTAATTGTTTTTCAGAAACCATTCCTCACAATAATGGTGGAAATGCTAATAGCCACTACTTTTCTAACCCAAGCTATCACACTCTAACACAATGCTCAACAAATGCCAACAACATGGACAGGATAACTCTGGCAAAGGTGAGAAGAGAGAGACTGCATGCCTTTGTTGCTGTTTTTGTTATATTTTTTAATTAGTATACTTAGCATCTTCAAATATTACTGACCAGTTTCCATCTTCACTGTATGTCACCTTTATTTTGAATAGTCAACCAACAACCAACTGTTCTTGAATCTTAAGAATGTGGATCAAGGGAAGCGAGGGCCTCTTGTGGACTACACAGGAACGCTGCCTGCTGACTGGAAACATGGAGGCTACCTCAATGAGCTTGGTATAGAAATAAAATAACCAGTTCTCTGGAAGAATTTTAGCAAAAAGAATATTCATGCTCTTAATGTTTTTCTGCTCTACTGGGGACAAGTTCTTAATATGTTCAGTTAATTAATAGATGACAGAGTGCTAAAATCTTAGTAGTCGGTCAACATGTCAAATTGTTAAAATTGCTCTTCCAAGAACTTAATGTTTCCTCCTCCAGTGTTTTTATTTATGTTCCTCTCCATTTGAACAGGGGCATTTGGAATTGATAGAACTATAGGAAAATCTCTGAAAGGTAAGTTTGTATTTTCCCACGGATGTAAATGCTGGGGCCCAATGAATGGTCTCAAACTTTCTCATGCTAAAGCATCACTAAAGCCAAGCGGGTGTGGATTTGCACAGTCCTCTGCATGGCAAGCCAGTGGGAGCCCTGCTTAAGAGTTATCTATAAGCGTAATAAATAATGACCTCAAAATGAATATATTACATTAATTCACACCCATGAAATAATTCCATGTTTCCTCTTAAGAATTTTTTGTTGTTGCATTATCCTGAATTTTTGAATGGATAGAAAACAAAGGCAAAAATGGTACCCCCTGGTTGCCCTTTTCTGTACTCATCAGCCATCCTAAGGGCACCATCCTGAATTCTTCCTCAGAGTGGTTTAGGATGGCAACTAAGCCCCTCTCCAGCATAACTTGAAGAAATGCCAGTGCCAAGCTGCACTATGGACTCTGATACACTTGCTATGCTCTCTGCACCTTGATGTGTGGTCTTTTGTTTACTTTCATCTCCTCTACTGAATCGGCATAGACTAGCATTGCTGAGACTCAGCCAATATTAGAGAGAGTGGACAGAGAGAACTTTTCTCCCTTTCCCCAAATACTAGAACTTGGAAGCATCCAATGAAGCTGATTGGCAGTGTATTCAGGATAGACAAAAGGAAATACTCCTTTTAACTAATGAGTGATTAAAATGTGGAATTAAGTTTCAGAGAATGTAGTGATGGCCACAAACATCAGTGGCTTTAAAAGGAGACTAGACAGATTTATGGAGGACAGGTGTATCAGTGGCTATGACTAAAGGAACTAAAGGAAACCTTCACATTGATATGAGGCAACATTAGGGAGAAGCCTCAGCTTCTATGCTTTGTTTGCCCTCCACAGTAACTGGCTGGCCACTGTGTGAGACAGGATGGTGGACTAGATGGACTGGGTATTTGAATGATTATTCTTGGAATCCTTACTCATAAGAACATCTAATTTAGTACCTTTGCTTGCTGGCAAAAAGGTTCTGGAAAGATAGAATGATACTTTCACAAATTTATTCAATGTATAGGGTTATTCCATCATAAACATTTGTGTGTGTGTGTGTGTTTTCAGATCTAGTGAAGAATTCTGAATACAACTTAAGTAACTGCTCCTTAAGCAGCTCTGAAAATCCATATGCCACCATTAAAGATCCCCCAGCACTTACACCAAAAAATTCAGAATGCGGATATGTTGAAATGAAATCACCAGCACGCAGGGACTCTGCCTATGCAGAAATTAGTAACTCTGCTTCAGCCAACAAGAATGTCTATGAAATTGGTAAGTCTGAATGGAGCATTTACTGTGATAAGGAAGCCTTGGCCCCAGTTTCTAAGTCTGCACCTAGAGATTTTACTTTGTGGTCATTTCAGCAGTTCATATACCTCCTTCACAATGTGAATAGACACATCCTGGACAAACTACACAAGCAATTTAGGGTTTTTTTGCAGAGGATTGCTGACGTGAAAACAAACAAAAACATAGGTTGCATTAGGTTAGTTAAACTAGTGGAGACAAATCAGTGTGGTAGACAACAGTCAGATTAATTATATCTTTGCATCTTTAGATGCACTTCACTTGTTCCTCTGAAGAACCCTTTTCCAATCAGCAATTGCCCATTTGTGTTTTTTCCCCTGAAAGCAAGGAAAGGATTTAGGGAAGGAGCCCCATTTTAAGAATTACTGCTACCTTATTCTGTTCCTTAAACAATAGTGATGAAATTAATAAATAAGAATCTAGTATGGCAGCACAACTAATATACAAAATATAGATCTGGGAGGTTCTAGCAGGGGAGCGCAGCTATCATATACCCTTGACCAAAGAATGGTACACTCCTTCTATCTGGGATGGTCGTTCTCTTCGACCAAGCGCGCAGCTTCAGGAGGGACACACATGGAGTGGTGAGGGAGGTAAAGGACACCCGCCTAGCCAGCCAGATCAGCCAAATCAACCCTGGCAATCAATGGGGTGACAGATGTCACAGCCAAATCACCCTCACATTTACAAAGTATGGATGAAATTTAATGAAAAGCCTTATAAACTGTTATTTGTGATCACCATCCCCTATCAACAAACACTCAATTTCATTGTAGTAAAAACAGGTCCTGCATCTCTGCTTGTTTATATATGTGGGTGGGTTGGTGTGCATATCTATATACATAAACAGAGTAAGAGGTCTGTTTTAGTGTTTCAACAGTTTATTTAATACCACAGTAAGAACTACTGGGGAGGGATGAGATACCCTTTTTTGTCTCAAAGACTAGACTGTTAATTGTTACTGTAATGTTGTGATTTTTCCATTTTTCAATATCAGAGCACTAATATGTGTGTTTTTTTCCACTGTAGAACCTACAGTTAGTATTGTCCAAGGAGCATTTAAGAACGGACCTTTGAGCCAAGATCTTTATGATCTACCAAAAAACAGCCACATTCCCTCCCATTATGACCTGCTGCCTGTTCGGGATAGTCCTGTGTCTTCTGAAAAAGATGACAGCAGTGAATGACAGTGAAGATTTTAGACCACAGTGGAACTCTTACAGAGAACGGGGACCTAGTTATACTCCTTCCTATCTTTTGCCATCTGCATTCAGTAGATGTTTTACTGTATATTAACCAGGAGTGTCAAACTATGGCTTGCATATACACATGGCAAATGGAAAGATGCCGAGCTGGGAAGACCCCATCAGATGTTCCATTGCAATTACTTTTTTAAAGAGAGAAACAAATGCCAAACATGTATATTGCAATGTACTGGTTAAAAAGTATGAGCTTGCAGAACAGTTGTAGTGCCTGCATTGCTGTGCCTCGCAGAGGATGGCTGGTTCTTTCAGTAGCTTGACTTGCATAGTTGACATGCAGCCAAGACTATACAATCTACCAAATACTCACTTAGCCAAGTCATCTGACTTACTAGGTACTTCAGAAAAAAAGAAAAGAAACTAATTTGTTATTACTTTTTTTCTCATGTTATCATATATTCCCAGTGGATTAATGTTGTCCGTGCACAAGACATGTAAGGATATTCAGCATGTTAGAGGATAACTGACTGCAGTACAGGAGAAAATTATTAAAGCCAAGACAAGAGATTTACCTCATTGCTGGTAATGGAGTTGTTCTGTTGACATTGTTTAGAATGCAAGGGAAGCCTTGGATGAATATACCTAAAGAGTTGTGATGTAGTGGGCTTTGGCATCAATTGTTGCCAAATTATTGGCACTTTTAAGACTCAACAGTTCTGGGTACTATTTCTGCTATTCACAAGTAATAATTCATAACATATCAGTAATTGCTTCAGAAATGTCAGTATAATGGAATTTTTTTGTCAAAATGGACTGAATAAGGATGTTAAAAAGTACAAAATGTAGCATATGCTGTACATTTGAAATGTAAGAAATGGGTTTATAAACAAGTAGCACTATTATTGTAATATGGAATACGAGTAGTACAATGTTTAATTATTTGCCTGAAATCAACTGAGCAGTCTTGGTGCATTAATTGTTACAATGGCACCTTTTCTTTTTATAATTGATTTAGAGAAAATATGCTTAAGCTGGTCTTTCGCATTGCTAATAACCTGGCACACTTACTCTACATTTCATTAACTTGTGTCTGTTTTAAAATGATGTAGCTATGTTTTTTAGTGTTTCAGAATAACAGTGCCAAAACATTATATTTTATGCCCCTTTTCTTTTTG